>NC_059167.1:88008710-88315537 GCF_019923935.1 Bubalus bubalis
CTTTGATAATGAAATAAAATGTTGTATTTTACTATATTTCATTCTACTAAGTTATTCAATCCATCAATAATTATGGCAAGTGCTGAAAAGGAGAAATGTCAACAGTATCTGAAAGAATATCTAGCCAAGCACATGTGCATGCACAGTGCATAAATGGATATATAATATATCTGTGGTATTAAAATTTCATGGAAGCAGTGGATAGGGTTAAAAAAAAATGTAAAAGCACCCTTGGAAAGGTAATAATAGGCTGAGAACACTGCACTAGATATTTCTAAGAGTCCTTCCAGCTATGAGATTCTATAATCCATAATTAAGAAGTGTCCTCTGAGTTGTTCCCCACCCAGCACAGCAAAGTTACTTATTGTCTGGTGAATTGAGAAGGTTTCTTAACCCCTCTGAACCTTGGATTTCTCATTGGAAAGAGGACATGCATATATGCCTCAATAGGCATCAGCATCTTCCTTCTAGGGGAACAGAAATAGACTAGTTTGAGCAGCATCTTCCTTGTTGTTTAGTCACTAAATCATGTCTGACTTTTGTGACCCCATGGACTGTAGCCCACCAGGCTCCTCTGTTCATGGGATTATCCAGTCAAGAATACTGGAGTGGGTGCTATTTCCTTTTCCAGGGGATTTTCACAACCCAGGGATCACACCCATGTCTCCTGCATCGGCATGTGGATTCTTTCTCACTGAGCCACCGGGGAAGTCCAGAGTCTTCATTTGTGTTCTAAAAGCTGAGCCCGAGATAAGAACTTAAGTACAGGTAGGTTTGGCAAGATGATCTGAGGATGCAAGAGTGATGGAAATTGGGGTAGTGAGACAGAAAGGGTGAAAAATCAGTAAAGCATGTGAGTTGGTTACTTCTGTGGGCAGGTAGGCCTGAATCCTGCTGGTAAATCTCTTAAGAATAATCTAGAACACATCTCACAATTGTTCCTTTGAAGGATGAGAGGCTGGGGCACTTGAGCATTGATTTTAATCCTCCATAGCAGAGGGTTATTTCTGGGGATGTTGACTCCTCTGCACTTTGAGGCTGCCCTGCACTTAGGCTGAGTGAACTTCTGCAGCTTTGGAAAAAGATTTGAAGCAGGACATGAAAAGATGCTCACTATTGCTAATTGTTAGAGAAATGCAAATCACAGCTACAATGAGATACCACCTTACACCACTCACAATGGCCATCATCAAAAAGTCTACAAATAACTGAAGAAGGTGTGAAAAAAGGGAACCCTCCTGAACTATTGGGGGGAATTTACATTGGTACAGCCACTAAGGGAAATAGTACTGAGGTTCCTCAAAAAACTAAAAATAGAGCTGCCGTATGATCCAGCAGTCCCACTCCTGGGTATAATTCAAAAAGATACATGCACTCTTTTTTTTTTTGATACATGCACTCTTATGTTCACAGTATCACTATCCACAATAGGTATGACATGGAAACCACCTAAATGTCCACTGATGGATGAATGGATAAAGAAGAGGTGGTACATATATACACAATGGACTACTGTTCAGCCATAAAAAGAGCAAAATAATGCCATTTGCAGCAACCTGGATGGATCTAGGGATTATCATACTAAGTAAAGTCAGTCAGAAGAAAGAGAAAGACAAACACCATGTGATATCACTTATATATGGAATCTAAAATATGACACAAATGAACTTATTGACAAAGCAGAAACAGACTCACAGACACAGAGAGCAGGTTTGTAGTTGCCGAGAGGGAGGTGGGGCCAACGAGGAATGGAGTGGGATTTGGGGGTTAGCAGATGCAAACTCTTATATACAGGGCAGGTAAACAACACAGTCCTACCGTACAGCACAGGGAATTTCCTAAATATACCCTGCGATAAACCACAGTGGAAAAGAATATTAAGAAGACTGTATATATACACATACAGCAGAAATTAATACAACATTGTAAACCAACTATAAGAGCTGAGGCAGAAAAGGGGACAAAACACCTGAGGTGGGACGCTGTCAATGTGCTTGGAAATATCTATCATGGCCTCAGTGGTGGCCCCAAGCATCTGCCACAAACACAAAAGAGAGTGTGTTGAGCAGAACTCATGGCCATACCTCCATCCATCCATCCACGCAGCATTCGTGCATTACCCATTCATTCAAGCATCTAGGGATCTGTCCATACACCCATCTATCCATTCTTCATACTCCTTCCCAGTAAGAAAAAGATTTGAAGTGAGCCACCAACATGTGCTAAGACCCTGGAAAAGTCATTCCCTCTTTCTGGGATTTCCTTCGTCTCTGAAAAAAAAAGTGGGGAGGGATTGGGATGCTTGGTCTTACACCCCCCTGCCAGCTTTGGGCTAAGTGTCATAAAAACAAGGATTGAAAAGGCAGGTAGAGTCAGCGGCCCACCGCACCTGGAAAAGTGAAATACAGGCATGAGCTGGTGAGGCTGGCTGGTTGTCCAGAGAGGCAAGGCCTTGCTGCATGTCCTCTCTCCAGAAACTGGTCTTCTACACCTCGGAGCTTTGGACACTCGGTTATCAAATCTGGATGTGACTGGATTTGGGAAATGGAAGTAAAAGGTGGTTGGGCCCTGATTCTGAATTCCCAAGTTCATCAGATACTCCAGAGGCAAATTTATTAATTTAGCTTAGATATAACTGTCAAGAGAAGCAGAACCCTTAGTGCGCTGATAAGGACATACAAAAGAAAACCTATATGGGAAGTCAAGTGCTAAACACAGGCTGTGTGGGGAGTCCGGTTCAGAGCCACTGGAGGGAGCAGGTGGTTTCGAGGCAGGTGTCACTGAGCTGTGACAGTCTGATACATCCATCACTCTTTGGAGGCAGGCTCACAGGGGGTGCTGGTAGTGAGCCCACCTTCTCCCCTGATGAAGTGTGGAGACACGTGGCCAAATTCCATTCTCTGAGTCCTCACCCCAACTGTCCATATTCCTACTGAGAGTCCATACAACTTCCAGATTGGATACAATGCAATCAATTTTAAATCAATTGCCTTAACTGAAATCCCATTGCAGTTCTGCTTCCCAGCAATGTCCTGGGTGCACTCAATGATTTTGGCCGCCTGCTAAGGGTTGCTTTAGAGTGGCTAATGGCATCCAACATGTATACGTTTTCTAGTTTGGCTCTTTGAGAGTGTACTGGCTAACCATCCCCTGCTTGTTGGCAACATACACACACTTTCCCCAGATCTAGTCTCTGTTCTATTCTGTGCCCCAAAATCTGCCTCCGTAGATGCACCCCCAGCCTCACTTGCCAGCTCACTTCTGGTTGGCAAGAGATGCAGGACAGGAACAGATTTGGGGTCAGATCTTTTTCTTTCTCTCTATCTCCATGCTGTCATGGTTTGTCTTTGACTGCCTCCCTCCATGGCTTGAGCTCCTAATGGGCAGTCCCTTGTCCCAGGTTCAGCGGGGCCCAGTAATACTCCTCTTCTCAGTCCTTCAGACCTAAGGCTGGTCTCTGAGTAGCCTCAACATTCCTTGTTTGCTTCCCGAATTCTGCTCATGTCTCCGTATCTCCATCTATCAGGTATCTTCATTTGAACCATCTGGGGTAAATCCTACTTCTTGCTCTGACCCTGATCATTACAGAGTGTGCCCTTATTCGCCACGTCTTGGTAGGGGTCCATAATAGTTTCCCATATCTTCATACAAAAAAAGGCTTTATGTTTTCATGTGACAACATGTGCTAGTATAAAAGTGAAAGCAATTGATATGGAGAGATTTAGAAACGCTGGACAAGAATAAAGTGTTTCAAGGGACTTTTCTGGCAGTCCAGTGGTTAGGACGAAGTGCTTCCACTGCAGGGGGCACGGCTTCCATCCCTGGTTGAAGAACTAAAACCCTGTAAGCTGTACGATGCAGCAAAAAAAAAGGAATAAAGTGTTTTGAGAAATGTCTCAGCTGGACAATGGCACATTAAGGAGGAGACAGTTATGACCATCGGTGACCTTCTCAATGACACACCAAGGAGGGTGTGCCTGTCCTGAAAGTAATCCCATTTCACTTTATCAGAAAACAGAGATATCAGATTTAGAAATTAAATAGCTTATCAAATTTTAACTCTCAATCATAAGATATTAAAGTTATTAATTATTAAAATTCTAATCATTCATTAAGGTACTTTAAACACTTAAACATACACTGAGCTTCTAACAAATTAAATTTTTCAAAAAGAACATTTGTTGAAATGAACAGAAGTTAATTTCTCTGGACCTTCCTTTCCTCTCTTGTTCAGCAGAACAATTTTTAGTATCTTCCTTACCAGTTTAGAAAGTCTAAGATTCCATGATCCCATGGAGAGTCCTTCTTCCCATCAATGTATTCATTCTGATCACACTTTTTTCAACTTATTTGGTCACCTAACACTGCTGCGTAAAACATATGTGGCATCCACTAAGGGGAGGGCTTTATCCTGCACCCATGTCTGCGTCTAGTTCCTAAATCCTCCTCTATCACACTTGGCCATAAGGAGCTCACCCCCCCTTTCCTCATCAACACTCAGCATTTAAACCACACAGTTTGCCATCTGCATATATTTTGTTCTCCACTTGCTTCATGTGTATTGTTTCTTGTATTTGCAGTGAAATTATGAATCATTCTAGACATAGAAAACAAACTTACAGTTACCAAAGGGGAAAGGGTGGGGGATAAAGGAGGAGTTTAGGATTAACCTATACACACTACTATATATAAAACAGATAAACAATAAGGACCTACTGCATAGCATGGGGAACTAAATGCAATATTTTATAATAACCTGTAAGGGAAAAGAATTAAAAATATATATATATGTATAAAGCTGAATTACTTTGCTGTACAACTGAAACTAACAACCACATTGTAAATCAACTACATTTCAATTTTTAAAAAATCATTCTGGGATAGGCACACCATCATTTACCATTGTATGCCCTTTGCCATCCAGAATAAGGGCAGGCTCATAGGTATTACACATCCATTTAGCCAACATTTTTCTTAAAGAGATGGGAATACCAGACCACCTTACCTGCCTCCTGAGAAACCTGTTTGCAGGTCAAGAAGCAACAGTTAGAACCAGATATGGAACAACAGACTGGTTCCAAACTGGGAAAGGACTATGTCAAGGCTGTATATTGTCATCCTGCTTATTTAACTTATATGCAGAGTACATCATGAGAAATGCTGGGCTGGATGAAGCATAAGCTGGAATCAACACTGCCAGGAGAAATATCAATAACCTCAGATATGCAGATGCCACCACCCTTATGGCAGAAAGCAAAGAGGAACTAAAGAGCCTCTTGATGAAGGTGAAAAAGGAGAGTGAAAAAGCTGACTTAAAACTCAACATTCCAAAAACTAAGATCATGGAATATAGTCCCATCACAATCAATTCATGGCAAATAGATGAGGAAACAATGGAAACAGTGAAAGACTTTATTTTCTTGGGCTCCAAAATCATTGCAGTTGGTGACTGCAGCTATGAAATTAAGACACTTGCTCCTCAGAAGAAAAACTATTACAAACCTAGATAGCATATGAAAAAGCAGAGACATTATTGACAAAGGTCCATATAGTCAAAGCTATGGTTTTTCCCGTAGTCATGTAAGGATGTGATAATTGGATCATAAAGAAGGCTGAGCATCAAAGAATTGATGCTTTTGAATAGTGGTGTTGGAGAAGGCTCTTGAGAGTCCCTTGGACTGCAAGGAGATCAAACCCGTCATTCGTAAAGGAAATCAATCTTGAATATTCATTGGAAGTACTGATGCTGAAGCTGAAGCTCCAATACTTTGGCCACCTGATGCCAAGAGCTGACTCATTAGAAAAGACCCTGACTGGGATAGGCTGAAGCCAGGAGGAGAAAGGGACGACAGAGGACGAGATGGTTGGATGGCATTATTGACTCAATGAACATGAATTTGAGCAAGTTCCTTGAGATGGTGAAAGACAGGGAAGCCGGGTATGCTGCAGTCCTTGGGGTCACAAAGAGTCAGACACGACTGAGTGACTGAACAGCAGCAACTATGTGCCAGGCTCAGTGTTAGGCTCTGGGCATAAAGATGATTAAGATAAAGTCCAGATTCTCATGAAACTCAAAATCTGGAGAAGACAATAGATTTGAAAATATAAAATTATAGACATCCTGGTAAGTATTCAAAGGAAATCATGATTTCAAATACCAGGGAGAACAAAGAAGGTGAGGATTGATATAGATGTTGAAGAATAAAAAGAATTTTCCTACAAGGGCAATGGTGGAAGAGATGCCATTAATGGGGGATTAAGTTAAAAGAACTATGTCTGCAGAAGGCAAGCAGTGGGGTATTTAGACACCCCTTGGAGAGGAGGGGATGGTATGATGGTGGGAGATGGGCTGTTTCAGAGGCCCTTGGTGGCCTCCTGGAGCTAGAGTACTAAGACAGGCATCTGAATTCTGGGTTTGCCTTTTCCTTCACATCAACCTTCGTGAGCCACCATTTCCTTATCTCTTAAACAGAAACAGTAATACTTATTGTTTACTGTCTTTGTAAGGATTCAACAAGATAATGCATGGGAGAACATCAGCTGAATGTCCTGCCATACCACTTACTGGTTATGGGATATTAGCCAAGTTACTAAATCATTCTGAGCCTCAGTTTCCTCATGACAATAATAATTATACTTAGATTAAATTATGTTTAGAATTTCATAGCAAGTCTTCTTTTCTCTGCCTAACTGATATACATCCTTTTTTTGAATAATTATGGAAGGAATTGCAATTTCCTTTTTTTCTCCCTGGCTGCCAGGAAGCTCAGAAGCAAGTTTGATGCCCAGTCCCAGCAAAAATGTGTCCCCTTTTGTGGTTGTCTCTGCCATCTCCTCTTCCTGGACTGCATTCTCTGTCCTTTGTTGTAAAGCTTTGATTGTTAGTTTCTTTTTTTCCCCTCCCACTTAATCTGCTTCTATTCCATGAAAATTTATACTTTTATGAGATAGTAGTTTTAATGCTTGCAGAATACTCTTGAGAATCCAAGCACCTTTGTTTAACCAACCCCTTGTTGCTAGAAACTTAATGAATTTCTATCCTCATATTTAGAAGATAGAGATACGGGGAAATAAAAATAAAGAGATATACTCACATAGATATCAAGGCCCCAAATTATGGCAGTGCAGCACTAAATACTACCTGAACATTTTCACTTATTATGGTTTAAACATGTACTTATTTATCTGTGGCTGCCCTGGATCCTCGCTGCTATATGCGGGCTTTCTCTAGTGGAGAGCGGGGGCCACTCTCCAGCTACAGTGCTTGGGTGTCTCAGTGGCTTGCTGCAGAGTGCTGGCTCGAGGTTGGGCAGGCTCTTTAGTGGTGGTGCCTGGGCTGAGTTGCCCCACGGCATGTGGAATCTTCTCAGACCAGGGATTGAACCCATGTCCCCTGCAGTGGCAGGCAGATTCTTAACCAGTGGACCAGCAGGGAAGTCCAATTTATTATTGATTATTATTTACTTTTTAATCATATAAATAATACACAGATACATTCTCTTTGTAAAAAATTAAACATCGCTGATAATGCTAAAAAGTCTTTTTGGAGTCCCTGACTCCATTACCCTTTCTGCCTCCCCAGAGGAAACCATTACTATCAGTTTGATGTAAGCTTCTCAGCCCTTTCCTATAGGAATATACACACTCTCATAGAAAATAAACTCTTCTTTGTATTTGGACAGTTAGTCTTCTGGGCTGTGCCTAGGGTTGCACTTCATATTCATGATTACCTTTTAAGACACCCCATGTGTATGTAAGTGTACATAAGTGAAATAATTTATGAAACCTAAGAGAGAAAAGGTATCACATGGGAAATATCTCTAGAAACTCCACAGCTTTTAAGAAAATAGAGAGCTCACATTCCTTCAACAGCTTCCAGGTACTTTCTCTTTCCTGGGTTAATCTCTGAGTACTGAGGGCTTTCATGGGCTGCCAAAGCAGTGGACACACTTTGTGCCAAAAGGATGAATGTATCAGAATGAAAGATCCTTGACACTCCCAATGCCCATTCTACAGACGGGTATATCAAGACCCAGGGAGGAAAAAATCAACTTCCAAGGACACACAATTGGGTAATGAAAGGGCTGGGGTAGACCCCCAGGCTTCCTGATTCCTAGTCCAGTATCCTCTCCATGCTCACACGCCCAGTTGCTGCTTTCCCTTTGGAAACTTGCCCACAGACCAACCTGTATGCAATCACTCAGAGGTGATAACATTCAGTCAACTTGTACACATGTTGTGCACATTGTAGAGGATACGGGAAAACTGTGATATTGAAGGATGTTGTATGGATGTGCTTGCTCATTCACTTATCCTTATGTTCAGGGAGTGTCTTCTCTATGCCAGGACCTATGACAGGTGACATAGAGGTCCAGGGATACATCAGACCAGGTCCTGCCCTTTAGGAGCTCACCGCTTGACGACATATGACGAGTGCGATAATAGCTGCAGTGCCAAGTCTAACGGAGAAGGCGACGGCAGCCGCTCCAGGGCTCTTGCCTGGAGAATCCCAGGGACGGGGGAGCCTGGTGCGCTGCAGTCCATGGGGTCGCACAGAGTCGGACATGACTGAGTGACTTCACTTTCATGCATTGGAGAAGGCAATGGCAACCCACTCCAGTGTTCTTGCCTGGAGAATCCCAGGGATGGGGGAGCCTGGTGGGCTGCCGTCTATGGGGTCGCACAGAGTTGGACACGACTGAAGTGATAGCAGCAGCCAAGTCTAAAGTGCTGAGTGCCACACAAGAGGTGGAGAGTGCAGACAGAGCCCAGACACCATCACATCCAAGTCAGACAGCTGTTTGAAGAGGTAGCATCTGAGTGAAACTCTGAAGAATGATTAGGTTAGTTGAGGGGGGATAAGTGAAGGGAACTCCAGGTACAGCAAGGTTCCCAGGAAGAAAAGCAGAGGTTTTAGAGAAAAGGCAGAGCACAGGTTGGTGGACAATGAAGAGGCTTGAAAAGGATGTGGGTGCCAGGTTTAGCCTCCATGACTTAAAATCATGAGGCATGTATCTTGTTGCCTTCAGTACAGTGTGTGCCCCCAAAGGGGAGAGAGCTGACCTCACCTCTCTGAGCCTTCCTGATGCCTGGCAAAGTCATGCATACATTACATTATCATGGATTATATTCTTATTTGTTGCTGTTGTTGTTCAGTCGCTCAGTCGTGTCCAGCTGGACTACAGCATCCCAGGCTGCCTTGTCCTTCACTATCTCCTGGAGTTTGCTCCCATTTCATCCTCTGTCACCCCCTTCTCCTCCTGCCCTCAATCTTTCCCAGCATCAGGGTCTTTTCCAATGAGTTGGCTCTTCGCATCAGGTGGCCAAACTATTGGATATTATATTGACAATGATAGTATGTAACATTATAATGCATACAATATATTTTATATATATGTGGGGCTTCCCAGGTGGTACAATGGCAAAGAATCTGCCTGCCAAGCAGGAGACATGGGTTCAATCCCTGGGTCAGGAAGATCCCCTGGAGAAGGAAGTGGCAACCCACTCCAGTACTCTTGCCTGAGAAATCCCATAGACAGAGGGGCCTGGCAGGCTATGATCCATGGGGTTGCAAAAGTTGGACTTGACTTAGCAATTAAACAACAACGTTTTATACACACACACACACACACACTATAGATTATACATGCATGCATATATTTAGAATGAACTGGATTACAATGTTGTGGTCAGCCATCCAGAGCCAGACATTCTGGAGAGCGAAGTCAAGTGGGTTTTAGGAAGCACAAGCTAGGGATGTGACAGAATTCCAGTAGAACTATTCAAAACCCCAAAGGATGGTGCCGTCAGGGTGTTTCATTCAACATGACAGCAAATCTGGAAGACCTAGCAGTGGCCACAGGACTGGAAAAGGTCAATCCTCATCCCAGTTCCCAAAAAGGGTAGTACTAAAGAATGCGCTAACCTGAACTGAGCCATCAGACAGTTGCACTCATCGCCCATGCTAGTAAGGTCATGCTTAAAATCTTGCATGCTAGGCTTCAGCATTATGCAAACCAAGAACTTCCAGACGTCCAAGCTGGGTTTTGAAAAAGAAAAGGAGCCAGAGATCAAATTGCCAACATTCACTGCATCACAGAGAAAGGAAATTCCAGAAAAACATCTACCTCTATTTCACTGACTATGCCAAAGTCTTTGACTGTGTACATCATAATAAAATGTGGAAAGCTTATATTCCTCATACTTAGATGCTGATTATGCATTTTTGTCAGAAACATGACCGAGGTGATGGTATGTCCTTATCAATAAAGAGGCACATGGTGCCTACTTGTCACATTAGCAGTGAGAAGTGGGCAACAGAGGATGAGATAGTTTGGATGGCATCACCAACTCAATGGACATGAGTTTGAGCAACCTCCAGGAGATAGTGAAGGACAGGAAAGCCTGGCATGCTGCAGCTCACGGGGTTGCAAAGAGTAAGACACAACTTAGTGACTCAACAACAACAACAATCATTTACTTGCTTCCCTAATGGCTCAGCAGTAAAGAATCCACCTGCCAATGCAGGAGATGCAGGTTTGATCCCTGGGTCAGGAAGATCCCCAGGAGAAGGAAATGGCAATACACTCCAGTATTCTTGACTGGGAAATCCCATGGACAGAGGAACCTGGTGGGTGAGAGTCCATAGGGTCGTGAGAATTGGACACAACTTCGAGACTAAACAACAATCACTCAGTTAAGGTGTTGACTGTCAAGTTTCTCCACTTTAAACTTACTACTCTTCCCTTTGTAATTAATAAGCTTCTCATGGAAATATACTCTGAGACTATGCAAATATCCTGTTTCCTGTTAAATTTTTACCCACCAATTTTAGCAACTATTGATGCTAAATATTTTACTATGAAGTGAAAGCGTTAGTATCTCAGTCATATCCAACTCTTTGCAACCCCATGGACTGTAGCCTGCCAGGCTCCTCTGTTCTTGGAATTCTCCAGTCAAGAATACTGGAGCAGGTAGCCTTTCCCTTCTAGAGGGGATCTTCCCAACCCAGGGATTGAACCTGGGTCTCCTGCATTGCAGAAGATTCTTTACTGTCTGAGCCATCAGGGAAGCCCAATTCTTACAATGTGGTTGCCAAAAGGTGATTTTCTGATTCCATCAAACTTTCTTTACTACTTGGAATTCTACCCTAAGGAAAAACTTTCCCTTCTCCTTCATTTATAGATTCATTCATCTTTTTATCAGCATGGATTCTTATTTATCTTTATTTTATGGGTTATTATTTATTATTAATTAGTTACCCCAGATTTGTCCACTGGGGATCCTTTCAACTGACTCCTCTGTTCTTCTGACAGAAACTCATCTTTTTTTTTCTGACACTTCTAAACTATCTGATGCACCAAGATAGTCCAGGTTTGTCTTGTACCGTCCATGCCTCAGTCCTAGAATCTGTCATTTCTCCAAAGAAGCCTTGTTTACTTTTAGTGGCTAATAGTATTTAGAAACCAAGATTTGGACAATAAGTGTACTCTTTACAACTAACATTTCATTGCCTCTGGGCCCTGTCAGCAGACACAGCTAGGAAACACACACACATACATATTTATACTTGTGTATCTGAAAACATGTTTTTAACAAAATATTAAGTGGAAAAATACAGAATTACATGTATATACAGCAGACTGAACCCACACCCAGCCTTAGAAAATATAGGGGGACAAAATATACATTCAAAAACAAGTAGAATTTTCGTCATCATCCAGTAGTGTGAAGGATTTCCGTGAGATTGAAAGCAGGCAAGATTGGATTAGAGAGGAAATCAGTAGCAGCAACAGCTGGAGTGAGCCACTCCAAAGGAAGGAAGAACACCAAGGTGTTCCATGTCCAGAAGTGATGGGAGAAAAAGGTAGTGCCCCTGGGGAAATTGATGGGGGAATTTTGGGGAACTGTAGTAGGAGCAGACAGGCCCATTGACCTTGCATTTGTCCATGTACCTTGTATGTAAGAGCTTGAGGGTAAGTACTTGGATTAGTGAGAAAGTGCCACGTACTGAGTGGCTGTCAAAGTCTGGAAGGAATGAAAAACATCCATGCCCAGAAGACCAGCTGCTGAGGCTCCATGGGCAGCAGGTCCTGCCCATCAAAGTATCATGGAGTACAAGTCCTAGCAACTGTTTTGCCCCTCTCCATAAGCAAATTGCTCAACAAGAAACAGCTGTCAGCCTAATCAGACCCTGCAACTGCGAAAATGCATAGACAGTCAACAATTGCCAATTGCTTGAGGTGTGCAATATTATAAAAAAAGACATCAAAGGTCTAACAGATAAAGGCACATTTGAGGAAAGAAAGTTAACCAGAACTAGACTTTAAAATAAATGTAATGATAAATCCTCAGAGCGATAAGGAAGAGTGTTTCATTTAAGAAGCAGAAAGAGCTGGTTGTAAAAAAGTAACAATTAGAGATTTGTAATAAAAATATAATTACTGAAGTTTAAAAATAAATGGGCTAATAGCTGAATGAACACAGTTAAAGAGTGAATCAGGGAACTGAATGATAAGATCTAGGAATTCTTCTGGAATGCAGCACAAATAATAGAGATGGATGGTAAAAGAAACACTTAAGGATATAAGGGCTAGATTCAGAAGTATTAATACTTATCTAAAAAGAATTTCAGAGATATAGGGCAGAGACAATAGAAAGGATGCAATATTTAAAGAAATACTATCCAGAGATATTCTTTTAAAAAGTTTTCAGATTTAAACAGTCCATCATGTGCCAATAAAAATTTTCAAGCCACCTTTGGATTCATCAAAGTGAAATTTCAGAAGATGAAAACTAAAGAAGAAATTACAAATTAAAAGCTCATTTTTAAAAATCAGATTTATCAACCACAAAAGAATGAAATCACATTTCTTTTTGGCAACATCACTTCAATGTCTTCAAAATGCCAACCATGGGGCATTTATATTCATTATTTAATAGCCAAATTATTACTTAAATGTGAGGATAAAAGAGAGGCATTTTCAGATATAAAAGTACTCAGAAAATTTACTCAGCTCTTCTTTCCAGATCCCTTCTGAAAACAAACCAAAATAAAACAATAGCCAATTAGATGTTGTGCTCCAGTTAAGGGGAAAAAAAAGTAAATCCAAGAGGAAACTGTCATGCAAAGACCAAAGGAGAACAAAGAGTTTAAGAAATCATTGTAAGAATTTCCTGGAAAAGTTATAAAATAACCACCTGGAACTAAAATTTCAGGTATCAACAAAGTCAGTGTGTATAGAAATATTGCACAAAAAGTGAAGGAAAATAAAAAAGTTTATTATTAGAATTTTTACCTTGTTTGAGTGAGAACATAGATCCTAATGAATTCTTTAAAAATGTATTTGTATATGTGCATTAAAAAATGAATATTAACAGTATACTAATGCATATATATGGAATTTAGAAAGATGGTAACAATAACCCTGTGTACGAGACAGCAAAAGAGACACTGATGTATAGATCAGTCCTATGGACTCTGTGAGAGAGGGAGAGGGTGGGGAGATTTGGGAGAATGGCACTGAAACATGTATAATATCATGTATGAAATGAGTCGCCAGTCCAGGTTCGATGCGCGATACTGGATGCTTGGGGCTGGTGCACTGGGACGACCCAGAGGGAGGGTTTGGGGAGGGAGGAGGGAGGAGGGTTCTGGATGGGGAACACAGGTATACCTGTGGCGGATTCATTTCGATATTTGACAAAACTAATACAATATTGTAAAGTTAAAAAAAAAAAAAAGAATATTAATATAGAAATGAGTTGTATTTCTTTACACTAACAATGAGATGTCAGAAAGGGAATGTAAATAAATAATCTCTTTTAAAATCATATCCAAAAAAATCCTTGGGAATAAACCTCACCAAGAAGGTAAAAAATTTATATGTTGAGAATTAAAAAACATTAATAAAAGAAATTGAAGATGATTCAAAGAAATGGAAAGATATCCCATGCCTTTGGATTAGAAGAATTAATACTTTTTAAATGGCCATACTGCCCAAAGCAATCTACAGATTTAATGCAATTTCTATCAAATTACCCATGATATTTTTCACACAACTAGAACAATGAATAATCCTAACATTTATAGGGAACCATAAAAGATCCAGAATTGACAAAGCAATCCTGAGAAGAAAGAGCAAAGCAGGAGGCACAACCCTCCAAACTTCAGACAACACTACAAACCTACAGTAATCAAAACAGTGTGGCCCTAGCACAAAATGATACAAGGACCAATGGAACAGAATAGAGAGCCCAGAAGCAAACCCACAAACTTATGGACAATTAATCTTCATCAAAGGAGGCAAGATGTACAAGTGGTATACTCAGCAAGTGGTATTGGGAAAGTTGGACAGCTGTATGTAAATCAGTGAAGTTAGAGCACACTTTCACACCATACACAAAAATTAACTCAAAATGGCTTAAAGACTTAAATATAAGACAAGATTCCATAAAACTCCTAGAAGAGCACATGGGGAAAATATTCTATTATAAATCATACCAATGTTTTATTAGGTCAGTCTCCCAAGGCAATTGAAATAAAAAATAAACAAACGGGACCTACTCAAATGTACAAGCTTTTGCACAGCAAAGGAAACCATAAACAAAAGAAAAAGATAACCTACAGACTGGGAAAAAATATTTGCAATTGATATGACCAGCAAGGGCTTGATTTCCAAAATATATGAACAGCTCATACAGTTCAATAACAAAGAAACAGTTCAATCAAAAAATGGGCAGAAGACCTAAAGAGACATTTCTCCAAAGAAGACATACAGATGGCTGATAGGCACATGAAAAACATGCTCATTATCACTAAGTATTAACATTAAAATCAAAACTACAGTGAGGTACCACCTTACACCAGTCAGAATAGCCATCGTTAAAAAGTCTACAAATAATAAATGATGGAGAGGGTATAGAAAAAAAGGGAAGCTTCTTACATTGTTGGTGGGAATGTAAGTTGGTGTAGCCACCAAAAACAGTGTAAAGATTCCTCAAAAGGTTAAAAATAGAGTTTCCATATAATCCAGCAATCCCACTTCTGAGCGTATATCCAGACAAAACTATAATTCAAAATGATACATGCACCCCTATGTGCAGAGCAGCACTACTCACAGTAGCCTAGACATGGAGACAACGTAAATACCCATTGAAAGAGGAATGGATAAAGAAGATGTGGTGTGTATATGCAATAGAATTCTACTCAGTCACTCAACACAAAAATGAAATAATGCCATTAGCAGGAAGGACCTAGAGACTATCATACTAAATGAAGTAAGTCAAACAGAGACAGACAAATGCCCTATGCTTATCACTTATATGTGGAATCTAAAATATGACACAAATGTACTTATCTATGAAACAGAAACAGACTCACAGACATAGAAAACAGATTTCCGGTTGCCAAGGGGGAGGAGAAATGGGGGATGGGAACTTGGGATTTGTATATGCAAACTATTATATTAGGATGGATAAACAACAAGGTCCTACTGTACAGCACAGGGAGCTCTATTCATCATCCTGTGATAAACCATAAAGGAAAAGAATATGAAAAAGAATGTATAAATATATGTATAACTGAGACACTTTGCTACATAGCAGTAATGAATACAACATTGTAAATCAACAATACTTCAATAAAATTTTTTAAAATATATGTTAACAAGCACAGGAAAATGTAGTCAACATTATTAGTCATTAGGGAATTGCAAATCAAAATCACAATGAGATACCATTTCACACTCATTAGGATGACTATAATAAAAAAAATAATAAGTATCAGAGAGGATGAGGTGAAACTGGAACCCTCATATATTGCTGATGGGACTCTAAAATGGTACAGCCACTTTGGAAAACAGTTTGGCAGTTCTTCAAAATGTTATATAAAAATTTACTATATAATCCACCAATTCTAATCCTGGTAAATACCCAAGAGAATTAACAACATATGTCCACACAAAAACCTGTAAACAGATGTGTTTCTAATGACAGCCATGTTTAAAAACAACTGGATTATATGATCTTTTACTTATATCTAGTTTGTTTCACTTTTTCTATTTCATAGTCAGTGAGGGTTTGATTCCTGGGTTGGGAAAATCCCCTGGAGGCCGGCAGGGCAACCCACTCCAGTGTTCTTGCCTGGAGAATCTCATGGACAGAGGAGTGTGGTAGGCTACTGTCCATAGGGTTGCAAAGAGTTGGATATGACTGAAGCGACTTAGTATGTATGCACGCATGTTCCCATTTCAGTTTATGTTTTCCAATTTCCCTGTCTCTCTATTTTGTTGTTCTTTCTCAAGCCTTTATGAAGCATAGTATAAAAGTTTTCATATACATATATATATATATCAATTCAATTCACTTCAGTTCAGACGCTCAGTCGTGTCAGACTCTTTGCGAGCCCATGAGTCGCAGCACGCCAGGCCTCCCTGTCCATCACCAACTCCCAGAGTTCACTCAAACTCATGTCCATCTAGTCAGTGGTGCCATCCAGCCATCTCATCCTCTGTCGTGCCTTTCTCCTCCTGCCCTCAATCCCTCCCAGCATCAGAGTCTTTTCCAATGAGTCAACTCTTCACATGAGGTGGCCAAAGTATTACAGTTTCAGCTTCAGCATAAGTCCTTCCAATGAACACCTTTTAGGATGGACTGGTTGGATCTCCTTGCAGTCCAAGGGACTCTCAAGAGTCTTATCCAACACCACAGTTCAAAAGCATCAATTCTTCGGCGTTCAGCTTTCTTCACAGTCCACCTCTCACATCCATACGTGACCACAGGAAAAACCATAGCCTTGACTAGACGGACCTTTGTTGGCAAAGTAATGTCTCTGCTTTTGAATATGCTGTCTAGGTTGGTCATAACTTTCCTTCCAAGGAGTAAGCATCTTTTAATTTCATGGCTGCAGTCACCATCTGCAGTGATTTGGGAGCCCAAAAAAATAAAGTCTGACACTGTTTCCACTGTTTCCCCATCTATTTCCCATGAAGTGATGGGACCAGATGCCATGATCTTCGTTTTCTGAATGTTGAGCTTTAAGCTAACTTTTTCACTCTCCACTTTCACTTTCATCAAGAGGCTCTTTAGTTCCTCTTCACTTTCTGCCATAAGGGTGGTGTCATCTGCATATCTGAGGTTATTGATATTTCTCCGGGCAATCTTGATTCCAGCTTGTGGTTCCTCCAGCCCAGCGTTTCTCATGATGTACTCTGCATATAAGTTAAATAAGCAGGGTGACAATATACAGCCTTGATGTACTCCTTTTCCTATTTGGAACCAGTCTGTTGTTCCATGTCCAGTTCTAACTTTTGCTTCCTGACCTGCATATAGGTTTCTCAAGAGGCAGGTCAGGTGGTCTGGTATTCCCATCTCTTTCAGAATTTTCCAAAGTTTATTGTGATCCACACAGTCAGAGGCTTTGGCATAGTCAATAAAGCAGAAATAGATGTTTTTCTGAAACTCTCTTGCTTTTTCTATGATCCAGCGGATGTTGGCAATTTGATCTCTGGTTCTTCTGCCTTTTCTAAAACCAACTTGAACATCTGGAAGTTCATGGTTCACGTATTGCTGAAGCCTGGCTTGGAGAATTTTGAGCATTACTTTACTAGCGTGTGAGCATATATATAGATAGATAGATAGATATACGTATATACGTATATGCTGCTGCTGCTGCTGAGTCACGTCAGTCGTGTCCGACTCTGTGCGACCCCATAGAGGGCAGCCCGCCAGGCTCCCCTGTCCCTGGGATTCTCCAGGCAAGAACATTGGAGTGGGTTGCCATTTCCTTCTCCAACGCATGAAAGTGAAAAGTGAAAGTGAAGTCGCTCAGTCGTGTCTGACTCCTAGTGACCCCATGGACTGCAGCCTACCAGGCTCCTCCATCCATGGGATTCTCCAGGCAAGAGCACTGGAGTGGGTCGCCAGTGCCTTCTCCGATATATATGTATATACATGTACATATATATGTACATATACATATATATAGTATGCTGCTGCTGCTAAGTCGCTTCAGTTGTGTCCGACTCTGTGTGACCCCATAGATGGCAGCCCAACAGGCTCCCCCATCCCTGGGATTCTCCAGGCAAGAACACTGGAGTGGGTTGCCATTTCCTTCTCCAACACATGAAAGTGAAAAGTGAAAGTGAAGTCGCTCAGTTGTGTCCAACTGACTCTTAGCGACCCCATGCACTGCAGCCACCAGGCTCCTCCATCCATGGGATTCTCCAGGCAAGAGTACTGGAGTGGGATGCCATTGCCTTCTCCTATAGATAGTATACATATTATATATATCAGAAAATTTATGAATTTTTGCCTACCTAAAAAAATTTATGACATTTTGGTTCCACCTGTTTGACTTAGTATGAATAGAATGCTAGGTTTCTAACTTAACATTCACTCAAAATTTTGATATAGTTCCATGTATTTTGGCATCCAGTATTACTGCTAAAAGTCTAGAAAATTTATTATCTTAGTGATTAAAAAAAATTTTTTTGAATGAGGCTTGAAATCTAATCCATTCTGAGAATATAAAGAAATACTGTGTTGTAAAAAAAAAAACAACAGGAAATTAACAAGTGATACAACATTAACTAAAGTTCAGATTTTGCTCAATTTTCACAAAATTTTATGCCAGTGCCCATTATTTGCTTTCATACCTTATAAGACACCACATTGTATTTAATTGCATTGAGCAGCTTTAGTTGCATACAACAAATTCTGGTAAATTCTCTTTTTGTTTCTATTCTATTACAAATATTTTCCAGTTTTCTGTTATGGCTTCTTAGATACACCCATCATTTAAAAGTGGACAGTTAATTTGCAAATACATGGGATTTTGTTTAGAGGGTCTTTAGTATTAATTTCTCATTTTTTTATATTTAAGATAAATCATATGTTTAATAAATTACATGACTTTATTATTATGTATTACACAGTATATTTATTATCTCATGAGCAACAGTCCAGGAAACTATTATGCTGGCCATTTGTCAAAAATGCTTTATTGCTATTTCACCTTTTTTTCAGGCCACAGTTTCTCATTTTGATACTAATTTCTCGTTTAAATGCTTTCTTCTCTGCAATCACTATCTTGTTTTTGTCAGTCAACTTTATTGATGCTTTCAATGGCTAAGTTGAAGATCTCACTGCACTTAAAATATATGAGTTATTTTTAAATATCTTTTGATATTGATTTCTAACATAATTCCATAGTGATAAGAGAATAGACCGTTAGACCATGAAATTTCAATACCTTTAGACCATGAAATTTTTGCACCTTGTTTTATGTCCCAGGATATGTTCCAGTGTCTCCTAGTTTACTGTCATAGGAACTTGAATAGAAATTGTATCTTATTGTTGTGTGAAAATTGTATAAATTTTAACTATGTTGAATTGATTTGTAATGCTTTTCAGGTCTACTGTATCCTTCTACTTCTCTGTATATTCATTCTATCAACTTTTGAGAGTTTGATATTGAAACTCCATCTAAAAATCTTAATTTATCTACTTAAAAATAATTGTAATATATAGTAGAACTATATATAACCTTGTTCTGTATTTTCTAAGTCTCCTATAAATGTGTTATCATACTTTCATAATTTAAAAACTAAAAAAAAATTTTAAACCTGTAAATACATTGTCATAGAAGCATTATTCATAATAGCTAGAGTGGAAACAACTCAAATATCCATCAACTGATGGGTGAATAAACAAAATGTGGTATAGTCACACAGTGGAATATCATTCAACCAAAAAAGGAAATGAAGTACTGAGGAGAAGGGATAAATTGGGAGATTGGGACTGACATATACACACTGCTATATATAAAATAGATTACTAATAAGAACCTACTGTATAGCACAGGGAACTCTACTCAATACTGTGTAATGATATATGGGAATAGAATCTAAAAAAGAGTGAATATATGTATAACTGATTCAGTTTGCAGTACAGAAGAAACTAGCACAACATTGTAAAGCAATTATACTCTAATAAAAATCAGTAAAAGCCAAAACATCATGGTTGATACTATCAATGATTAGATTAAAATTATTTTATTATAGGATGTGTCAGGAAAAAAAAAAGAAATGAAGTACAAATACATGCTACAACGTGAATAAACCTTGAAACCATTATGGTAAATGAAAAAAATTATATACAAAAGGATAAATATTGTATGATTCTGTTTATAAGAAATGTCCAGAAAAAATAAAACCATACAAAGAGAAAGTCGATTAAAGATTGCTAGGGGCTAATGGGAGGGGAGAATGGGGAGTGATAATTGTTTGGAATGCTCTTTCAGAAGGGTGATGAAGATGTTCTGAAATTAGAGAGTGATGATGGTTGGACAACTCTATAAAACTACACCCAAAATACTCGGGTGTACGTTTGGCAAAGGTAAATGTTATTATATGTGAGTGAAGTGAAAATCACTCAGCTGTGTCTGACTCTTTGAAACTCCATGGACTATACACTCCATGAAATTCTCCAGGCCAGAATACTGGGAGTGGGTAGCCTTTCCCTTCTCCAGAGGATCTTCCCAAGCCAGAGATCAAACCCAGGTCTCCCCATTGCAGGCAGATTCTTTACTAGCTGAGCCACAAAGGAAGCCCAAGAATACTGGAGTAGGTAGCTTACCCCTTCTCCAGGGGATCTTCCCGACCCAGGAATCAAACTGCGGTCTCCTGCACTGCAGGCAATTTCTTTACCAACTGAGCTATGAGGGAAGCCCATTATATCTCAATAAAATTGTTATTTAAAAAATTAGTGTCAGGGAACTTCCCTAGTGGTCCAGTGGCTAAGAGTCTGCACTACCAATGCTCATGGCCCGGGGTTCAATTCCTGGTCAGGAAACTAGATCCCACATGTTGCAACTAGGACCCTGTGCTGTCAAATAAATAAATACGTATTAAAAATGGATTTATGTCAGAATGTAACATTATTCAGACTAAAAGACGTAAGAGCAGTCTGAAAGATGTTATGGCATGATTGAAGACATTATGCTAAGTGAAATCAACCAAGCCATAAAAGAACCAACACTGTATGATTCCACTTACATGTGATATCTAGAGTAGTCAAATTCATAGACAGAACGGAGAGTGGCAGGTAGCAGGGATTGGAGCAGGGGTGAATAGGGAGTCAGAGTTTCAGATGAGAAGATGAACAAGTTTTGGAGGTGAATGGTAGTGATGGTTGCACAACAATGTGAATGGACTTAATATCCCAAAACTGTACATTTAAAAATGGCTAAAATAGTAAACTTCACTTCATGCACATTCTACCACAATAAAAAATGATTGTTAACCACTAGAAGTCTCAAATAGAATATGCAAGTTTCAAATCAGTAGATGAAAAAACTGAATAAATAAAATTTAATGATTCCATGATTTCAAGAAAATCTAGGAGAGTGTGTGGGTGGGGGGGGGGGGGGAGAAAAAGTTGGTAAAAACCTAGAAATGGAAATACGAATAAGATGATCAAGAATAAGTGCAAGAAATGTGATATCCTGGATTCAGTCCTGGAACAGAAAATAGACATTGGTGGAAAAACTGGTGAAATTGAAAAAAAAAAAAATCTGGGCTTTAGTTAACAGAAACCTACTAATACTGGGGTTTTTTGGCTTTGACAAATGTACCACTATACTGTAAGATGATAACATCACAGGAAATGAAACTGGATGTGCAGTATTTAGAAAATTCTGTACCATTTATATTTATTAGTGTATCAGTACTATCTTTGCACGTTTCTGTAAATATAAAATTATTCCAAAATAAAAAGTTTATTAAAAAATAAGTATAAGGATATCAATAATTATGAAAATATGGTTAACTTTAAAATCCATTAAAAGAATGTAGTTATATTTTATTATATAGAAAACGTACTTTTAAAAATTACAGAGGAAAGCTGAAAAAGAACATTTGGCAAATAATTAGCAAAATACTTTTCAGATGGACAAAAGGGATAATTTGCTAAGAACGTAGAACACTTATGAGATTTTGTGCACCTAACAGCATAGCTA
Organism: Bubalus bubalis; assembly: GCF_019923935.1. NCBI lineage: Eukaryota > Metazoa > Chordata > Mammalia > Artiodactyla > Bovidae > Bubalus > Bubalus bubalis. The sequence continues at coordinate 88,030,729 of NC_059167.1, forward strand.
TGAAATATACAGTAAGATTTTGTAGAATTATGGGAATTCTCTGATGGTCCAGTGGCTACGATTTCCCCATCCCAAGGGGCCCATGTTTGATTCCTGGTTAGAGAACTAGATCCCACACAACTAAGACATGGTGCAGCCAGTAAATTTTTTTAAAGATTTTATAGAATTACTAAGAGAAATTTATAAATCAGCATTTCTACTGAGAGATTCTAACACACACACTTGAGATCTGACTAATAAGTAAGACAAAAAATGTAAAGGCATTGAGTACCTGAGAGCAAAAATGTTTATCAGTTTAGGTCACATTAACATCTTTAAAAAAAAAAAAAACCCTCCCTTAAATATCAAGAATTTAAATGTTAAACAATATAAGTTTATTTCTCTTTCATGTAAAATCCAATATTAGATCACTAGGTACTGAGGAAGGGTCTCTGCTCCAGAGAGTCATTCAGGGATTCAAGCTGATACATACTCTGCAAGCTTCAAAATATGGTTTCCATGGTCACCTAAGTGTTGAGACCTAGCAGATAGCTGTGGTAAAAGAGAGACTGTGGGGGCTTCCCTGATGGCTCAGTGGTAAAGAATCTGCCTGCCAACGTAGGAGACAATGATTCAATACCTGATCCAGGAGGATCCCACATGCCAAGGAAAAACCAAGCCTGTGTACCACAACTACTGAGCCTGTGCTCTAGACCCAGGGAGCTGCAATGACTGAAGTCCGCACACCATAGAGCCCATGCTGCAAACCAAGAAAAGCCTCTGCAATGAGAAGCCTGCACACGGCAACTAGAGAGTAGCCCCTGCTTGCCACAACTAGAGAAAAAGCCCACATAGCAACGAAGACCCAGCACAACCAAAATAAATAAAAGTAAAATTATGAAAAAAGGATAGAGAGAAAGTGGAGAATCAACTATGAACCAGTCCTAGAACTGACACAGTATAAATTTTACTCGAGTTCCAATGCCCAATACTCATATGGCCACATCAAATTGCTAGAGAGGCCATAAAATACAGCCTTGTTGTGTGCCCAGGAGGAAGGCGAAAAACAGGTTTGTCTGCCAGCTGCTGCTGCTGCTGCTAAGTCACGTCAGCCGTGTCCGACTCTGTGTGACCCCATAGACGGCAGCCCACCAGGCTCCCCCGTCCCTGGGATTCTCCAGGCAAGAACACTGGAGTGGGTTGCCATTTTCTCCAATGTATGAAAGTCGAAAGTGAAAGTGAAGTCACTCAGTCATGGCCGAGTCTTAGAGACCCCATGGACTGCAGCCTACCAGGCTCCTCCATCCATGGGATTTTCCAGGCAAGAGTACTGGAGTAGGGTGCCATTGCCTTCTCCCGGTCTGCCAGCTAGCCAGTCTTTAACGTGGTAATTAACAACCTATGAATCTAATGGATATGTGCAGAACTCTGAAACCAACATAAAATGCACATTCTTTTAAAAGACAAATGGAATATTTACAAAAATTGATTATTAGGCTGCCCGGTAAGTCTCCAAAAATGTTTTGATTGATGTAATAATCTATTGACAACCAAATAAAATTAGGTGTCAACAACAGTATAAAGATGACCAAAAAATTGTATACACCTGGAAATTTAAAAAACATAGTTCTAAATAATTAATGGGTTGAAGAAAAATCATAAGAAAATTAGAATTGAATGAAGTACTGCTTTGGGATGCAAAGTAGTTTTTGGGGAAATATACAGACTTATAGGCACCTATTATAAGGCAATTATTATAAAATCAGAAAGACCAATAATGGATGAACTTAGCTTTTGTATTAGAGCTGCCATGACAGATTATCACAAATTAAGTGACTTAAAACAACAGAAGTTTATTGTTTCATAGTTCTAGAAGCTATACTCTCTCTGAACACTCAAGGGGAGGATACTTCCTTGCTTCTTGTTAGCTTTTGGTGACTGCATGCAGTCCTTGGCACTTTTTGGCTTTAGACATACCACTCCACTCTCTCCCTCCATCATCACATGGTGTTCTCTCTGTGTGCCTGTCTTTGGGCCCAGAGAAAGATTTCTTTTCTTATAAGGACACCAGTCATATTGGATTTAGGGCTCATCCTAATGGTTAGGATCTAACCCAGTAAGATCTCATCCTAACTTGGGTACATGTGCTAAGACCCTATTTCCAAATAAAATCACATTTATAGGTTCTGGATGGACATCAATTTTGGGAGACACCATTCAACCTAGTAGGGCTTCCAGTAAAAAATAAATAAATAAATTGGGGAAAAACCTTATGAAATATAAAGAAAGAAGAATAAAGGAAAATAGTAAAGACCATAGTAGTAAGCAATAAGAAAAGGTTAATTAATAGTGATTTTTTAAAAAGACTTGAAGAACTTGATTGAGTAAACCAAAAGGAGGGCAAATTAACATTATATGTGCTGTGTGTACTTAGTTGCCCAGTCATGTCCAACTCTTTGCAACCATATGGACTGTAGCCTGCCAGGCTCCTTGGTCCATGGGGATTCTCCAGGCAAGAATACTGGAGTGGGTTGCCATGCCCTCCTCCAGGGGATCTTTCCAACCCAGGAATCAAACCCAGGTCTCCTATATTGCAGGCAGATTCTTTACCGTCTGGGCCACCACGGAAGCCCAAGAATACTGGAATGGGTGGCCTATCCCTTCTCCAGGGGATCTTCCTGATCCAAGAATTGAACTGGGGTCTCCTGCATTGCAGATGGATTCTTTACCAGTTGAGCTACCTAACATTACGTGCATTGACAAAATGGTCAAACTACCAACTACTGACTCAGAAGAGATTTTAAAGGTTTAAAAGACTACTAAATAACATTATGCAAAAATGAAACCCAGATGAAATGGAAACAGGAAAACATAAATTATCAGCCACAAAATAAATTGAAAGTATGGTTAAAGATCCACCCACTAAAAGATACCGGTCCGTGCGGTTCTATGGGAGACGGTTACACGGTTGTGCTCATGCTTACGCTCAGTCACTCATTCATGTCTGACTCTTTGAGACACCCTGGACTGTAGCCCACCAGACTCCTATACCCCTGGGATTTTTCAGGCAAGAATACCTGAGTGGGTTGCCATTTCCTCCTCCAGGGGATCTTCCCAACCCAGGGATGGAAACTGCATCTCTTGTGTCTCCTGCATTGGCAGGCGAATTCTTTATCACTAGCACCACCTGGGAAGCCTGCTTATCAAACCACAAGGGGACCAATAATTCCTATCTTATATAAACTCTTTCAGAGAAGAAAAAAGAGGAAAAGCTACTCATCTTATTTTCTAGGTAAATATTCCATATGAGCCTGAGAAAAACATTTATTCTGTTGTTGGATGAAGTAGTCTACAGATGTCAATAACATTAATATCTGGCTGATTGATGGTGTTGTTGAGTTCAACTATGTCCTCACTGATTTTCTGCCCAATGAATCTGTCTGTTACTGACAGAGGAGTGTTGAAATCTGTAACTATGATAGTGATTCATCTATTTCTTCTTTCAGTTCTATCAGTTTTTCCTGATATAGTTTCTCACTTTGTTGTTAGGTGCATACATATCAAAAACTATTGTGTCTTCTTGGAGAATCGACCCCTTTGTTATTATGTATTGCTGTTCTTTATCTCTTGTAACACTCTTATTTTGAAGCTGATTGTCTGAAATTAATATAGATGTTCTTGCTTTCTTTTGGTTAATGTCAGCATAGTATCTTTTTCTCCATTTACTTTTAATCTATATGTCTCTATATTTAAAGTGGGTTTCTTATAGACAACACATAGTTGAATCATGTTTCTTGATCTACTTGGACAATATCTGCCTTTTAATTGGTGCATTTAGAACAATGGCATTCAAAATGATTATTGATATAGTTGGATTAATATCTACCATATTTGTTACTGGTTTTCTGCTTGTTGCCTTTGTCCTTTGTTCATCTTTTTGTCTTCCATTCTTTCTGCCTCTTGTGGTTTTAATTAAGCATCTTATATGATTTTATTTTTTTCTTTTTCAATAAATCAGTTATAGTTTTTAGTGGTTTCCATAAAATTTGCAATTATATGTTTGCAACTACTCTAAGTCCACTTTGAAGTAATACTAAACCAGATAGTGTGAGTACCTTATAATAACAAAATATCCTAATTCCTTGTGTAGAATTCCTTGTATTCCTAATCCTGTCCCTTGTATCATTGCTGTTATTATTTTACTTATCTTATATATATGTGTATATATATATATATATACACACGCAATCTAACTCAATGAAACTAAGCCATGCCGTGTGGGGCCACCCAAGATCGGCGGGTCAAGGTGGAGAGGTCTGACAGAATGTGGTCCACTGGAGAAGGAATGGAAAATCACTTCAGTATTCTTGCCTTGAGAACCCCATGAACAGTACAAAAAGGCAAAATGATAGGATACTGAAAGAGGAACTGCCCAGGTTGGTAAGTGCCCAAATTGCTACTGGAGATCAGTGGAGAAATAACTCCAGAAAGAATGAAGGGATGGAGACAAAGTCAAAACAATACCCAGTTGTGGATGTGACTGGTGATAGAAGCAAGGTCCGATGCTGTAAAGAGCAATATTGCATAGGAACCTGGAATGTTAGGTCCATGAATCAAGGCAAATTGGAAGTGGTCAAACAAGAGATGGCAAGAGTGAACGTCGACATTCTAGGAAGCAGCGAACTAAAATGGACTGGAATGGGTGAATTCAACTCAGATGATTATTATATCTACTACTGTGGGCAGGAATCCCTTAGAAGAAATGGAGTAGCCATCATGGTCAACAAAAGAGTCTGAAATGCAGTACTTGGATGCAATCTCAAAAACGACAGAATGATCTCTGTTCGTTTCCAAGGCAAACCATTCAATATCACAGTAATCCAAGTCTATGTCCCAACCAGTAATGCTAAAAAAGCTGAAGTTGAACGGTTCTATAAAGACCTACAAGACCTTTTAGAACTAACACCCAAAAAGATGTCCTTTTCATTATAGGGGACTGGAATGCAAAAGTAGGAAGTCAAGAAACACCTGGGGTAACAGGCAAATTTGGCCTTGGAATACGGAATGAAGCAGGGCAAAGGCTAATAGAGTTTTGCCAAGAGAACGCACTGGTTATAGCAAACACCCTCTTCCAACAACACAAGAGAAGACTCTACACATGGACATGACCAGATGGTCAACACCAAAATCAGATTGATTATATTCTTTGCAGCCAAAGATGGAGAACTCTATACAGTCAGCAAAAACAAGACCAGGAGCTGACTATGGCTCAGATCATGAACTCCTTATTCAGACTTAAATTGAAGAAAGCAGGGAAAACCACTAGACCATTCAGGTATGACCTAAATCAAATCCCTTATGACTATACAGTGGAACTGAGAAATAGATTTAAGGGACTAGATCTGATAGACAGAGTGCCTGATGAACTATGGTCGGAGATCCATGACATTGTATAGGAGACAGGGATCAAGACCATCCCCATGGAAAAGAAATGCAAAAAAGCAAAATGGCTGTCTGGGAAGGCCTTAAAAATAGCTGTGAAAAGAAGAGAAGCCAAAAGCAAAGGAGAAAAGGAAAGATATAAGCATCTGAGTGCAGAGTTCCAAAGAATAGCAAGGAGAGATAAGAAACCCTTCTTCAGCGATCAATGCAAAGAAATAGAGGAAAACAACAGAATGGGAAAGACTAGAGATCTCTTCAAGAAAATTAGAGATACCAAGGGAACATTTCATGCAAAGATGGGATCATTAAACGACAGAAATGGTATGGACCTAACAGAAGCAGACGATATTAGGAAGAGGTGGCAAGAATACACAGAAGAACTGTACAAAAAAGATCTTCACGACCCAGATAATCACGATGGTGTGATCACTCACCTAGAGCCAGACATCCTGGAATGTGAAGTCAAGTGGGCCTTAGAAAGCATCACTACGAACAAAGCTAGTGGAGGTGATGGAATTCCAGTTGAGCTATTTCAAATCCTGAAAGATGATGCTGTGAAAGTGCTGCACTCAGTATGCCAGCAAATTTGGAAAATTCAGCAGTAGCCACAGGTCTGGAAAAGGTCAGTTTTCATTCCAGTCCCAAAGAAAGGCAATGACAAAGAATGCTCAAAACTACCGCAAAATTGCACTCATCCCACATGCTAGTAAAGTAATGCTCAAAATTCTCCAAGCTAGGCTTCAACAGTACGTGAACCTGAACTTCAGATGTTCAAGCTGGTTTTAGAAAAGGCAGAGGAACCAGAGATCAAATTGCCAACATCCGCTGGATCATGGAAAAAGCAAGAGAGTTCCAGAAAAACATCTATTTCTGCTTTATTGCCTATGCCAAAGCCTTTGACTATGTGGATCACAATAAACTGTGGAAAATTCTTCAAGAGATGGGAATACCAGACCACTTGACCAGCCTCTTGAGAAACCTATATGCAGGTCAGGAAGCAACAGTTAGAACTGGACATGGAACAACAGACTGGTTCCAAATAGGAAAAGGAGTATGTCAAGGCTGTATATTGTCACCCTGCTTATTTAACTTATATGCAGAGTACATCATGAGAAACGCTGGGCTGGAGGAACCACAAGCTGGAATCAAGATTGCCAGGAGAAATATCAATTACCTCAGATATGCAGATGACACCATTCTTATGGCAGAAAGTGAAGAGGAACTAAAGAGCCTCTTGATGAAAGTGAAAGAAGAGAGTGAAAATGTTGGCTTCAAGCTCAATATTCAGAAAGCGAAGATCATGGCATCCGGTCCCATCACTTCATGGGAAATAGATGGGGAAACAATGGAAACAGTGTCAGACTTTATTTTTGGGGGCTCCCAAATCACTGCAGATGGTGACTGCAGCCATGAAATTAAAAGACGCTTACTCCTTGGAAGGAAAGTTATGACCAACCTAGATAGCATATTCAAAAGCAGAGACATTACTCTGCCAACCGAGGTCCATCTAGTCAAGGCTATGGTTTTTCCAGTGGTCATGTATGGATGTGAGAGTTGGACTGTGAAGAAAGCTGAGCACCAAAGAACTGATGCTTTTGAACTGTGGTGTTGGAGAAGACTCTTGAGAGTCCCTTGGACTGCAGGGAGATCCAACCAGCACATTCTAAGGGAGATCAGTCCTGGGTATTCTTTGGAAAGACTGATGCTAAAGCTGAAACTCCAATATTTTGGCCACCTCATGCGAAGAGTTGACTCATTGGAAAAGACTCTGATGCTGGGAGGGGTTTGGGGCAGGAGGAGAAGGGGACGATAGAGGATGAGATGGCTGGATGGCATCACCGACTCAAACATGAGTTTGGGTGAATTCCGGGAGTTGGTGATGGACATGGAGGCCTGGCGTGCTCCAATTCATGGGGTCGCAAAGAATGGGACATGACTGAGCGACTGAACTGAACTGAACTGACTGATGCATGAAAAATAATTGAATACATAGTTGCTATTATTATTTTTGGCAAACTATTATCTCTTAAGTCAATTAAGAATAAGAAAAATGAGTTGCATCTTGCCTTTGCTTATTCCTTCTTCGATGCTCTTTTTCTTTTTTAATGGAGGTTTGAGATTTTGATTTATAGTTGGTCCTCCATATCCATGAATTCCATGTCTGTGGAATCAATCAACCTTAAATTTGGGGTGGGGGGGGGATTCCAGAAAGTTTCAAAAAGCAAAATTTGAATTTGACATACCTTGGCAACTATTTACATAGCATTTAAATTGTATTAGGCATTATAAGTAATCTAGAGATGATTTAAAGCATATGTGAGGATGTGCATAAGTTATATGCAAATACATTTTATGTAAGGGACTTGACCATCCACAGAATTTGGTATCCATGGGAGGTCCTGGAACCAGTCCCTTGCAGATACCAAGGGACAACTATATACTATTTTTCTTCTCTCTAAAGAACTTCTAAAATTTCTTGCAGTGCAGGTCTGCCAGCAACAAGTTCCCTCAGTTTTTGTTTATCCGAGAAAAAACATTTTTAGTTCTCCTTCACTTTTGAAGGATAACTTTGCAGGGTACAGAATTCTAGGTGGCTGGGTTTTTTTCTTCTCCACACTAAATATTTCACTTTACTCTCTTCTTACATGCATGGTTTCTGAGGAGAAGCTGGATGTAATTCTTATATTTTTTTCCCAGTATAGATAAGGTGTCCTTCCCCTCTGGTTTCTTTCACTTTTTTCTTTATCTTTAATATTCTGTAATTTGAAAGTAATGTGCCAAGACATTGTTTTTTAAGTATTTATTTTGCTTGGTGTTCTCTAAGCGTCCTGAATCTGACATTAATGTGAGGAAATTCTGTCATTATTGTTATATTTCTTCTGTCCTTCTCTCTTTCTTGAGGTATTCCCATTACACATGTCATATTTTCTGTTAATTATTTTTTTCAGTCTTGTTCTACTTGCTTTTTTGGGTTAAAAGGATTCTATTGAGATATTCTCAAGCTCAAAAATTCTTTCCTAAGCTGTGTCCAGTCTACTGATGAGCCCATCAAAGGCATTCTTCCTTTCTGTTACAGCGTTTTCATTTTTTTTAATCTCTAGGATTTCTTTTTGGTTCTTACTTAGGATTTCCATCTCTCTGCTTATATTGCCCATCTGTTCTTACAGGCTATCTACTTTTATCTATTAGAGCCCTTAGCATATTAATCAGAGTTATTTTAAATTCCCAGTCTGATCATTCCAAAATCCCTGCCATGTCTGGTTCTGATGCTTTCTCTGTCTTTTCAAATTGTTTGATGTTGTTGTTGTTGTTGCTGTTTTTGTTTTTTGCCTTTGGTATGTCTTATAATTTTTTCTTTATAGTCAGACCAGGTACAATGATGTACCAGGTAAAAGGAACCACTTTGTTAATCATTAAATAAGATTATTTTTTAAATTACAACATAATACACTCTATACAAGGAGAAAATATATAGAAAAAAGACTGAAAGGAAATATACAACAATTTTGAACAATGGCTGTGCTGGGTGATATGTTTATGGGTGATTTTGTTTTCTCTTCTTTTTTTTCCCTGTACTTTACACATTTTCTGGGATAGCCATGTGTTATTTTATAATTAGCCATGAAAAATGTAAAATAAAAATAAAGAGCCTTTTAAAAAAAACCACCATCAAATTCAGTCTTTAAAAAGTAGTGTGTTTACTCCTCTTTCCCCTAAAGGAGGCCCTGACATTTAGAAAAAACATAAAACACTCTGAAGCATCATTTAATCCTATTACGCTTCTGGACCTCTTATAAACCAGGGGATGATCCTGTTGGCTCTTTAAAATAAATCTCCCAAGGTCACAGGGCTTGTCTGTAACAGAGGGGGTTGAAACTCCCAGGCCAGTACTCCTCCCCCTGCACCATCTGGCACCTCGGAATTTCATCAAAGACTGCTAGAGCTAGCCAGAGCCAAATGTTCAAATTTTTCTTCTTTCTAAGGGAATATTACTCCCTCTTAGGATCACTCTGCTAACAAGCCATTGCCCTGTCACTGGGCCTCAGTTTCCTCCTCTGTAAAACAAGGGACTTGTGTTGCCCTAGCAGATGCGGAAATCCCAGGCTCCAGGACAACTGTGCTCTTTGTTTTCTCCCCTGTTACCTAAAGGGTTCTGCTTTTCTCTGCTGGCTCTGTCATGGTCCTAGGGATGTGATGTCCCATCCTGGTTCTGTCACAAACTCTTTTACTGGGTATCCTTGATCCAGTCAATGACTATGTGGGGACCTCAGTTTTGTCATCTGTGTTATGAGGGTTTGGGCCCAGACCAGAGATTTTCACGTTCTGGGTGTTGCCACCCTGGATCCCTGGGGAGGGTGGGTAGAATGAGCAGTGCCTACTGTGTTTGGTTTGCAGACTGGATTCTGGGCAAGATTTCCTTTGAAATAAGGATCTGTAGCTACTAATGAAAAACTACTTGAAAACTACTGAGCCAGGAGACTCTGCAGAGCTTTTTCTAGGGCTGACATTCTATTTCTACCCCAATCACATAATGCTGGGTACCAGGGTGAAAAGAACACAGTAGACTCCAATTCCCTATAGCACTGAGCTATAGGGAGAAGAGTGGAGATGGGTGCTACTAGATGATGCTAAGATCTGAGAAGCTCAGATCAACTCAACCCACTCAGCCATTTCTCCTTCATTCCGCTCCCCTTCCTCTGTCACCTAGGCAACCAAGCAGGGCACTGGTTGGTGGGCCTGCAGTCCCCCTTTTCCCCCCTCCACACTCACTCAAACTCCAGGCTGCATTCCCACCCCTCTGTCTGTCCACAACTTGTCTGGGTCTGGAGATGCAAGTCTCACATTTAGGGCTGCCTTTTTGTGAGCATGAAACCCAGATTTCAAGCAGGGTGGGAGGTGGAGGCTCACCCCTAAAATAATTCTGGCTTGCATGCCGGATTTGCCTGCTTTCCTGGAATGTGTGTTGCAGGCAAGGGGTCGGACCTCACCAGGGCAGTGAGCGCAGAGCTCTGGGATGCCTGAGACCCCAGTCACCAGGGACTGGGGTGGAGTTTGGGGGTGGAGGACAGAGACAGTGGATGCCCTGAGCGGTCCTCTGTTGCAGGTGGGAGGTTGTGGGTAAAGAGTTCTAGGGTTTCTTTTTTTGAGAATTATCTTGGCAACCAGAAGACTGAACTGAGGGCCAGGGTCTGGGTGGGAGTCCAGCTGGACTCGTGATAATGGTTAAAAGAAGGTAAACAGGAGGTAGAGACTGGGGACTTGGAAGGGATGGATAGGAATTTTGTTGAGGGAACTCGCTGGAATTTGTGTCTGCATATTACATTGAAAAGTTCCAGGTTCAATTCAAGGGGAGGTGAGCTGGAATGCTAAACTGGGTAAGTGGAGCTCAGCCATAAGAGGCAGTATAAGGTGGGCAAGTTCCAGCTACTCAGTTTCTTCAAAATTAAACAGAGATGAAAGAAGGTGTGTGGAGGACTTCCCTGGTGGTCCAGTGGCCAAGACTCCCTGCTCCCAATGCAAGGGTCTGCAGTCCATCCCTGGTCAGGGAACTAGATCCCACGTGCCCCAACTGAAAGATACCGCATGCTGCAACTAAAGATCCTGCATATCATAGCAAAGATCAAAGAGCCTGTGTAATGCAGCTAAAACCTGCCACTAAGACCTGCTGCAGCCAAACAGATAAATGTTTTTTTTAAGGGTCGCATATCAATAGCAATTAGAGCTAATAAAGGGGTTCCCTGCTGGCTCAGTGGTAAAGAATTCGTTTGCAATGCAGATGACTCGGGAGAAGTGGATTCCATTCCTGGGTCAGGAAGATCCCCTGGAGAAGGAAATGGCAACCTGCTCCAGTATTCTTGCCTGGGAAATCCCATAGAGAGAGGAGCCTGGTGGGCTACAGTCTATGGGGTCCGAAAGACTTGGAGATGACTTAGCAGCTAAACAACAAGAGCTAATAACAGATGTAGCAAAGTTGCAGAGTACAAGATCAATACAGAAACATTATATTTCCATAAATGAGCAGTTAATAGCCAGAAAAGGCAATGAAGAAAACAATTTCATTTATAATAGCATCAAAAAGAATAAGAGAGTCTATCAGAACTCCCCTTACTTTCTGCTCATTTTTTCTGTGAACCTAAATGTCCCCCCAAAGTCCATTAATTTTTTTAAGTAATAAAATATTTAGGAATAAATTTAACCAGGACTTACATTGAAAATATCGCTGAAAGAAAATAAGATCTAAATAAATGGAAAAACATTCTGGGCTCATGGATTCAAAGACTTAATATCATTCAAATGGTAATATTGTGCAAACAATCTATAGATTCACTGTCATCTCTATCAAAATCTGAAAGGCCTTTTTGCATAAATAGACAAGATGATTCTAAAATTCACATGGAATTGCAAAGGGCTGCAAACAGCCGAAACAGGTCTAGAAAAAGAACTAAGTTGGAGGACTCATTCTTCTTGATTTCAAAACTTACTATGAAGCTACAATAATCAAAACAGTATGGAACTGGCTTAAGAATAGAAATATAGATCAATGAAATAGGATTGAGAGTCCAGGAATAAACCCAGACATCTACGGGCAATGATTTTTGAGGGGTGTGATGACCATTCAAAGGGGAAAGAGTCTCTTCAACAAATTGTGGTAGGAAAACTGAATATCTAATTGCAAAAAATGAAGTTTGAATCCTACCTCATCCCATATTAAAAATTAACTCAAAATGAATCAAAGCTTTAAATCTAAGATCTAAAACCATGAAACTCTTAGGAGAACACACGGGAGAAAACCATGAACTCAGATTTGGTAGTTTTTTAAAATGACACTGAAAACATAAGGAATAAAAGGGGAAAAATGGATGAATTGAACTTTATCAACATTTAAAATGTTTGTGTATCAAAAGACACTGTCAAGATGAATGGATAAAGAAGCCGTGGAACATATATACAATGGAATAGTACTCGGTCATAAAAAGGAATGCATTTGAGTCAGTTCTAATGAGGTGGATGAACCTAGAGCCTATTATATGGAGAGACATAAGTCAGGAAGAGAAAAACAAATATCGTATGTTAATGCATACATATGGAATCTAGAAGGATGGTACTGTTTGCAGAGCAGCAATGTAGACGCAGACATAGAGAACAGGCTTATGGACAAGGGTAGGGGAGAAGAGGGAGAGGGTGAGATAAATGGAGAGAGTAGCACGGATGCATATATACTGACATATGTAAATACACTGACATATGTAAACAGATAGCCAAGGGGAATTTGCTGTATACTCAGGAAACTCAAACTGGGGCTCTGTAATAACCTAGAGTGGTGGGAATGGGCGGGGGCAGGAAGATTCAAGAGGGAAGATATATATGTACACCTATGGTTAACTCAGGTTGATGTATGACAGAAATCAAACCAATATTGTAAATCAATCATCAATCAATTAAAAATAAATAAATATTTAAGATAAAATATTGTCAAGAGAGTGCAATGACAGCCGACAGAATAAGACAAAGTACTTGCAAATCATATAAGTGACAAGGAACTTATTTTATCAGAATATATTAAAAACTCCTACAGTTCAGTTCAGTCGCTCAGACGTGTCTGACTCTTTGCGACCCCATGAACACACCAGGCCTCCCTGTCCATCACCAACTCCCGGAGTCCACCCAAACCCATATCCATCAAGTCAGTGATGCCATCCAGCCATCTCATCCTCTGTCGTCCCCTTCTCCTCCTGCCCTCAATCTTTCCCAGCATCAGGGTCTTTTCAAATGAGTCAGCTCTTTGCATCAGGTGGCCAAAGTATTAGAGTTTCAGCTTCAGCATCAGTCCTTCCAGTGAACACCCAGGACTGATCTCCTTTAGGATGGACTGGTTGGATCTCCTTGCAGTCCAAGGGACTCTCAAGAGTCTTTTCCAACATCACAGTTCAAAAGCATCAATTCTTCAGCGCTCAGCCTTCTTCACAGTCCAACTCTCACATCCATACATGACCACTGGAAAAACCATAGCCTTGACTAGACGGACTTCTGTTGGCAAAGTAATGTCTCTGCTTTTGAATATGCTGTCTAGGTTGGTCATAACTTTCCTTCCAATGAGTAAGCGTCTTTTAATTTCATGGCTGCAATCACCATCTGCAGTGATTTTGGAGCCCAGAAAAATAAAGTCAGCCACTGTTTCCCCATCTATTTGCCCTGAAGTGATGGGACCAGATGCCATGATCTTAGTTTTCTGAATGTTGAGCTTTAAGCCAACTTTTTCACTCTCCTCTTTCACTTTCATCAAGAGGCTCTTTAGTTCCTCTTCACTTTCTGCCATAAAGGTGGTGTCTTCTGTGTATCTGAGGTTATTGATATTTCTCCCGGCAATCTTGATTCCAGCTTGTGCTTCTTCCAGCCCAGCGTTTCTCATGATGTAGTCTGCATAGAAGTTAAATAAGCAGGGTGACAATATATAGCCTTGACGTACTCCTTTTCCTATTTGGAACCAGTCTGTTGTTCCATGTCCAGTTCTAACTGTTGCTTCCTGACCTGCATACAGGTTTCTCAAGAGGCAGGTCAGGTGGTCTCCTATTCCCATCTATTTCAGAATTTTCCACAGTTTATTGTGATTACAGCTCATCACAAAAAGACAAAAAACACAATTACAAAATGGGCAAAGGACTTGAATAGATAATTCTGTAAAGAAAATAGTCAATGACCAATAGGAATATGGAAAAAATGCTCAGTATCATTAGTCCCTAGGGAAATGCAAATCAAAACCACAAGACCCCACTTCACACCCGCTAGGATAGCTATAACTTTTTAAAGTAGAAAGTAACAAGTATTGGCAAGTACACAGGAAAATCAGGACACTCATACATTGCTGGTGTGAATGCCAAGTGGTGCAGGCACTATAGAAAACACTCTGGCAGTTCCTTAGAAACTTAAACATATGACCCAACTATTCCTGTCCTGGGTGATATACCCCAAAGAATTGAAAATAAGTATTTAAACAAAAACCTATACAAAACTGATCATAGCAGCATTATTCACAGATGAAATGTGGAAATGATTTAAGTGTCCCTCAAATGATACATGGATTTTTTAAATGTGGTATATACATTGTTTTTGTTATTTCGTCACTCAGTTTTATCTGTTGTATCCAACTCTGCTATTCACGGACTGTAGCCTGCCAGGCTCCTCTGTCCATGGGATTTCACAGGCAAGAATACTGGAGTGGGTTGCCATTTCCTTCTCTAGGGGATCTTCCTGACCCAGATATCAAACCCACGTCTCCTGCATTGGCAGGCAGGCTCTTTACCACTGAGTCACCTGGGAAGCCCTGTGGTATATACATACAATGGAATATTATTCAGTACTGATGCATGCTACATCATGGATGAACCTTAAAAATATTGTACTAAGTAAAAAAAGCCAGGCACAAAAGGCATACTGCATGATTTCATTTATACGAAATACCATGGATAGGCAAATCCCCAGATGCAGAAAGTAGATTAGTGGTTGCCACGAGGTCTCCCATCAGGGTGATGAAAATGTTCCAGGATTAGGTAATGGTGAATACTGTAGAATACTGCAAAGTTTCTATGCTATGCTATGCTAAGTCACTTCAGTCGTGTCCAACTCTGTGTGACTCCATAGATGGCAGTCCACCAGGCTCCCCTGTCCCTGGGATTCTCCAGGCAAGAACACTGGAGTGGGCTGCCATTTCCTTCTCCAATGCATGAAAGTGAAAAGTGAAAGTGAAGTCGCTTAGTCGTGTCCAACTCTTAGCGACCCCATGGACTGCAGCCTAACAGGCTCCTCCGTCCATGGGATTTTCCAAGCAAGAGTACTGGAGTAGGGTGCCATTAAATGTTGCTAATAGTAAATTTACATTATGTATATTTTACCACAATAATAAAATGTTCAATGAATTAGTTTCCAAAAGAAAGTGAATTCCCTAAGCACCTCTCCATAAGCAAACAGACAAACAAGTTTGTTTTAACAGCAAAACTATTATGTTCAAGCATGAGCTTATGCAGAAACTCCAACAGAGACAAGTGGAGGTCCTGGAACAGGGGGTGACTGTGCCCCTTTCACTACATATGAAAGTCCCTGAGCAACTGAATAGTTTCTGAGATGCCTTCTAGCCCTGATCTCCTGAGTCTGAGGTGCTTATGAGTTGAAGGACAGCTCAGCAGAGGCCACCAGAACTAAAGGGTCTTGAATTGGTGACCAGGCCAGCTCTAGCCTATGTCCACTATGGAATTCCAGCCAGAGCCTGCTGAGCTCAGCACTGGATGGAATTCTCTCTCTTAAAAAAAAAATTATATATATATATATGCCAGGTCTTACTTGAGGCACATGGGATTTAGTTTGCTGACTAAGGATCAAATCCTGCCCCCCTGCAGGATTTAGGAGCCCGGACACTTAGTCTCTGAACTACCAGAGAAATCCCTGGATGGCATTCTCTGAAAGTTGACAAAATGAACCGGTAACAAAGGGTCCAAGAATGTCTGGGATAGGGAGGAGGCAGGTGTGGCGCTTAGGAGCTGGAGGCTCTGGACCCAGTCTGCTGATTTTGATACTCGTATCCATCAGTTCAGTTCAGTTCAGTTCAATTCAGTCACTCTGTCGTGTCTGACTCTTTGCAACCCCATGAATCGCAGCACGCCAGGCCTCCCTGTCCATCACCAACTCCCGGAGTTCACTGAGACTCACGTCCATCGAGTCAGTGATGTCATCTAGCCATCTCATCCTCTGTCGTCCCCTTCTCCTCCTGCCCCCAATCCCTCCCAGCATCAGAGTCTTTTCCAATGAGTCAACTCTTCGCATGAGGTGGCCAAAGTACTGGAGTTTCAGCTTTAGCATCAGTCCTTCCAAAGAAATCCCAGAGCTGAGCTCCTTCAGAATGGACTGGTTGGATCTCCTTGCAGTCCAAGGGACTCTCAAGAGTCTTCTCCAACACCACAGTTCAAAGGCATCAATTCTTTGGCGCTCAGCCTTCTTCACAGGCCAACTCTCATATCCATATGTGACCACAGGAAAAACCATAGCCTTGACTAGACGAAACTTTGTTGGCAAAGTAATGTCTCTGCTTTTGAATATGCTATCTAGGTTGGTCATAACTTTCCTTCCAAGGAGTAAGCGTCTTTTAATTTCATGGCTGCAGTCACCATCTGCAGTGATTTGGGAGCCCCCAAAAATAAAGTCTGACACTGTTTCCACTGTTTCCCCATCTATTTCCCATAAAGTGATGGGACCAGATGCCATGATCTTTGTTTTCTGAATGTTGAGCTTTAAGCCAACATTTTCACTCTCCTCTTTCACTTTCATCAAGAGGCTTTTTAGTTCCTCTTCACTTTCTGCCATCAGGGTGGTGTCATCTGCATATCTGAGGTAATTGATATTTCTCCTGGCAACCTTGATTCTAGCTTGTGCTTCTTCCAGTCCTGCGTTTCTCATGATGTACTCTGCATATAAGTTAAATAAGCAGGGTGACAATATACAGCCTTGACGTACTCCTTTTCCTATTTGGAACCAGTCTGTTGTTCCATGTCCAGTTCTAACTGTTGCTTCCTGACCTGCATACAAATTTCTCAAGAGGCAGATCAGGTGATCTGGTATTCCCATCTCTTGAAGAATTTTCCACAGTTTATTGTGATCCACACAGTCAAAGGCTTTGGCATAGTCAATAAAGCAGAAATAGATGTTTTCTGGAACTCTCTTGCTTTAGCTATTCCCTGGAGTTAAGTTTTCAAACCATCTGTTCTCCAGGGATTAATATTACTATGTATGGCATGGTGGTATCATGAGGATTAAAAGCATTAATTGCAGTAAAGTGTTTAGAACAATAGCTGGCATATAGAAAGCCCTCAATAATTAATCTTATTTTTTATTCTAGAATGACAGGGGTCCCTTTCATCATATGACTCAATACAGTCAATCCTATGGTGACTGAGAATCTCTCACTGAGAAGGATCCAAGAGATGACCTTGGGCCACAGCTTGCCCTTCATCCTGGTTTCTCCTATACATGTATGGCAAACTGAAGTATTCTCTCCAAAAATGCCTGTGTAATTGAGTTCATTTCCAAACTGCTGGTCTTAACCCATCAGTACTGAAATCAACTGAGTGGTTGTGAGCATTTACGTTTCAAAACATGAAAAAAAGCCAGAATGGCAAACAAGAGTGCAACATAAATAATTAGGGTGAATATTTAGTATTATTTGTTGAAGCTTCTGTTTCAGTTTGTGTGTGTGTGCACACACACATGTACATGCTAGTGAGCACCTATGTAATAAGTCATGATAGAACATGTATTTCTTGGTAAGGGTTGCAGTAAAAGAAGTTTTAAGGCCATGACCTGGTAACACCTAGCAGCTTTCCAAAGGTCCCTGTGATGAGCTGAGGAGGTCTGCCTGCCCTGGGAAAGCAGATCTGATTTGGTAGGCAGGACTGATCTCGGGTCATCTGCCCAGCCCCCAGCAAACCTGGGACAGTGGCTTGCAAAGAGGAGGGAAGAGTCTCAGCTGGAAGGTGGGGAAATTCAAAATATAGATCAGGTATGCTGATGCTTGGGGCTTCCCTGGTGATTCAATCGGTAAAGAATCCTCCTGCCAATGCAGGAGACATGGGTTCAGTCCCTGGGTTGGGACGATCCTCTGGAGAAGGAAATGGCAAGCCACTCCTGTATTCTTGCCTGGGAAATCACATGGACAGAAGAGCCTGGCAGGCTACAGTCCATGGGGTTGCAAAGAGTCAGACATGACTTAGGACTAAGCACCACCACCACCGTGATATTTGAATCAAGTCAATAGAACTTGGAAGACTCCACTCCCCTCCCCTCCCCACATAAATGCACACTAGGATCATTTAAGCACAAAAGGAGGGCGTGTATCAGATGTTTGCTGTCTCTTTCATAGCATCTTGTACTTGTCGGGCTACCTTATTCCCCAGAGTGGTGTTATGGCCCCAGAAGCCCCCACCTTCCCCTGCCTTTGAAATGACCCATGCAGGCTCATTTCAGAACTACTAGCTCTCCTGCTCCCCTTACTCCCTCCCTTCTCAGATGTTGCTGGCTTCCCTGGCTCCAATTTCTCCTGGTAGCTTTGGCCCTAAACAGATTCCTCCCTGCTCTACCCCAGAATGGAAGACTAGCACCCCCTCTCCTATATACAAACTTAGACTCAACAGAGATTGGGAGTCATGGCCAAGGTCTGGGAAAGGGCTGCCAGCTTTGTGGAAGGGAGCTTCTGGGTATTTCCCAGGTGGGGACTTACACTGAGAAAGAGATGGCAAGAGCTGGAAGTATTGTTGAAAATGTACAGTGGATAGTCTGGACTACTGATTGGTGGGAAGTAAAGTTGCCTTTGAATGCTTGGGACTTCAAACCCTTACCTTCCCTCGCCTTCCTGTGGGTCTGCTCGGAGTATGGCAATTCTATGAAGCTGGGACTATCAAAAGCCAAAAGGAGGGGGACTAGACCTCAGCTGGGGAAGCATACACTGAGACCCAGTTTTTAAGGACTCTTCATGTGATTTAAAGGGGATTCATCCCATTGAAAGTTTCACATCCAGTCCTTATAACAACCTAGGTATCGCCTGTGTTGACCACACCTTTGCTTTGAATTGCCTATAAGCCATGACCACAGCCAGAGTCTATGGACCAGTCACTTTGGCTAAGTTCCATCATCTTCAACTGCAAAATAGTTCTAATAGTATCTTTCATAGGGGGTTGTGAGAATAAAATAAACTAACATACTAAAATATCCTAGCACAGTACCTAAAGCAAAGCAGACATGTCACAGATCAATCAGTTATCACAAGCATCCTTGTAATATCACATTTTATCATTGACATCACATTTTATAACTTGGTTGAAAATTAGTGAAAACACATAAAGTAAAATCCACCCACAGCTCATCTGTATGTAAAAAGAAAGAATTGTACAAAGACTTCACAAAACCCTACTTTCCACTTTCTAGGTTAACAGTTTGGTGTGTCTCCTTCTTCATTTTTCTTCAAGTTTAATTGGACCACCTATTGATCACTCTCTCTTTCTTCATGGTTTTTTAAAATACAGACATTGAATCATGTTGTCTAGCTAGTCAATGTTTTAACTTGATATATCATGAACAATATATGAATGCAGTCATTCCTTGGGTACTATCTGTCTTTTTAGTTTTTTCTAATCTGATGGGCAAAAGAGAACATCTCATTGTTTTGGGTTGACTTTCTCTGATCAAGCATCATTTTGTGTCTTCTGAAAGTTTGCATTTTCTCCTCTATGAATTGCCAGTTCCAACCTTAACAGGGAACTTCCCTGGTGGTCCAGTGGTTACAACTCCCCATGTCCACTTCAAGGGACATGGTTTCCATCCCTAGTAGGGGAACTAAGATCCTTCATGCTGCAGTGCAGCCAAAAAAAACCAAAAAAAAACAAAAAGAACTAAAAACCTTAACCCACTTTTCTATCCGGCCTTTTCTGTTTTCCTTATTAAATTGTAGAACACTCTTTGTAGAGGAAGGACATTTACCTTTTGTCTGCTACTTGTGTTAAAAATATGTCCCCCCATTCTGCCCTTTGCTTTCTGAGTTTATGGTATCTTTTGTCATTCAGAAATTTTAAATATCTTTTTGTAGTCAAAGGTGTCTTTTATGCATCTCGGTGTATTTGGGGGTTGTTTAGCAAGCCTTTGTTTTCTGGCCTTCCTGGGTCCATTGCTATGCTCTCCATCCTCTCGTGGGTGATAGTTGGCAATGAATGTCCTCCTTGAGCCCTGCTCTGTCCCTTATGCCAGCACCTTGGGCTCCTTGTGTATCAACACGGTGTAATAATTGTCTGGTGCTGGCAAGTGTTACACTGTGTCAGAGAACACAGAGAAAGGCAAGAATAGAGGAGCCAAGACAGTCCGAGAAGGCAGTGAAAGAAGTGGGTGGGAGTTGGGGTAGCTCAAAGGTTGAAAAGCAGAGAGGAGTGGGGAGAGGAATTTCATGACCTTGAATTGAGTGTCTAAAAGTCACGCTAGCTGATACTCCGAGTAGGACTTTTAAAACTAATGGCATCTTGGAAAGGAATTTCGTTTAACTTTTTTTCCAAACTCATTTCATTCTTTACAAGCACTACATAGTGGCTGGTCTCCACACCTGGGAGGCAATATAAAAACCTCCTGCCAGACTCAAAATGAAAGAAAAAGAAACTGGAAAATCGGACCTCAGCTCAAAAGTATGTCTCTTCTTGAGTAAATTTTAATAGATATTCCAGGCTCCATAGATCAAATGCTTAAATTAAGAAAAAAAAAAAAAAAAAAAAACAAGAAAGTAATGATACTTTGGTTAGAGTGAGTCTGAGTTCCTTACCTCTCCATAGTTTACCTTCCTAAATAAATAGACAAAAACAGTTCAGGTCACCACATACACAGGAGCACCTACCCTGTACCAACTGTCTCTCCTGAAAACAGCTCTGGAGATAAACAGGACATGGTGTAGGGGTCATTTGGGATCACTGAAGCTCTGATGGCTGGAGCATTGCCTAATAGTCCCTGGCATCCTATATACCCCTGACCATAATGCTCCAGCATCAGGCAACGAAGCTACTCTCTGCCCCTACAGTTAGAGCTCCTAGAGTCCTGGGGCTTCTGCTCACTCTCTTATCTCTGTTCCTCTGTAGACTGCTGCCTCTTTCCAGGTCTCCTCGGTATGCAGAGCCTCTTTTTAAAAAATGTTATTTATTATTGGCTGTGCTGGATTTTCGTTGCTGTGAGTGGACTTTCTTTAGCTGAGTCAAGAGGAGGCTGCTCTCTGGTTGCGGTGCACAGGTTTCTCATGCAGTGGCTTCTCTTGCTGCAGAGCATGGGCTCCAGGCACGTGGGCTTCAGCAGTTGCAGCACACGGGCTCAGTACTTGTGGTGCACAGGCTCAGTACTTGTGGTGCACGGGCTCAGTACTTGTGGTGCATGGGCTCAGTACTTGTGGTGCACAGGCTCAGTACTTGTGGTGCACAGGCTTAGTTGCTCCACTGCATGTGGGATCTTCCCAGACCAGGGATTGAACCATGTCTCCTGCATTGGCAGGTGGACTCTTAACCACTGGACCCCCAGGGAGTCATGGATGCCCTCTTGAGGCTCATACTCAAACTTTCCAAAAGACAAGGTCTGATTGGTTCTAGTTACTGTTGTCCTTTTGGGGTTGTCTCATTGGCTGCCGGTCAGTCTATACAGCCAACTCTTCTTGGGTTTGTTGCCCACCCCTGCTTCATGGTGGCAGGGTCATGTGGCCAGGTTTCTTCAAAAGGAGCTCCACATGGGCATGAAGGCCTCAAGAATAAAATAAGCTGCTTTCCAATATTCATTCTTTCTAGCATCATGCCCACTGAAACAAAACTTGACATCTGGCTATTTAGTTTGTAGTAGATTAGAATGTGAAAGGGAAAATAGGAGATGAGAAAGACTTACAATCATAGTCAAACATTATTAGTTAACTAACATTTGTTAACATTTCAATGTTTATTACTTTCTAAGCAATAAGTTATGGTTTTTTAAGGCCTACAGTGAGGAAATAGGCCAAAAACTGGAGTACAAAAGAGTATAACTGACATATGAGAACTCAAGAAGCAGGACTTCTCTGGTGGTCCAGTGGTTAAGAATCAGACTTCAATGCAAGGGACGCAGGTTTGATCCTCGGATGGGGAGCTAAGATCCCATGTGGTACAACTAGAGCAAGCCCTGCATGCCATAACAAAGACCTGGCACAACCAAAATAAAAATAAATAAAATACCAGGAATTCAAGAAGCTACCAAGTGGAGCCATGTACTGTTGCAACAAGTCTTGCCCCCTTCTGTGACACCAGTCTACCCCTATTTTACAGCACCGAATAATACTTGAGATTCAGAAAAATACTTGAGCCATGGAATTGGTAAGGTGGGTTCCAAAGATTCTACTCAGCAGCTAAGAACTACTTAAGTTCTTGATTATTGATCTGTCATCACTTTTTCATTTTGTTGGCAACCGTCATCTGTAGGCCAACTTGTGGGATCTTCTTGCAGACATCAGGCAGAATACGCAAACTTGCCAGAGGAGTTGACTCAAGATATTCTGAATAACCATTTCCTGAGATGTTTCTCAACTCCATCTTCTATCTATTTTGATTCACAGCAATCTTTCAGATTATACCATATGTTTTTGTTACCCAAGATTATTATTAAAAACAACCATAACTAGCACTAATACACCATTTCTAAGCTATATGTGTCACTCAGGATCCTTGCAGGGGATCTATGTGATTGGAGGAGAATTTTTGGGGGCTCCATCATGCAGCTTGCATGATCTTAGTTCCCTGACCAGGGACTGAAATCAGGCCTCCAGCAGTGAAAGCTCCCGGTCCAAGCCACTGGACCACCAGTGCAAGAGGATTTATAAAGGGACTATTCCCAAAATCCATATGAGAGCAAAGTTTAGGGAAACTACCCCATGCCAGTGCAGCACCCTGAGGCCAGCAACCCTGGGGAGCAGTTACCATCCCTAAGCTTAGCGGGGAGAAGGGAGGAAGCGGTGTATAGGGGGTGTATATGGAGAAGGTCCCTTGACAGAGCTGTGACCTTAGCTAGAGGCACAAAGCCAAACCACAGTGACCTGGCAGAGAGGAAACCAAGGAAAATATCTCTCTCCTCACTTTCCTCTGGCCCTCCTATCTCCATCATTTCCCATTTGCAAAACATTACTGGAACCCTGAGTGTAAGAGATATAGCCCATGGAAGTCAGTCTCCTAGGATACAGAATAGAGTAAAAAGAGATGGGGGTGAATCTAAAAGGGCAAAGAGGCGATGTCCAGTGCTTCTTCAATGTCATATTCACTAATGACATTAATGACAACAATATTAACAACACGTTCCATTTGAGCCCCTGCTTTGCACCCTTCACACCTGTTTGCCTTCTATGGGTAAGGAAATGATGGTTCACAGGCTACTGTGCTCTTCAGGGTCCCTGTAGAACAGGGAGATTACCTTCTGAAAAGGAAATTCATAAGCAACGGTGGGGATGTCCCTGGTGGTCCAGTGGTTAAGAATCTGCCTTGCAATGCCAGGGATACCATTCAATCCCTGGCTGGGGAACTAAGATCCCACATGCCATGGGGCAACTAAGCCCACACGTTGCAACTATAAGCCCGCACACCACAACAAAAGAAAAGATCCATGTGCCCCAGCTAAGACCCAAGGCAGCCAAATAAATAAATAAAGGATGATCTCAGCCATCTAGGGTACATTAGTTATCTGTCACTGCTAACAAAACGTAGTAGTATAAAATAACAAACATTTATTATTTCATGCAGTCTCTGCAGGTGGGTGGTACTAGCTAAGGTTCTGTCATGAGATTGTCAAGAGGTTGACCAGGGTTGGAGGCCTCTGAAGGTTTGCTTTGGGCTGAAGGATTCATTTTCTACGCAGCTCATTCACTCGCCTTGCAAGTGACTGCTGGCTTTCAGCATGAGGCCTCAGTTGCTTACCATGTAGACCGCTCCACAGGACTGGTATAGTGTCCTTGAGACATGGTGGTTGGCTTCTCCCAGGGTGATCCAAGACAGCAAAGCAGGTAATCCCCTGGTGATCCAATGGCTAAGACTCTGTGCTTCTAATTCAGGAGGCCCAGGTTTGATCCCTGGTTAGGGAACTAGATCCCACAGGCCGCAACTATGAATTCACATGCCACAACTAAGGCCTGGCGCAGTCAAATAAATAAATAGATACTTTTTGAAAAAGATAATTAGAATAAATCTATTTTAAAAAGGGAAGATCAAAACAGAGAGGAAGCACAGTTGTTATGACCTAGTCTCCCAAGTTATAACCCATCACTTCCACCATATGCTCTTCATTAGAAGCAAATCACAAAACCCAAACCACACTTGTGGGAGGGGAGGGAGGAGATACATGGCAGGGATTAAATGCCATCTCTTAATGAGATTGGTAAGAATCTGTGAACATATTCTAAAACCACTAGATATCACAATAGCATATACCAAAGATATTGTAGTTATTAATATACGATTGAAGAGCTTAGGGAAGACTTAACATTGAAACTTGACCATCACCAAGCAAGGTGAAATCTCCCAAGCATACTGTGCTCTATACAAAGTAAAAGCAGGTTAATAGAAGAGGGCTAGTTCTCAAGGAATCTTTGAGAAGATGGCCCAGAGGGGTAATACTATACAGAGAATGGTGAACCCAGCAGACACAATTATCTGATAAAAGGAGAGGCATACTTGGTTTGGGGGCAGGAATATATCAAGTCTAGATGAAATATCTGACAGAATTATCCATTTCCCCTGGGTGGGAGATGCCTTTTGGCAATGTAGAGTCCTAGGCAGCAGGCATGATGATTTCAGTAAACCTAAAGAATCACCTCCACTTAAGATCAACTGATTGCTAATGTTTGGGTACCCAGCAGTGTCTTATGAGTGTTGGTAATATGACTTGGGCCTGAGCATTTCCAGACCTGCAGAGCTAAGGACTAGATAGGCTCATGAACATAGAGGTCCCACGCTGCAGTGAAATCACTGCCTTGAGTGATGCCCTTATCTCACCAGGCCTTTTGTTATTGCAGAGCCCCTTCTATAAAAATTCATGTGTCATTTCCATGCTGGCACCACTGAAAGCAAGCTGGGTCACTGGCAGGATCACTGAAGCCACCTGGGAAAACTCAGCCAGGGTTCTCATTCATTCTGTGTCTGCTCAAACCAGCACAATCTGATCTGGAAATATGGCCTCAATATGGGCCATCAGTGTTTCTGTTGGTACACAGAGGATACAGTCTTCATCAAGTCAGACTAAGTGATTTTCCTTGAATAGATTGTCCAAGACATTTACCCAGTGAATAAACAATTCGGGTTCTTTGTACATAAAAATTTTTTAAAAACAATTTCAAAAGAATTCATGCAATAGTAGGACACAGTTTACAACACCAAAAATACTGCAAACAACCCAAATATTTAGCAATATGGGACAGCAGCATTAACTATGTTACAGCCACACAGTTGAGTACATTAGCTGCATTGACCTTTCTGCCATGATGGAAATGCTCTACTCTGTCCAGTAAGGTAGCCTCTAGTCACATGCAGCTACTGAGCACTTGAAATGGTGCTAGTTCAGCCAAGGAGTTACATTTTAATTTTATTAATTTTAGTTTAAATAACCATATATGGCCAGTAGGCTATCTTAATGGACCCTGTTCCTCAATACAATGATATCATATGAACTCCAAGACAGATTGTGGAATAAAAAAACAAGATGTCAAAAGTATAGACTATGTTACCTTTTGTGAATGAGAGGGAGAGAAGTAAAAATAAATATTAATGCTTACATTTGCATGAATTTTCACATAATTAGTGAAAGAATAAATGAAAAAGGACAAAGGGAACAGGATGGATATGGATGGAATGAAAGTGAGACTTCTCAGTGTATATGTTTTAATATTATTTAGATTTTAAAACCATACAAATGTATTACCTACTCAATAAAAAGAATAAACCAAAATAAAATTAAAATTTTAAGAAAAAAATCCATGTGAAGATATACTTAGCATATGAGCATTAGGAATAGATCTTTCTCTGAGTTCTCATAGACTTCCCTCTATCAGATAAGGCAAGATAAATAAATCATTATGTTTCTTTTTGCCTTAGTTGCCTGGAAGGGCAAGGCAAAATGTAATGTTTAGCTATAGTATCTTTCATTTATCTAGATTTCTACTATAACACCTCCCCCACAGTCCTACCTTTTACCTGGTTTTTGTTAATTTATCTTTCTTACTGACTTTCCCAGTCAGTAAGAAAAAAAAAAAAAAATTTTTATGTACAAAGAACCTGAATTGTTTATTCACTGGGTAAGCCTCTTTAATGAGGCAAAATAGTAAAAAAAAAAAAAAAAAAAAGAAGAAGAAGAAGAAATAGAAAATACCTGATTAAGAAGATAAGAAAGGCACATTTTTGATAGAAGTTTAAAATGATACCATCTTTTAAGAGTATAATTTAGAAATGTCTATTAATTTCCTAAATATACATGGATTTTGATTCAACAGTCCTAGGAATTTGTCTTATGAAAATACTTGTAGAAATGTGTAAGATATAAGTACAAAGGACAATCAAATCCCTTATGATTATACAGTGGAACTGAGAAATAGATTAAAGGGATTAGATCTGATAGACAGAGTGCCTGATGAACTATGGACAAAGGTTCATGACACTGTACAGGAGACAGGGATCAAGACCATCCCCAAGAAAAAGAAATGCAAAACAGCAAAATGGCTGTCTGAGGAGGCCTTGCAAATAGCTGTGGAAAGAAGAGAAGCCAAAAGCAAAGGAGAAAAGGAAAGATATAAGCATCTGAATGCAGAGTTCCAAAGAATAGCAAGAAGAGATAAGAAAGCCTTCTTCAGCGATCAATGCAAAGAAATAGAGGAAAACAACAGAATGGGAAAGACTAGAGATCTCTTCAAGAAAATTAGAGATACCAAGGGAACATTTCATGCAAAGATGGGATCATTAAAGGACAGAAATGGTATGGACCTAACAGAAGCAGAAGATATTAAGAAGAGGTGGCAAGAATACACAGAAGAACTGTACAAAAAAGATCTTCACAACCCAGATAATCATGATGATGTGATCACTCACCTAGATCCAGACATCCTGGAATGTGAAGTCAAGTGGGCCTTAGAAAGCATCACTACGAACAAAGCTAGTGGAGGTGATGGAATCCCAGTTAAGCTATTTCAAATCCTAAAAGACAATGCTGTGAAAGTGCTGCACTCAATATGCCAGCAAATTTGGAAAACTCAGCAGTGGCCACAGGACTGGAAAAGGTCACTTTTCATTCCAGTCCCAAAGAAAGGCAATGCCAAAGAATGCTCAAACTACTGCACAATTGCACTCATCTCACATGCTAGTAAAGTAATGCTCAAAATTCTCCAAGCCAGGCTTCAGCAATATGTGAACCATGAACTTCCAGATGGTCAAGCTGGTTTTAGAAAAGGCAGAGGAACCAGACATCAAATTGCCAACATCTGCTGGCTCATCAAAAAAGCAAGAAAGTTCCAGAAAAACATCTATTTCTGCTTTATTGACTATGCCAAAGCCTTTGACTGTGTGGATCACAATAAACTGTGGAAAATTCTCAAAGAGAAGAGAATATCAGACCTCCTGACCTGCCTCTTGAGAAACCTATATGCAGGTCGGGAAGCAACAGTTAGAACTGGACATGGAACAACAGACTGGTTCCAAATAGGAAAAGGAGTACGTCAAGGCTGTATATTGTCACCCTGCTTATTTAACTTATATGCAGAGTACGTCATGAGAAATGCTGGGCTGGCTGGAATCAAGATTGCCAGGAGAAATATCAATTACCTCAGATATGCAGATGACACCACTCTTATGGCAGAAAGTGAAGAGGAGCTAAAGAGCCTCTTGATGAAAGTCAAAGAGGAGAGTGAGAAAGTTGGCTTAAAGCTCAACATTCAGAAAACTAAGATCATGGCATCCGGTCCCATCACTTTATGGGAAATAGATGGGGAAACAATGGAAACAGTGTCAGACTTTATTTTTTGGGCTCCAAAATCACTGCAGATGGTAACTGCAGCCATGAAATTAAAAGACGCTTACTCATTGGAAGAAAAGTTATGACCAACCTAGATAGCATATTAAAAAGCAGAGACATTACTTTGCCAACAAAGGTCTGTCTAGTCAAGGCTATGGTTTTTCCAGTGGTCATGTATGGATGTGAGAGTTGGACTGTGAAGAAAGCTGAGCACCAAAGAATTTATGCTTTTAAACTGTGGTGTTGGAGAAAACTCTTGAGAGTCCCTTGGACTGCAAGGAGATCCAACCAGTCCATTCTAAAGGAGATCAGTCTTGGGTGTTCATTGGAAGGATTGATGCTAAAGCTGAAACTCCAATACTTTGGCCACCTCATGCGATGAGTTGACTCATTGGAAAAGACCCTGATGCTGGGAGGGATTGGGTGCAGGAGGAGAAGGGGACGCCAGAGGATGAGATGGCTGGATGGCATCACTGACTCGACGGACGTGAGTTTGAGTAAACTCCGAGAGTTGGTGATAGACAGGGAGGCCTGGCATGCTGCAATTCATGGGGTCACAAACAGTCGGACACGACTGAGCAACTGAACTGAACTGTGCATCAATAGGGAGTGGTGAAGTAAGTTATGAAAAAACATGTGATAGTGAAAAAGAGTGCGATAGACCTGTTTACTGACACTTGATGATGATCAAGTATTAAACAATACATAGAACAGCAGTTCTCAGACTTTTTGGTCTTAGGACTCCATTTTACTCTTACCAATTAATTGGGATTCCAAAGAGCTTTTGTTATGTAGGTTATATCTACTGGTATTTACCACATTAGAAATTTAAACTACGACATTTAAATATACACTTCTTAATTTATTTAAGGTGTTGGCTAACCTTCCCAGGTGGCGCTAGTAGTAAAGAACCTGCCTGCGAAGGCAGGAGACTTAAGGTTTGATTCCTGGGTTGGGATGATCCGCTGGAGGAGGGCAGGGCGACCCACTCCAGTATACTTGCCTGAAGAATCGCATGGGCAGAGGAGCCTGGTGGGTTATGGTCCACAGGGTCGCAAAGTGTCGGACACAACTGAAGTGACTTAGCACATAGCACGCTGGCCAACCCAATAACAATAACAAACAGATTACATGTTTATGTAAGTCACATCCTTTTTATCAGAATGAACTATGGCAAGACGTAATTTAGTAAGAAGGCTGGCAATGTCTCACATTTCTGCAAATGTATTTAATATCTGGCTTAATAGAAGACAGCTGGATTCTCACGGCTACTTCTGCAATCAATCTGTTGTGGTAGGTGTTTTGGTTGAAGTACAGGAAGCAAAATCCAACCTCATGCTCAGCTGTAGTTGGAAAAGGGAGAGTAATTTTCATAGATCATTTTGGATATTCTTCTTGGCGAGTTCACCAAATTTCCACAAGTGGTGGTTTCTCAAGGATTAGTTGCAATGTGGATTCTGAAACCATATTGATGAACTTTTCTTACTGTTACTTTAAAATCCATCAGTCTATCTTCCACTTCCAATGATTCTTTTACCCATGTATGACTTTGTAACATCATAACTGGTCATTTAAAAAACACCGGTTCACTGAGTTATATAGATGTTTTGTATATTGACACATATTATTAACAATGTCAAAAATCACATTTGTTAATATCACCACCAATCTCATCATTACAGTCTTTAAGTGTTGGCAAGCTGTCAGCTCATAATGACAAATATAAGTTAAACAGCATGCTTTGGGAGTTGTTGTGTAGCTTATAATCCCTTTTTTGTTAAAAAAAAAAATCCTAATTTTTGCTTAAAAGTTTGAATTTCATCATTAGTACTACACACTTGTCAGTCTTCTTTGAAGTAACAGGCTCATTAATTGTTGAGAAAATGTCTGAAAAAATGCCCAAATCTGACCCAATATAGTTTGCCTGTTAGTCATTGTTTCAAGTAAAAATATTTCTCCATTAAAACACACACACACAATTGAATTCAGTTTGCAAGTCAAACAATTGCACAAGTACTGCTCCTGCAGACCATTATTGTAACTTGGAATGCAGCTGAAGTGTTTGATGTGTACTCCTCATCTCATACAGACTCTTAAAAATAAAGGGACTCCAGGGTTGAAATTTAATAAACTTAGTCATCTTCACTGTTCTATCAAGGGCGTTCTTAAGGAAAATAGAGTTTCTGTTATTCTGAGAGTGTGCTGGTGAAGGATACAATGACTCCTCACCGCCACCCCAGGACAGTCTGGTGCCACCACCCTGATCTAGGACACCAGCAGCAGTTTTACCCACCTTCGTATTTTGTAACATCAGTGCAAATATCAACACTGTGAAGAAAGCAAATAATGCTTTAGCGCAATTATAAAAACAGCTTTGGCCTTATGGACCCTCTGAAATGGTCTCAGGAATCTTCTGGAATTCATAAAACCACGCTTTGAGAACGGCTGATGTAGCCCATGATCCCTTTTTTGTTTAAAACAAAAAAAGGCAAAGACGGAAAGAAAGAAAGAAAGATACTCACCGAAGTACCAACGGTGACTCTAGCAGCAGAGAGTGATCAAGTGACATTTTCTTGGTGTCACATACTCTTCTCTTTTTTGAATCCTTTACAATGTGTATGTATTTCTTAAGTAATTAAAAACACTAAAGAAAGGAAAAGATTAAATAAATGATAAACACCAATTACAACACACTCAGAGAATGTAAAATGCTCCTTGGACCTGTTTTTATGTTGAAAATACGAAGAGATTAGATACATAAAGCAGGGAGCTTAAATTATTAAAAAACAAAACAAGACACAAGAGAAAGCTCACCCTGAGAAATACTTCATTTCCCACAGGGCTGGAGGAAGGAAGTGCCGCCCTGCCTGGGATGCTGAGGCATCCACCAGGTCCAGGTAGCTTAAATGAATGACCCTGCTGATACTTTTACACGCAGGCTGAAAATAAATCTAAAACGCATTCTCTGAAGAAGGCAACAGGATTAGACTCGAGGAGTGATTTGACACTTTAGAAAGCTCACAGCTTCCTTCCCAGAGGAAAGACAAAATCAGGCACAGGACCCAGGGCTTACAGAGCAGATACAAAGTTTCTCTTTGGTGCCTTAAGCCTCCAGCTCTGCACCTTCCTCCCTCTAGACTGAACCTGCCACCTCTTGCCTTTGCAGGGTCCAGTGCTCTTCTGGTCTCCTCTCCTTTGCCCCTACTATCTCAGCCTCTCCCATATCAGTCATCCACGCCTCTCCGTCATCTACACCCTAGCATAAATGAGTTTCCATAACGAGGCTCCCTCCCCTGCTGCATTTGCTTTTTAGACTGATCTCTGATGGTGGACTAAAAGGCTGGATGCTGAGAGAAGGCAGCTGAGGCATCAGCGGTAATTGCTGGGGAAGTCCCTGAAGCATAAGTCTCTTTCCCCGGCTTCTAAAATCATGCTCTATGGGTGGCTACCGTAAGCAGTTTCCTTCTGCTGTGTGCCATCAAAGATGTTACTGCTGCTTTCTGGGCTCTGTTAACCCAAGTGGGTTGGACTGGTGACCTCCTGGGTTTCTGTGACTGAGCTCCATTAATGTAAGGGAGTGCCGGCTCCGGAGGCCTGGGGAATGGCATCTTGTTTTCAGTTCCTGAATTCAAGGAGGATTCGGAGGAAACTGCCCTCAGCTCCCTGCAGTTTGCCCTCCTCCCCCCTTCTCTTCCTCATGACCTGCGTCTCCAGGGGGAGGATCAAACAAAGAGGTTGCAGAGGGTGGTGGAATGCTGTGTTTGGTTAAGTCCCAGGCTGGATGTGATTACAAAGCTCCTGTGACTGTGGAGACGCGGTGGGGAATGTGGTGGGAGGGATTCTGATGTCCAAGAATGTGTTCAGGCACAGCCCCCACCCCCTCCACACACATACACACACAACTCTTAATGCAATTGTGAGTTGCTCAACTTTCTGCTCAGACCCTCACCTCATATGTGCCCCCACCTCCTTAGAGATCTTCTTACAGGCACTTGTTTTTTCCATAAAGGCTTTCATTAGACCAAACAACTTTCACAAATTAAAGGAATAAATAAATGACTTTCTAGCATTTTTGCTTCTCAATATCTGTCATCCTACATGTGGTGAATTCTCAAGGACAAGAGTCACAGCTGACCCCTCTCTTTATCCCCTCCCACTCCTTTCATCATGCCCAGGACTTGATGCCTCCCTCAGTTTTGTTCCATGTACAGATATGAGAATGAATGAATGAATGGAGAAATGAATGTTTCCACTAAGGTTCAAAAAAGTGTTTTTAAAGGTAATGGGTTACTGGGACTTCCTGGTGGTCCAGTGGTAAAAGATCTGCCTTCCAATGCAGGGGATGCAGTTTCAGTCCTGTCAGGGAACTAGGATGTCACGTTCCCTGGGGCAACTAAGCCCGCATGCAGCAGCTACTGAGCCCATGTGCCACAAACTAGACAGTTCCACACCCCCCAGTGAAAGATCCCAAGTGCCACAACGAAGACTTAATGCAGCCAAATAAATAAAGTATTTAAAAATAAATAAATTAACCTCAGATATGCAGATAGCACCACTCTTACAGCAGAAAGCGAAAAAGAACTAAAGAGCCTCCTGATGAAAGTGAAAGAGAGTGAAAAAGCTGGCTTAAAACTCAACATTGCAAAAACTAAGATCATGGCATCCAGTCCCTTCACTTCATGGCAAATAGATGGGGAAACAATGGAAACAGTGAGAGATGTCATTTTCTTGGGCTCCAAAATCACTGCAGATGGTGACTGCAGCCATGAAATTAAAAGATGCTTGCTCCTTGGAAGAAAAGCTATGATAAACCTAGACAGCATATTAAAAAGCAAAGAGACATTACTTTTCTGACAAAGGTCCATATAGTCCAAGCTATGGTTTTTTCAGTTGTCATATATGGATGTGAGAGTTGGACCATAAAGAAAGCTGAGCACCAAAGAATTGATGCTTTTAAACTGTGGTGTTGGAAAAAACTCTTGAGAGTCCCTTGGACTGCAAGGAGATCCAACCAGTCAATCCTAAAGGAAATCAATCCTGAATATTCATTGAAAGGACTGATGCTGAAGCTGAAGCTCCAAAACTTTGGTCACCTGATGCAAAGAGCTGACTCATTGGAAAAGACCCTGATGCTGGGAAAGACTGAAGGCAAGAGGAGAAGGGGATGACAGAGGATGAGATGGTTGGATGGCATCACCAAGTCAATGGACATGAGTTTGCGCAAGCTCTGGGAGTTGGTGATGGACAGGGAAGCCTTGCATGCTGCAATCCATGGGGTTGCAAAGAATGGGACATGACTGAGCAACTGAACTGACTGAAATAAAGGTAATGGGTTATTCCCCATGGAGAATAGTCACCATGTCACTCAACTTGTCTTCTTGTCTCCATTTCCTTTACTGTAATTCACAAAAGAGTGGCCTGGGGGAGTGATCATGGTAGATAAGGAAGAGCAAGCCGAAAAGGACCCTGTGCTGGCACTTCCAGCTTTATGACCTTAAGAAAGTCACTCACCTTCTCTAGACCTCAGTTTCAACTCAAAGATAGGGTTGAAAATACCTGCCTCGAGCCCAGAGGACCCATAGGAGCCTATGTGAGACTTCAGTTGAGTGAGCAAGATTTATCAGGTCCACCCTGTGAGTTAGGGACAGGGAGACTCAGGCTAGCTGATTGAAGACCTCCAGAGCGTGCTCCCCACTTGGTGCCTGGCTTCCTCATCCCCTTGAAGACTCACAGCAACACAAGAAAAGGGAGTGCTTTATCTTCATCCCCCAGCATCCCTTCAGAGCCACTGGGACCATCAACTCAACAGGACATTCTGAAACTATTGGTGGGGAGATGGTTGTTTGGTTGGGAGGAGGTCAGGGTCATAAGCTTGGGCTGTGCCCATCAGACAGTTCTGCAGAGCATAACAGTGTTGCAGCACACAATGGAATCTCTTCCCTTAAAAGAAACACATAATGGAAACGAAGTTTAAAATTTTAACTTGACAATAAAGTAGCCGACTCTTGCTCTCCTGTGGAGAGGGTATCACGATCATGGATTCCCAGCTGCCAGAGTCCCATGCTCGGGTCAGAGTGTTCAAGGCCTGGCCACAAGGGACGGCTGCCCCAGGGGCCGTGTTATCAGCCCTTGCCGCACAGGATGTCCTGGGAAAGTTGGGGGCAGAAGACAACACTTCCACCCTCAAAGGGACCTCTGCAAGGAGGAGTCACCACCTTGGACTCCAGCCCAAGGGTCAAAGAAGGGTGTCCTGTGGTCCTTCCTGTGCTGGCCCTAGACCCCTGGGCAGCAGTGTCAGGGGACAGCAGGAGGACCTCCTCCTTCGGGTCAGGGTGAGGTTACAAGGGCATGTTTGGCCAAGGCCAGGCTGTTGGGCATAGGTATGGCCACTTTGCCATCAACTTCTCCAAAACTGGTTTAACATCCTGCAGGATACTCGATTAGATATGGTGGGAGGCGTAGCAGCTGCTGTTCCTCTTTGTAAAGACAGTAGGAACAGACTTGGTTTTGACCTAACTGTGGCATGTTGGTGATGGTGGGTTTCTCTGCCTCTCTAACCCCTGCCTTGCCCCTCTTATCTATGGTCAGCAGGAGAGTGGAGTCTCAGATCCAGCCCTGACTGTTCTCAAAGCCCACCATCTCCTTTATACAGCAGAGGTCCCTAAACTTCAGGATCTAATGCTGATGATCTGAGATGGAGCTGATATAATCATAACAGAAATAAAGTGCACAATACATGCAATATACTTTAGTCATCCTGAAAACTTCCCCTTCCCCCTTCCATGAAACTGGTCCCAGGTGCCAAAAAGATTGAGGGCCACTGCTCTACAGGACAGAGGCATCGGGGGGATGTTGTCTTCAGGCCCCCCTCCTCCTCTCTGGGCCTTTCTCCAGCCTCAGGTGGCCAGAGTCCCCTGGGTAAAGAGAACCCCTCTCCTTCTCCCCTAGTCCCTACCCCCGGTTAGAGAGAAAGTATCAGACAATAAACCCATTCAGGCTGAGGAGTTTTGTGGATTTAAAGAGGACAGTTTTAAAAGTGGGAGATGAACAAGAATGATATTTAAGAAAAAAATGGCCTAATTAGCTGTGTGGCTTTGGGCTTTTTACCCAACCTCACTGAACCCCAATATCTTCATCTATACTGTGGGGACTAACACTATTTTTGCCTTATGGATATAATGATTAAACGTGGGAAATGCCCAGAACATAATAGGAATCTATATATTTAGCATCTCTATCATAAGATCCACCACACTGATTTTAAGCTTTCTACATTTACCCATGGAAGAAAGGGCTGTCTCTCCTCTGAAGAGTTTTTTAACAAGTGTGCCCATTTTTAACAAGGTAGCAGTAATTAGGGTCTGGGAAAGACATCAGGGACAGCAAGACTCTGAGAGGCTCCCACTTCTAGCTTAACCCAAAAAGGAATCTGAGCGTAGACAGAGGAGGCAACCTGGATTAGAACAGCCTGTGTAGTTTAATCAAAGCTCCTAATACCAGTGTCTCTCTAAATTCCCAATGAACCATTTATAGCTGCAGAGAAGAATGCATACTGCCAAGATGTTTAGATATGCATATGGAATTGGCTCTCTGCCAGTAGGACATTTCTTAGAATACACTTGTGTTCACATAAAAATTGCTGCAGATTCTTCTATTCTATGTCCAAATATACACGTATTTAATTTAAAATTAAAAAAAAAAATGTGTGTTAAGTTGCTTCAGTCATGTCTGACTCTTAGCGATCCTATGTACCATTGCCCACCAGGCTCCTCAGTCCATGAGGATTCTCTAGGCAAGAATACTGGAGTGGGTTGCCATGCCCTTCTCCATGGGATCTTCCTGACCCAGGGATCAAACCAACGTCTCTTGCATTGCAGGCTGATTCTTTACCAACTGAGCCACCAGGGAGGCCCAAATATGTATGTATTTAATTTAAAATTGGAAAAAAAAAACAAACCCAAAACCACCCAAACCAAAAAACAACCACCATGTCTCCCTGCCCGCATACAATCTTCAAGCTGACACTTTGAGAAGACACAGTGTGTCCAGGCTACGGCTTTTTGCTCTGTCTGTATCTGCCACAGACCCCCTTCCATGCCTGTGCAATTCCAATCTGACAGCATGGTTCAGAACAAGGATATGAATCTAGGTGGCCCCACCATCTCCCTTAGTTCCTCATGCCTGACCTGGCCTGCTCAACCAGTGCCCACACTCCATCCACAGTATAAATAAGACTCAGCAGAACCACACACATGTGTGCAAACTGAGAAGCCTGGCCCACTGTCAGGGGAGGAAATGGGGCTTGAAAGACCTAGTAGGCATGGGTGCCGTATTAGCCTGGGGTCTTATGTGGTAAGCAGTAGAAACGGACTCTGGGTGACTTACCCAGAAAGTACTTTATTGGAAGATGAGAGGCAACAGAGAACTCAAAGGAAAACTGAAGCCAGAAGGACAGGTGGGACAGCAGTTTCAGGAATCCAGGAAGTAGACGCCAGGGTATAGTCACTGGAACTGAAATAAACAGACCCCAAATATTTTCTGTTTTGGTATCAACTGCTATCTCTCGCTAGGACAGAGTATTTAATCAGCCTAACTTGGGTGACACAGCTCATCCTCTGGCCAGAGATGATGGGGTCCCTTGATGGCCAATCCCATCAAAATGTATGAGATGAAAGACAGGTCAATCACTAAGGCAAAATTGTGGCCGTATTACCAGAAGAGTGGGCACTGAATGCAGTTCCCAGCTATCTGCAACAATGGACCCTAGAGAATATTGTGCTCAGCAAAGTCAGGCAGAGAAAGACAAATATACTCTCTGACATCACTCATATGTGGAATCTAATAAATAATACAAATGAATCTGTATTCAAAACAGACTCACAGACATGGGAAACAAACTTACGGTTACCATAGGGGAGAGGGGAGGGAGGGATCAATTTGGGGTATGGGATTTACAGAAATAAACTATATATGAAAGAGCTAAGCAACAAGGGTTATTGCATAGCACAGGGAATTATACCCATTCTCTTGTAATAACCTATCAATATAAGGGAATATAACCTGCAAAAATACTGAATCACTATGCTGTACACCTGAAACTCACATGATACTGTAAACCGACTACACTTCAGACAAACAAAATTATCCATGATGGATCCTACAACTTGTCTCCAAAGCCAGCCTGGTTGTTCCCAAGGGACTCACAGGTCCTCTCTAAAGAGAGTCGGCTGTCACCAGATCACCAGCATCAGCAGCTACCGCTGAGTGTTCCCTTCTCAAGACACAGAGCCTTTCACCCCAAGCAAGAAGGCCCAGGATGAAGTACCTGGGCAAAAAGGCTCCAGGGAAGAGGAAGCCCATCTGGAGAGAACTTAGTCCTCACCAAGATGAAATACAACCACAATCATTCAAGGGAAGGGGCTACAGGGAGACAGGGTAGGGGATGTGCCCACAAAGGGAGACCCAGACAGAGAGGCTGGGCTCCGATATGCAGCCCGACTACCTTCATAATTTGGCCAAAGGTGGGTGCCAGCCAAGAGGTCCTCACCCCGAGGAGTCTGGAGACAGGCCTGGTTTATCAGCCAGAGTCTTCTTCCTACAATGCCCAAAAAAGAGGTATAAGCTGGTGGCCCAGTGGCTAAGACTCCATGCTCCCAATGCAGGAGGACCAGGTTCCATCCCTGGTCAGGGAACTAGATCCCACATGCTGCAACTGAGACCCGGTGCAGCCAAATAAATTAAAAATAAAAGAAAGAAAGAGATAAGTAAACAAAGAAACTCACAACAACTCTAGACATGCAATACACACAGCATGCTTACAAAACTTTCAAGTAGCACAGAACTATACAGAGTACAAAATTAAAGTCTGTAGAATGACTCTTTCTCCCAAACATGGGCCCCATTTTATGGAATATCCAAGTCCTTGCTTCCCCCTCCTCAGTGGACACCAAGAGGAGTCCCCAGGGTGAAGGAACAGAGGGGACTAGGCAGGGAAACTCCAAGTGCCCTTCCAGCTCAGAGCTGAGGGGAAACCAGGGCAACCCCCCACCACACACTCAACCCCCTGCAGTGGCTGTACCCTGGGTACCCGGGCAATAAGGAGGTGGCGAAGGAAAGGGGAGGCAGGGAGAGAGGCTGGGAGAGAGTGAGAGGATTAAAGTCCCCTTTACTCCCCCATTCCACCCATTCTACTCCCTCCCAAACGTAGCAACTGTTCCCCACATTTCCTTACTCGCTTATATATGGGAGATAATCACATGAGAAACTGACTGGGCGTCATTTTCCTGCAGACATCTTATGAAAAGACGAGACCTGTTTCACTCCTCGTCTTCGCAAGTAAGCAAGTCCACCTGGAGCCCTGGAGGACCAGGGCTCACTTCCCCGTTGTCCTCCTCCATAGAAAGGAAGTTCTAAAGGGAAGGAGATCTGTTTACTTTCTTCAACTTCTCCCACACTTAGAGCAGGGCTTGGAATATAGTAAGCACTCGATTTTTTTGAGTAAATGAAATTTCTTCTCTCTTCTCGGATGAAGGTAGCATTCCCTCATAACCACACCTCCTCCTTGTCCTGACTGATCAAGTTTGACTGAGTTATTGGTCCTGGTCTTGCCACTCAATGACCTCCAGTTGGAGCCCGTGTTCTTGCTCGTGTACCCTGAGATAGGGGAGTACATAATGGAGCTGGAAAAACGAGGCTAGGCTCATTAGGTTTAGAGACAGAGGACCTCCGTGTGTGTTCCTGCTCCTTAGCCACCAGCTCACTAGCTGTGGGCTGGAGAGAAGTGGTGGATAGCGTGGGGAATCACCCAGAGCCCTCTCCAGGGCTGAAGCCCACCTTCCCTAGCAGCTGGAAGTGCTGAAGGCTGATGGCTCTCAGCTGAGTCACCTCAAGGACTTGCCTTGGCTGAGAAGGCCCACCTTTCTCAAGCCCAAGGACCGCCTCCATGAAGGAGTACAAAGGCTCAGCCCCTACTTGCCAGGAGGGACAACCCTACAGAGCCAGCTGAGCTCCAGAACAGCCTTCATCATGCCCTCAACCTCTGTGCCCAGTCCTGCCTTCTTCATTCCCTGCGGGTGCCAGTCCTGCAAAGCCTTCCCCTGCAGGCCTCTCTGTCACACAGCCTGATTCTCAGGGTGCCCAAAATACAACAAGAGACCACACATATTCCCTCTCTTCCCAGGCTCATTAGCTATGCAACACAGGGTTAAAGAAGATGGGTTTTGAAGTCAAACAGATGTAGATTTTAATCCAAGTCCACCACTTGCCCACTCTGTGTTAATGGGCAATGTATTTAACCTTGCTGAGACTTTGTTGCCTCATCTGTATAAGGGGGTAGAGGAGACACCTCTAGTGCCCTGTGTCATATACCCTCCACTGACCTGTGATGTCAGCTATAGCTATGGGGGACAGTTTCACGGGAGCTCAGTCTCACCTGGGCTGCAGTGTCCCACCATTTGTTCTTCACATCCTTCACTTTGGAGGGGACATCCCCAGACCACTTGACCTCTATATGCTTCACTGATGTGTCGGGCCCTAAATCTAGATAGGATTTATATCCTCCCCTCTAGAATAGATGCATCATACTTGTTACTTCTTCCTCAACTGGTCTCATTAATGGGGTCACTGGTACGGTACACTCTCATGTGATGCTCTGTGGAATGTCCAGATGATCCAGGTCCCTCCAGACTCCATGGCGGTAGAAGGCGGGGGAGTTAACACAGCCCTGACGCAAGACACTAACGTATCCTGTCCTCTGCTCCACGTGAATGTGCACTGCTTTGACCCTCCTTTCTGACAGGGATGGAAAAGAAAACAAAAAACAGATCAATGAAGAAGAAGAAAAAAAAAAGATCGATGTGCAGGCACCATGTAGTGTTGGAGGCTATGTTGATCTGCTCCAGCAAAGATACCCTACTTAGCAAAACAGCACCAACTGGGGCTCCTGCTTGGTTAGCTTTGTGGTGGTTTACTCTCATCAGCCATTCTATCCAGTTTCTGTAGAGGCCTGATGGGTGAGTTAA
Organism: Bubalus bubalis; assembly: GCF_019923935.1. NCBI lineage: Eukaryota > Metazoa > Chordata > Mammalia > Artiodactyla > Bovidae > Bubalus > Bubalus bubalis. The sequence goes on from NC_059167.1 coordinate 88,070,727, forward strand.
ATGGGAATATGACAGAGATGTTTTTATCACTGAGGGTGGCCCTGATTTTGGCCATTCCCCCTGGAATAGATACACTCTTGTATTTGATCTACCATCTTGGCCAGGGAGAGGGAGCATTTTAGAGGCTTCAGTTAGCCTTCTTTACTGTATTAGCTCTTATTCCATAGGCTAAGGAACTCATATAGGGGGTTCTACCAGCTACCAAGCATTGTCTCTTCCAATACACACCCAGGAACAGTACGGAACCACACTGGACCCGTAAACTCACAGTGAGCTGGACAAGGCCAGGGCTCCATTATTGCCCCTCACTCTAACGGAGAGGGTGGTGGTGATGGCACTTTGGGCCACCAGACCCTGTCAATTCACACCCTGAATTGTCAACTCAGACCCTGTGGCCAAAAATTCTGCCAAGTCCTTGGACAAGGACATTCCCCTGTCTCATGCTCAGTTACACAAGTAAATGGTCACAGGTTCTTTTTGGAAAGAACCTGGAGGGAACACTACTGAATCAAATTTGCCATGATGTTCCATGTCCTTTAGTCAATGGCTCAGGTCCAGAAACTGGTTAAGGGATCACGACATTTTACTGGGGGCGGCTGCCTTCAGCCCCCTCATCATCCATCCTTGATTTCTTTTGATTGTCTAAATTGAATACGACACCCATCTATCTTATACACCCATCTAGGAACATTGTGTTCTATTAACCATCTCCATCATCTTCTGCAGGTCAGGCACTGCTGACTGCCACTCGGATTGCCACTCAGATTTTGCTGTTCACTGCAATTATTGCACCCACCTGGGTTCTAAAGGCTAAGCACCTCTGCCTGACCGCTATTATGTCAGGATCCTCTAATCCCCATGGGTATCAGACAGCCCAGCTCTGTAATAGCATTTCCTACTGTGCCCCTCCCTCCCCAGCTTCTTCCTTACTGCCTCCATAAAGGATGCTCTCCAGGGCTTCCTGCAGCACAGAGTTAGCTGGTGGGTTTTCTGGCCTCCAGTACTGCAAACACTCTGACATGCCCACTCCTCTGGGCCTTTTGATCTCTTCCTCCACCCTCTGCCACAGCAGCTCTGACATTTCTACTTCACTCATGTGGACCTTTGCTTTTCCTACGCTTCTAAACTCCATCTTTAAAGTGTGTTAGCATTACCTCCTAGGTTTCTGGCCAAGCTGTTAAATCCGCTCTCATGGGAGAGTACTTCTGTATCAACACCTGCTCTTATCCAACTTCACCTTCCTCCCCTCTTGATCTGGCTCCCTTGGGATTCAGTTCTGTGCCCACTTCCTGCCTGAATGCTATGACCCAGATTCAGCAGATAATCTCCCTCCTCCCTTAGCTAGCCCAGCACACCTGGGATTTGACTCATTGTCCATCAGATAGAGAAGAGGTACAAGTCGGTTCCTAGGGAGACATGCTTTATCTTGCAGGGCACCTACCTCATTTCAAACGGAGTGCTACCTTCCTAAATGGGGGAACAACTATTTGCCAACTAGAAGTGGATCACTTCTGGACTTCCCTGGTGGTCCTGTGGTTAAGACTTCACCTTCAAATGCAGGAGGTGTAGGTTCCATCCCTTGTTGGAGAGCTAAGATCCCACATGCCTCAGGGCCAAAAAAAAGAGAACATAAACAACAGAAGCAACATTGTAACAAGTTCAATAAAGACTTTAAAAATGGCCCACATCAAAAAAGTCTTTAAAAATAAACTCTCAGGGACTTCCCTGGGGACCCAGTGGGGGAAAAAAAGAGAAGTAGGTCACTTCTGCAGGTCCGGTGGGTCCAGAAGAATCTGAGAGGTCAAGGCTCTCAATTGCATTTACTTATATATGCCCAGCCCAGGTCTCAGGCTCCTACCACTTTCCTAACAGTGATCTGACCTTGGCACACAAGGCCCGTCAGAACTAAGAATCCCACCTTCTCTGGAGCTCTTTTACTCTTACCATTATGTCTAAAGCCTGGTCCTCCCTCTGCAGGTGGGAGTTCCTCAAATGCTGCCCAGGCAGTCCTCTGGCTTTTGCCTTTGGCCTGAGTGATTTTTCACTCTGAGACTGTCATTACCCCTTGTGAGTAAATCAATGGGCCTGGCAAAGTTCTTCATTTCCATGGTCCATACATTGACTACTTCCTTCAATTGCCAAAAACATTGTGCCAGCGAGGTGCAAATACCTTCCACCCATATCCCAGCCCAGGTCACCAACAGTGAGTGAGTTTTAACCATCACAAGATTATGGCATGCCAGGGACTAAGCTTACTTCTATCCATCAGGTTCACTGATACCTGGCTGGCAAATGGTCCCTCTCCAAATTCCCTTTTCTGCTTCTTAAGACCACTTCTGGCCCAAACTGTCTTGGTTCAGGTTCCCTGAAAGCAGACTCTGAGATGGAGATGGTTTAGCAGGCAGAATTCTGAGAGATAAGAGCTGTAAGAGGACAGGATTGGAAAGAGGGAGTAAATGATCACAATGTGGCTGCAGGCAAGGCCTCAGATGGTCGCACAGGAAGCTCTGAGCTGGGATGGCCCTTCTAGAAGGTTCCAGAATGTGGCAAGGAGGCCAGGGCATGACTTCTCTGCATCAACCAGTCACTGGCTGAAGACGGCCCAAAGGTCTGGGCCTTGCCTTGATGGAGGCAATGACTTGTAGCCAGAAAAATTCCCAGGGAGGGAAGGAGCAGTGAGACACCAGGAGCCAATATTCCCAGCAGCTGGGTTTGTGGCCCTTGAAGGGGGGCCAGTAGGAACATGCTTCAGTTCAATTCAATTCAGTCCCTCAGTCGTGTCCGACTCTTTGCGACCCCATGAACCGCAGCATGCCAGGCCTCCCTATCCATCACCAACTCCCAGAGTCCACCCAAACCCATGTCCATTGAGTTGGTGATGCCATCCAGCCATTTCATCCTCTGTCGTCCCCTTCTCCTCCTGCCCTCAATCTTTCCCAGCATCAGGGTCTTTTCAAATGAGTCAGCTCTTTGCATCAGGTGGCCAAAGTATTGGAGTTTCAGCTTCAACATCAGTCCTTCCAATGAAGACCCAGGACTGATCTCCTTTAGGATGGACTGATTGGATCTCCTTACAGTCCAAGGGACTCTCAAGAGTCTTCTCCAACACCACAGTTCAAAAGCATCAATTCTTCGACACTCAGCTTTCTTTGTAGATCAACTCTCACATCTATACATGACCACAGGAAAAACCATAGCCTTGACTAGACGGACCTTTGTTGACAAAGTAATGTCTCTGCTTTTTAATACGTGTCTAGGTTGGTCATAACTTTCCTTCCAAGGAGTAAGCATCTTTTAATTTCATGGCTGCAATCACCATCTGCAGTGATTCTGGAGCCCAGAAAAATAAAGTCAGCCACTGTTTCCACTGTTTCCCCATCTATTTGCCATGAAGTGATGGGACTGAATGCCACGATCTTAGTTTTCTGAATGTTGAGCTTTAAGCCAACATTTTCACTCTCTTTCACTTTCATCAAGAGGCTCTTTAGTTCCTCTTTACTTTCTGCCATAAGGGTGGTGTCATCTGCATATCTGAGGTTATTGATATTTCTCCCGGCAATCTTGATTCCAGCTGTGCTTCCTCCAGCCCAGCATTTCTCATGATGTACTCTGCATAGAAGTTAAATAAGCAGGGTGAACACGGTTACAATTTATCAAACCAACTCAGCAAGTTCTTGTGAGAACTAAATGAGAAAATGTGGTAAGAGCTTAGCAATAAGCCAGGTATGTAATGGTTTTCTGTAAAAAGTTACTGGGACTTCCCTGGCAGTCCAGTGGTTAAAGACTCAGTGTCCCCACTGCAGGGGGTGTGAGTTTGATCCCTGGTAGGGAAACAAAGATCCCTTATGCTGCACGGTGTAGCCAAAAAATAACAAAAATTATGAAAACAAAAAGTATCAGCAGATCTTGTATCTGGTGAGGAGCTTTAAAAAAAAAGGTAACTATTGCTGTTTTTATTTCCAATAATAATTATAGTTTCTGTTTATATCATAATATTCAGCTGAACCATGTAAGTTGTTGACATTTAACCACATTTGACCTACAGGTTTCATATGGCTCATCTGTTAATTAATAAGAATAATTAAATAGTACCTGTTCTACCTACCTTGTAGATTTATTTGAAGATCTACTAGCAAGGGGCATATGTAAAAATGCTTTGTAACGTGTTCTATTAAAATGTCGACACACTAGATTATTGGTCTTATCTTTTACTACCACATCTAAGAGAATGGCTATGTTCAGGCTTCCCCAGCCAAGGATAATAAAGCTATCTTTTTCTCTTTAAATTCTTAAATTACAACTAACTTTGAACCCTACAGGCCCTGAAGGGAACCCAGCCCCTGCAGAGTGTTCCAGCAATCTTGGAGAGCGCCTCAGTGCTGGGTTACACCAGCCCTAGAACTCCCTCTTTCTATTCTTCCCCTTCAGCTTTGGCAGTGGTCCCACACCCTCTGTGACTTCCCACCTGCCTGGGCATGACCACACTCTGTGGGTGGTTGCACCAAGGAGCCTTCCACTGGCCTCCTCATAGCCACTTAGCCCCACGCATGGCCAGGGCCCTTTTCTCAATGCATCATACTTAACAGAAACCAGCCACAGCTTCTAGCATGAGCTGACAAAATTTTGGAGACCATGGAAGAAGAGTAAAACAAAGAGAAATACTCAAGACCATGATTGATATGGTTTTTCTCAGAGTCTACAGATCCCAGGCCGTTACCCAGGTAATCTCACAAAGTCACTGACCTGGCTAGCCCTGGCTAGTTCCATACGGCAGGGCCCAGCCCAGCACCATCTCCAAGGTTTGCTTGGACCGTGCCTTCCATCAGAGGACAGATGCAACTTTCTTTTTTTAGTTTATTTATTTATTTGGCTCTGCTGGGTCTTATTTGTGGCATGAGGGATCTCCATCTTCATTGTTGTCGTTTAGTCGCTAAGTCGTGTCTCTTTGGGACCCCATGGACTGTATAGCCCACCAGGCTCCTCTGTCCTTGGGATTTCCCAGGCAAGAATACTGGAGTGGGTTGCAATTTCCTTCTCCAGGGGATCTTCCCAACCTAGAGATCAAACTTAGGTCTCCTGCATTGCAGGCGGATTTTTCACTGCTGAGCCACCGGGGAGACCAATCTTCACTGCGGAGTGCTAACTTTTAGTTGCAGCATGTGAGATCTAGGTCACCAACTAGGGTTCAAACCTTGGTCCCCTGCATTGGGAGCATGGAGTCTTAGCCACTGGACCACCAGGGAAGTCCCCAGATGCAACTTTCTTAAAGCACGGACAGAGGAGGAGAGAGAGAAACTTCCCTGTCATCCCCAGGGCTCACATCTTGTGTCCTCAGTTTCTGCCCCAGGATATTGTCCTCTTAGGATGACTGGCAGTAGGAATTTTTCTTTAATGGCATTTACCCTCCCCCTAAGGTCATGGTCTTGCTCTTTGCAAATTGCAGAATGATTACAGGAATACAGATGGTCCAAGATCAGTGCAGTCCAGAATATTGTGTATATATCATGTACGTCCAGTCCAGGCTGGTCCAGGCCCTTTTCACAGTTTCTGTTCCAGGTGACAATCAGGTTCAAATGTGCTTTCTGCAGTCCTCTGGAATGGAGTTCCTCAAATCTTCTGAAACATCCATTCAAAGCACCCACAGTTCCATAAAGAACAAGCAACAGTTTATGGCTCAGTGCGCTCTTGATCAAGACAGACCCAGCAAAACTTTCTCCACCCTACACACACCCCAAAGAGCATAGTAATAGCTGAGTGCCAACTACATACACCACACACACAAGACCCCTACTCTCAGGAACTTCCCCACCAGGAGGGGTAAAAGACGTTGACAGGTCAGCCTATCAGCAGAACCCCAGTTAAAGGAACAAGGGCCCATCCATTTGATGGAAGGCTGCGACAGACCAAGTGTGCTTTTTATTATGTGCTTCGAGAGAATTGTGGTCAGCAGCTTCTGAAATAGCTGCTGGTGATCCCGCCTCCCAGGATTTACATCCGTGTATAATCCCCTCCTTGTGTATGTGGATGACTATGGTGGTTGGGGTGGGGATGGGGAACAGCTGGACCGAATACCTTCTTCCAACAGCTAGAATACAACAAAGGCCTTGGAGGTCACTCAGAGATTGGGCTTTTAAAAGCTAGGGACTTCCAATTTGCTCACTCTCTTCTCAGGGCACTTACCCTGATGATGTAAGCTGCCATGTTGGAGAGGCAGCCAGGTCCTGCAAGGGACGAAGCCAGGGGTCTGGCAGCTCCTAAGGGACTGAATCCTACCCACAGCTGCACAACTGAACTTGGCATCTGATCCCAGCTGACACCTTGACGGCAGCCTGAGAGAGGCCCTGAGCGGAGGACCCAAGTAAGCAGTTCTAACCTATAGAAACTGAGATGTAAATGTTGTCAGAAGCCACTGAGTTCAGAGGTAATTTGTTATGTAGCAAGATAATTACGATGGGAATAATCTTCAAGGTGTGTTCTTAAGTAGAAAAATCAAGGTGCAGAAAAATGTCTGTTACATGTTTTTATTTGTATAAAAGGGGAGAAATATTTCCATTGTGTGTGTGATCCATATATATGTATATCCATATATTTATATATATATATATATGCTTCTATATGCATAAAATATTCCTGGAATGATATGCATTAAATTCAGAATACACATTGCTTTCTGGGAGGTCTAATGGTTGGTGGAGGGAGAATTTTCCCTGTTCACCTTTTAGATCTTGATTTTGTATCGGGTGAAACTGTTGACAATTCAAAAAGCAAGCACAATTTTTTTAAAAAAAGAATCAGTCAATAAACCACCCAGGAAAAAGAAAATGAAGATAAAGTTTTTTTAAAAAACAATTAAACTTTAAACTGAGGAGCTCTTATTGATTTGTACCTACCTCTTGTTCCCCACATCCAACTGCTGTCAACTCTCAGAATATCTCAAATCTGCCCCACTTCTCTTTTTAAAATTTATTTTTAATAGAATTTTTTAAAGTCACACTCCATTTATAGTCATTACAAAATATTGGACATATTCCTCATGTTCTATAATACATCCTTTATAGCCTATCTTACACCCAGCAGTTTGTACCCCTTAATCCCTCCCCATCTCCCCCCTGGTAACCACTAGTTTGTTCTTTATATCTCTGAGTCTACTTCTTTTTTGCTATATTCATTAGCTTGTTGTTTTTTAAAGATTCCACATTTGAGATATAATACAGTATTTATCTTTCTCTGTCTGACTTATATGTCCTCCAAGTCCATCCATGTTGTTGCAAACAAAATTTCATTCTTTTTATGGCTGACTAGGGTGTTCTTTGGAAGGAATGATGCTAAAGCTGAAACTCCAGTACTTTGGCCACCTCATGCGAAGAGTTGACTCATTGGAAAAGACTCTGATGCTGGGAGGGATTGGGGCAGGAGGAGAAGGGGACGACAGAGGATGAAATGGCTGGATGGCATCACTGACTCGATGGACGTGAGTCTGAGTGAACTCCGGGAGTTGGTTATGGACAGGGAGGCCTGGCGTGCTGCGATTCATGGGGTCGCAAAGAGTCGGACACGACTGAGAGACTGAACTGAACTGAACTGAGTATTCTATTGTGTGTGTGTGTGTTCTCTGCTGGAGAGGGGATCAGCTACCCACTCCAGTATTCTTGGGCTTCCCTCGTGGCTCAGTTGGTAAAGAATCCACCTGCAATGTGGGAAACCTGGGTTCGATCCCTGGGTTGGGAAGATTCTCCTGGAGGAGGGAACGGCTACCCACTCCAGTATTCTGGCCTGGAGAATTCCATGGACTGTATAGTCCATGGGGTCGCAAAGAGCCGGACAAAACTGAGTAACTTCCTCTTTCACTTTCATGCAGAAGAGGAATTGCTGGATCATATGGTAGTTCTATTTTGAGCTTTCTGAGAAGCCTCCATACTGTTTCCTCAGTGGCTGCACTAATTTACATTCCTACCAACAGTGTACAAAAGTTCACCTTTCTCCACATTCTCCTAATATTTGTTATTTGTGTTCTTTTTGATGACAGCCATTCTGACAGGTGTGAAGTGATAGCTCGTAGTGATTTTAAAACGGTTCCACGTCTCTCTTTCCATCTTCTCTCCTACTACCCCGGAACAAGCCACAAGCATCTTTTTCCTGGCCTATTGTAATAGCTTCCTAGTCGTTCTCTCTGCTTCCTCCCCCTACCTCCTTTCCTGGTTACATTGCTCCCCCTCTTCATAGTGGAGCTTCCTGGTCAAATGTTCACTTTCTCTTTTAAAGTGAATTTTGGTATAGGAGATAGCTTCCAAGTACAGAAATACTCTTGAAGAAACAAAGGGAGGGGACTTCGCTGCTGGTCTAGTGTTTAAGATGCTGCTTTTCCAATGCAGGTGGTGCAGGTTTGATCCCTGGTCAGGGAACTAAGATCCCACATGCAGCAAAAAAGAAAAAGAAATGCAAAGGGAGAAGGGGACTGCTATGTATTAGGTGCTTATGTAAAGCAGATTTTACATATAATGCTATTTAATCTTTGTAACAGCCTTATGGCGTGGGCATAATTACTGTCCCCATTTTACAGATGAAGACAGTTGAGGTCAAGGCTACAGTATTATGTCCATGGGTACTATCTGCTTAGCATCCCCTTCTCCTGGGAATGATCTCTTCTTTTCTCCATCCATCTGCTTATTGCAGGAACAACCACCATCTGCAAATATCCTGCCTCCTGGTCACAGCTGATTTGTTCAACTACAGGCAGCTGACCCAGTCTGGGCAGCAGAGCACTTCCTATCCTGCAGAGACCCCTTCCCCAGCTGCCAACAGCTGCAGAGAGACTCAGTAAACTGGATCGGAGAAGAGCCTTTGATGCACAGCACCCTCAGCTGAGAAGATGCTGAACTCTCATGATCAAAATTCCATGGAGTTGGACCAGAGAAACTGGCTACTACTCCCCTTTCTGCCCTGAAATTGAGTTTGTCACTTTCTCTACAGTTTGGTATTGTGTTTGTGAAATAACAGCGTGGAGGCCAGCAGGGTGGTTTGGATTGGAAGAGTTAATCTCCAAGGACCCTAACTCTTCTTGAGAACGCTGTTTCCTTACTCTGAGCCTCAATTTGCTCAACTGAGAGTTGGAGATGGCAGTGGGGGAGGTGGGGAATGGATGAGACAATCTCCTGAAGGACTTTCTAGTTCAGAAAATGAAGGGCCCTTCACATCAGAGGTAAGTGGCTGCCCTCCTTCTCAACAGGAGAGATGTCTTTCCCCCTAACTTCTGACTGAGCCCCTCCAGGCTCTTTAATAAGAGGGTGGTGGACCTTCTAATCTGGGAAGGGGCCGATTTCACTCAGAACAAATGAACCACAGAGACAAAAACCATCTGTGGTGTGGTGGAGACCCTGCCAGAGTCCCCTTAGCAGCTTGCCTCTTGCCAAGACCCCAGCCCCCACCCCCAGACCTCTCAGCAACCCCTCTTCCCATCCCAGATTTGATTAAATGTTACATTTCCCATCATGCAGTCGGGCCTTCTGCTGTGAGGTTACTAGCTGCTCTTAAGAGTTCTTTATACAACTCCACTTGGGCTCCCAGCCACCAAATTCTTCCTGCTCGTGCATTACTTAAATTAGCTAAGGATGTTGGCATTTAGAGCCAAACGCCAGCATTTATCTCGGAAGGCGGCCTCGCGATGGCCATGGCTGCACTTTCAGTGCTGCACTCCTCTGCAGACAGCTCTTTGTAATGTAAGGTGTTACACAAGCTCTTGCTGTATCTATATAATTCTGCATATTTTTATGATTAGCTGACTAGGAGTACATACATTCCACCCCCAGCCTCCGGTATAACAATTGGTCCAGGAGACAAGAAATCACATTCCAACAACTTTTGTTCCCTAGCTCCTTTTCAGATGACTCCACCTTGACTCTCAGCTGAAACAGAGCAAGTCTAGTGCCCTCCACTGCCCAGGACACCGAGAGGCCCTCACACTGGTGTGGCCTGTGACAATTTATGAAACTTTCACTTACGCTCCTCATACTTCTGTGGTTGCTATTTTACAGATGAGGAAACTATCTCTCACAAAGAAAAACTGTCAATTTATAATGCAAAGCACAAATTGGTAATCATTCTCACGATGCAGCCAAATTTCTTGAGTCTAGGGCTTTCCCTGCTCTATCACAACTGTCTATTGTTTACTGAAAAGAAACCAGCTTTCAGAAATGGATGCCTACTCAAGACGGTCTATAAGAGACGTTAGGGCAAGGCTCAGCTGCTATAATAGAGAGACCTGATAAAACTATGGTTTAGGGAGCAAAAAAGCCTATTTTTCTCTCCTATAATACTCCACGATGCCTGGCAGCTCAGCTGCACGCAGTTTGTCAACACCCAGGTTCCTTCCAACTTGTTGCTCTACCACCTCCCGAGCCCATTTATAATCTATTTGCATGACTGACGCTGGTTTTGCAGCCACATCTGGGTTGCAGCTGGTGGGAAGGGAAAAGAGGGGGAGACACACCCATCATTTTAAGGCCCGAGTCCCCCAGTGCTACATATCATTACCACTCGCATTCCACTGGAGAGAATTTGGTCACAGGGCTACCCTTAACCACAAAAGGGGAAGAGAAATATGATCTAGCTACATGCCCAGGAAAGAAGGGAGATGGATTTGGCAGGGTGACTGGCAGAATCTCCCACACAAAGCATTGAAAGTCTCCAACTATTTTTCATACTCTCCTTGACCTCCTCCCAAGAAAATAACTCCCTCTCTCACTTGCCTCCTTGTACCTAAAAATCAACCATTTAAGGGCCACCTTTGGGTTTTGAAGGCCCTTTGGTCTTCCAGAAAACTTTTTTGCATGTGTGTGCAATTTTTAAAGTACTTATGTGTCTGTTTTGTTATTAGTTTTTGGCTGGATCCAGTCTTAGTTGTAGCATGCGGGGTCTTTGCTGTAGCACACGCGCTCAGTAGCTGGGGCGCATGGGCTCTCTGGTTGAGGTCTGTGGGCTCAGTAGTTGCAACACGGGCTTAGTTGCCCCATGGAGTGTGGGATCTTTATTTAGTTCCTCAACCAGGAATCAAACCCATGTTCTCTTTGTTGGAAGGCGGATTCTTAACCACTGTACCACCAGAAAAGTCCCTGTGCCAATTTTAAACATAATTGTATTTAAGAGGTTGCCTTTTCCACTTACAATACAGTGCTTATAAAGTGCAATATTATTTCCTTTCCCTGTGTAAATATCCATATCCAAGTGTCAGGAATGCCCGGTTATGTACTATAGCAGCTCAACTTTAAAAGCATCATGAAATTTACTATCAATTTGGGTCCTTCAGTGTTTTGTGTGGAATGATGCTAAACCCATATGCTAGGTTAGCTTAATCAGTCTCTTCAATGGTGTGCCCGGAGGAGGCACCCCCAGATGGAGGAGCTCCACCACCAGGGAAGCCCCCCAGGCCTGCCCCTTGCACTCTGGTACAGCATGGTACCAATGGGGTTGCAGACTTTTTCCAGCTCCTTCTCCTGATGTTCACATTCTTCCTTCTCAGCAGTCTGATTCTTATTAAGCCAGTTGATTATTTCATTACATATATCAAGAATCTCCTGTTTGTCCTCATCATTGATCTTGCCTTGAAGTTTTTCATCTTCAACAGTTGCTTTCATGTTGAATATCCAGGATTCAAGCGAATTCTTAGAAGACAACTTGTTCCACAGAAGCGCATCTTCGTCTTTGTACTTCTGGATCACTAGCTACCATTATTTAAATATTTTTTCATTCTTTCAATAACCATCCATCCTCTGTAATGAGCACCTAATAGTACCATCTTTAATCCTTAAAATACTCCATTAAAGAGTGTCATTATCCTCCTTTTATAAGTGAAGAAACTGAGACTCTGGAAAATGGAGTGGCTGATCCAAGATAGAGTCAGAAATCAAACCTGGTTCTGTCTAACTCCAAAGCCCTAACTGTTTCTGCCACATCGTAATGATATATTTTCTTCTTCACTATAGCTTTTCTTCTTATCCAGAAACACCTTCTGAAGACTGTGTACTGGTCCAAAAACAAGGTCTGAGGGACCACAGGAGACAGGCTGATGAGAGTTTGATGTTTCTTTATAGACCCCCGTGTTACCACAAGAACAGGGTGGGCCCCAGGACAGTAGCATATTGCTTGCGTGCTCAATCACTCAGTCATGTCCTACTCTTTGTGACCCCATGGACTGTAGCCCGCCAGACTCCCCTGGCCACAGGATTCTCCAGGCAAGAATACTGGAGTGGGTTGCCATTTCCTTCTAAAGGGGATCTACCCAACCCAGGGATCGAACATGCGTCTCCTGCATCTCCTGCAGTGGCAGGCAGACTCTTTACCACTGAGCTATTGGGGAAGTCCCAGTAGTAACATGTTGGGAGCATCTTTGTCTCAGGCCTGTGCTGTGGTTGCCATCCAGAAACTCTCCAGGGCTGTGACCCAGACTCTTCACATTAAATATAATTCTTAACAAAACCAAAGCACATGTTTTGGTTCCAGATATTGTCTGACAGAAAAGACTAATCAAATAAGAAAAACTTTTTTCACAATCCTTGGAAAAGCCCACTTCTATAATAACCCATAGACCAACACAATTTTCAGCCCATGTCCATTGTGGTTTTGGACAATCTTGCAATTAACTTCCAGGATGTTGATACTGGGCCCAGCAGTGAGGAGGAGGGGTTGTATATTTAAAGTCTTCAAGTAACAGACTTATTCTCTGTCTGCATCAATCAGCACAGGCAGAGAATCCAGACTAAATGGAACTCAAGGGTTGTCTAGAATGAGACCCATACAGGGTTGCGTTTTTTCCTTTCTGTATACGTCCCAGCCTTGGATCCATTCACTTCCAAGCTACCACTGTATCTTTGGGCTACTCCTGAAACCTCAAAATTTTTCTTTCAATTCAACTTGACACCTGTTTCTTGAGCACCTTCATCTGTTGGTGCTGATATTCCCTCTTGCATCATTTAAAGTAAATCTAAGGTTTCATTGACAGCTCAGTGGTAAAGAATCTGCCTGCCAATGCAGGAGACAAGGGTTTGATCCCTGATCCCACATGCCGTGGAGCAACTAAGCCCGTGCACCACAACTATTGAGCCTGTGCTCTAGAGCCGGGAAACGCAACTGCTGAGCCACGATCACTGAAGCCCGCATGCCTAGAGCCTGTGCTCCATGACAAGGGAAGCCACTACAATAAGAAGTTCAAACACCACAATGAAGCAACCCCTACTCACTGCAGCTAGAGAAAAGCCCATGCAGCAACAAAGACCCAGCACAGCAAAATATATATATATAAATAAAAAATAAAGCAAATCTAGTTCCCCTCCCATGTGACAGCTTTTTACATATATAAGGATATGCGTATCCCTGTTTCCCAGAAGCTTCTCTTCCTTAGTGAATATCCCAGCTCCTTTAACTTTTTCTTGGCTAACCACCCTGAGTTTCCTAACCCCACAAGCACCTGATCCTCCCTCCACAGAAGGATTTCCTTATATGTTGTCCAAGAGGCAACCCACTTGACATTTTGTCCAACTCCCTTATATTGGTCAGAAATAGAAATCCAATTCAAATGAAAGTAAGACTAATAACAAATAAGCGGGGAGGTGTTAAGAAGGTATTGGCTCACAAAGCTGACAATTCCGGGAACTAGATCTTTGCCTTTAGGCCTGGCTGGATCTAGGGAAGCAGTGTTATAAGAACTCAGTTTCGTTTTGTCCATCTCTTAATTCTGATTTCTTTAGGGTTGTCTTCATTCTCAAACATAAACTTTCCATGAAGTAAGTCATCATAGCTCAAGGTTAACATTATCTCAGTTCTATAGCATAGTTGAATAGCTGCATTTCCCCCATGATTGCAACAAAAGTTTCTGGGTGTTATTGGCAAGCCTGGGTTGCTTGTGTTTCCTTGAAGTCAGAGGATAAGATGAATCCCTCAGAACCACATAGACTGAAAATGGGGAGGGGAAACTCCCCAGTGGAAAATCTCATTGCTATTATCAGCTAAAGGGGGAGTATGGAAGAGAGCAGAGGTAAAACATTCTCTGACATAAATCATACCAGTGTTTTCTTAGGTTAGTCTCCTAAGACAATAGAAATAAAAACAAAAAAAGCAAACGGGACCTGATCAAACTTTTGCACAGCAAAGGAAACAATTAAAAAAAATCATAAAGACAACCTACGGACTGGGAGAAAATATTTGCAAATGATGTACCCGACTAAGGCTTAGTCTCCAAAATACACAAATAGCCAAGACATGGTAACAAGCTAAATGTCCACTGACAGACGAATGGATAAAGAAGATGTGGTGCATATATACAATGGAATGCTACTTAACTATAATGAAGAATGAAATAATGCCATTTGCAGCAACATGGACAGGCCTAGAGATGATCATACTAAGGGAAGTCAGAAAGAGAAAGACAAATACCACATGAAATCACTTATATGCAGAATCTGAAACACTGCACAATTGAGCCTATCTGCAAAACGGAAATAGGCTCACAGACATAGAGATTAGACTTGTGGGTGCCAAGGGGGAGGCAGAGAGAGGGATGGACTGGGAGTCTGAGGTTAGTGGGTGCAAACGATCATGTTTAGAACGCATAAATGAGGTCCTGCTGTACAGCACAGGGAACTATATCCAAACTCCTGGGATAAACCAGAAAGGAAAAGAATATTAAAAAAGGATGTATATATCTATATAACTGAGTCTTTGCTGTACAGCAGAAATTAGCACAACACTGTAAAACAACTATACTTCAAAAGAAAAAAGAAAAAGGGGAGCAAATGATGTGCAGAAAAACACCACTGAAAATAGATATCATTCCATCACTTTTACCCTCTCAGCCACATGTTTTACTGTCTTATCTTTCCATCCCCCAGAGTGTTCAGCACAGTGGGAGCTAAAAATTGCTTGCTGAATGTACAAGTCATGCTCAGTGAAGAAGACCAGCTCTATGCAAAAAAAAAGGAAATTGCCTCAACAGGAGGCCAGTTACTCAACAAATATGTTTTGAATGCTTACTCTGTGACCAGGCACTGCTCTCGATGAACCAGCAAAACAGAGGTCTTGCCCCCAAGGACCTTACTTTCCAGTGGGGGTTGGGAGGGGAGACAGTAATGATCATAAGTAAATGCACAAATAAATAGACAAAATGCACATGACAGGAAATGCTGGCATAGATGAACCTTGAAGAAATTATGCCAAGTGAAATAAGCCAGACACAAAGTAACAAAGCCTGTATGATTCCATGTATATATGGTATATAGAATAGTCAAATTCATAGGGACAGAAAGTAGAATGGTGGGTACCAGGGGATGGAGAAGCAGTGAATGAGGAGTTAGTGTCTAATGAGGACAGTTTCAGATGGGGAAGATGAAAAAGTTCTGGAGATGGATGGTGATGGTTTGACAACGATATGAATGCACTGACTGTCATTGAATTGTACATTTCAAAATGGTTAAATTTCATGAGGTACATTTTTTTAAAAAGGTAGATGATAATAAACAAGAAGCAGGAAAAAGAGGAATTCCCTCATAGCTCAGTTGGTAAAGAATCCGCCTGCAATGCTGGAGACCTCAGTTTGATTCCTGGGTCAGGAAGATCCCCTGGAGAAGGGATAGGCTACCCACTCCAGTATTCTTGGGCTTCCCTTGTGGCTCAGCTGGTAAAGAATCCACCCGCAATGCGGGAGACCTGGGTTCGATCCCTGGGTTGGGAAGATCCCCTGGAGAAGGGAAAGGCTACTCAGTCCTGTATTCTGGTCTGGAGAATTCCGTGGACTGTATAGTCCATGGAGTCACAAAGAGTTGGATATGACTGAGCAACTTTCTTCTTCTGGAGAAGAAAATGTTATATTAGACAAAGGGTCAGGAAAACTCTTTCTTACAGATTGGATATCGAAGCAGAGTCCTAAATGAGGAAGTAAGTGGTTCACTGACTCTGGGGCATGGGCTGGGGGCTGGGGGAGGGGAGAATGTGCCAGGCAGAGCAACAGTAAATGCAATGGCCCTGAGGCAGCGGTGATGAACTTGGTGAGAACAGTGAGGAGGGTAGTGCTGCTGGGACTCTACGAACAGGGAAGACCAGCTGGAGTGGAGATCCAGGGACCAGATCTCACAGGGCCTTAAAGGCCACAAGAAAAGCTTTGGGTTTTACTTTAAGGAGCTGGGAAACTATAGAAAGGCTTGACTGGCTTAACATGGTCACCCTCCCTCCCACCCCTTTTATTTATTTGGCTGCAACGGGTCTTAGTTATGGCACAAGGGATCTTTCATCTTTGCGGCATGCGTGATCTTTATTGTGGCGTGTGAACTCTTAGAAGCAGAATGCAAACTCTTAGTTGTGGCATGTGGGATTTAGTTCCCTGACCAAGGATCGAACCCAGGCCCCCTACATTGGGAGCAAGGAGTCTTAGCCACTGGACCACCAGGGAAGTGCCTCCCCAACTTTTTAAAAAATTTTCCAAAGTACGGAAAGTAGGAAAATGCATACTGGTGAAACCACGCAGGACTCTGTGGGGCTCCTGAGCCTGGAAACCTTTCTGGGTCCCCCAGTTCTTGTTTGTAGAGAACAGACTCCAGCCTCCATGACCTTCCCTGAGTCCCAAAGGGCCGACTCAAACAGCTGCTAATCAAGGAAGGGAGGGGATGCAGAGACAAGGAAGGAGCAGCCAAGAAATAATAGTACAGCCTTGGGGCAGGGTCCTATTTCTGCCTCAAGGAATACACAGACCAATATGTGTGAGCTCTTTGCAGAACTAAGACCCTCAACAAATGGAAGGTGTTAACCTTCTTCACGGAGAAGGCAATGGCATCCCACTCCAGTACTCTTGCCTGGAAAATCCCATGGACAGAGGAGCCTGGTGGGCTGCAGTCCATGGGGTCGCTAGGAGTCAGACACGACTGAGCGACTTCACTTTCACTTTTCACTTTCATGCACTGGAGAAGGAAATGGCAACCCACTCCAGTGTTCTTGCCTGGAGAATCCCAGGGACGGGGGAGCCTGGTGGGCTGCCGTTTATGGGGCCGCACAGAGTCGGACATGACTGAAGCGACTTAGCAGCAGCAGCAGCAGCAGCAAGCTTCTTCATTCCAGAGGAGACCACCTGAGGCCGGATTAAAGGAGTGCAGGCCCTGCACGCACCTGAAGCTTGTCAGCAACCCCACCCTCGAACTCGTGCTATAAAACTCCTCACTGATCCTCCTGGGTTGGGTCATATAGTTTTTGAGACATGAGCCCACTGTGTTCGCCTTTGCTTGGCAAAACAATAAAGCTCTTCTTTTCTACTTCACCCAAAACTCGGTCTCTGAGATTTGATTCAGTGCCAGTGCACAGAGGCCGAGTTTTCAGCATCCCTGCACCTGGGTTTAATAATTATTAACATCCTCCCATGTTTGCTTCACCCTTTTAACCTTTGCTGAGTTTTTGAAAACAAATTTGTAGACATTGTGACATTTCATCATAATTAAATATGCATCTCTTGAAAAAGGCATTTCCTACATAACCACGATATCACACTTGTTCCTAACAAAATTAACGATTCTTTCATATCTGTATTCAAATTTCAACAATTGTTCATAATTTGGTTTAACTCGGGATCAGACATTGCATTGTTTTAGTGTTTCCTAAATATTTTAAATCTTGGACAGTCTCTCACTTCACTCCCCTTCTTCTCATGCTGTGATTATCAAAGAGGTTAGGGCAGTATCCTATGGAATGTCTACATTCAGGTGTTGTGACTTATGTGTTTAAAGACCACCCCCCACCACCACCACAGACTGTAAAGGGACAAGGATGGAGGCCAAGAGACCAGCTGGGGGAGTGGGGGATACTCATTGCAGTAACAGCAAATTCTAGGTACACAAGGATAACAGAACAAGAATGGAAACAATTGGGGGAAAGAGTTGTCAATGTGCTAGGAGGTTGAAAAGCTGATAGAGGGATCCAGTCTGTCGTATCAGGGTAGGAAAAGCCAGCTCTTTTTGGCTGTACATTCATGACACCATGAGAAGTAAGCCCATTCACCCTGTAGAAACCCAGAAAGTCTCAGTAACTGGGGCACCAGATAATTCAGAATGCTAAAAATAAGAGGCTTTGTTGACAATGACACTGAAGAGTTCCTTCAAAAAATACACTGCCTACGCTGTTTCCTTGATGTGGCCCACCATTGACAATCCTCTCTATGAATATAGAAATTCCATAAAACTTTTCAGTGACTCACTCTTTAATAAGAATAAACAAAGGTCTCTAGTAAAGTTGAAGAAAGCCTCCAACATTAAAGACAGAAAAAAAACAGAAAATAAGAGCTTAGAGGAAACAAGGACAGTGCAGAGAGCAGAATGAAACAAAACAATCACAGCCATACTTAATATCCTCAGAAGAGTAAGAGAAGACCCTGTGAATGTATAAAAAGAACATGATACAATAAAAACAACAAAGAACAAGACAAAAAATAATTTAAATAGAAGGATTGGAAGTTAAAGTCTAGGAAATGTCCCAAAAAAGGAAATTAAAAAGAAAAAGAGAAAAAACAAAAGAAAACTAAGGTTTCAATCCAACTACTAAAACCTAATGAATTTTTTTAGAGCTTCAGAAAGCTAGAACAGAGAAAATGAAGGTAGGAAATTATAAAAGAAACATCACAAAGAAATGTCTCAGAACTAAGGGATATGAATGTTCAAATTGAAAGGGTCTACTGAGTGCCTGGCACAATGACTAGTAATTAGGCCTCACCAAGTTACATCACATTGAAATTGAAGAATTTTAGGAATAAAGAGAAGAACATAAAAACGTCTAGAGAAGAAAAAACATATTGTAGACAAAGAACTGAGTATCCAAAAGTTATTAGAATTCCAATAACCTGTATGTTTTAAAATAGTGAGAAAAAAATTATTTCCAATCTAGAATTCTACACCCTGAAAGCTATCACTCAAGACTACTGATGGTAGATTAAAAACATTTTCAGATATATCAAATTTCAAAATTTTACCTCCCATCTACATTTTCTAAAGTAGTTACTAGAGGATGTGCTCCAGCAAAAGGAGGAAGTAAGTCAGACAAAAAGACAGGGGATCTAGGTAAAAGAAATCCAACACAGAAAAGAGATTAAGTGGATTTCTCCTTTCTTCCTAGGATAAGAGCTGAACCCAAGCCCAAAGGGAATACCCAGACCACGTTGGAGCAGGAAGCTGGAGGGCTCTGGGAGGGGCTTCAGTAAAACAATGGCACTTGGGGAAAAAAATGTTTAACCATGTAGAAAATTATCTGAGAGAAGCTGTTGAAAGTCAAGGAACTATACAAATGAAGAAAAGAATGCAACAGTTATCAATTCCACATAAAAACAAAAGTTGTCTGAGAAAGGAAATAGGAAATATCACTTAGTATACTACTTGGCTCAGCAGAGAATAGTATTTACTCAGTCACAATAATGCAAACATTGAATATTGATTTAACTGATAATTATGCTATAACTTGGGGCTTCCCTGATAGCTCAGATGGTAAAGAATCTGCCTGCAGTGCAGGAGGCCCCAAGTTTCATTCCCTGGGCCAGGAAGATCCCCTAGAGAAGGGCATGGCCACCTACTCCAGCATTCTTACAGAGGAGCCTGGCAGGATATAGTCCATAGGGTCAAAAGTGTCAGATATGACTGAATGACTAATACTATGCTATAAGTCTATTAAGATGACTAGGTAGGAGAAATAACTGCAAGACAGTAAATAACAGAAGTACAGTCTTAATCTGCTCTAATAGAAAATTAATGAGCAATGCTTAAAATGATAAATTAAGAAAATTAAAAATTATAAGTTTTAAGAATTAGAACATGTATCAACAAACTACAGTGCCCAGGTCAAATCTGTTTTTGTAAATATAGTTGTATTGGGAAATATCAATACTGACTCAATTTACCTACGCTGCTTTCTACTTAAGAGTAGAATGGTTGCAACAAAGAACTCTTGCATATAAAGAACCATTTATATGAGCCTCAAAGCTGAAACCATTTACTATGCAGCCTTTACAGAAAAGTTTCGCCCTTGTCCAGAAAAAGTAAACCCCTGATTTCAAATAATGGAGATCAATACATAATGAAGTAGCTAAAGGGTTAAGGGGTTGTTTGAGATACACTATTTTTGTTACAAATCTCGAAATACTAGCTGACTTTTTAAACTATGTACATTACTACTTTTAATAAAAAGTAAGAACTTGTTTTTAAAGAGTTGTCCTGATGCCCCTGGAGGGACAGAGAGGGAGACCCTGGGCTGATATCAGGGTTTGTGCCTGAGCCTTGCCCTGGTGTCTGTAGCTCTTTGCCAGCTGTCCATCTAAATGGCATTGAGTGAGTCAGAGCTGCCTGGCCAGAGTTTCATAGGAACTGGACATAGAACCATAGATATCAGACTTGGGAAGAACCACTCTGGGTCAGCCTCCTGCCCATTAATAATAGCCATTATTAATACTGTCATTATCATCAGTGAATGGCAGTGTAGTAGTGAAGTGGTCTAAGCAGCTTGAGCTTAATGCTAGACTGCCTAGCTTCATAAAGCTCAGGCTCTCCTCTCATTAGCTATGGTATGGGTGAGTCATCTAATCTCTCTGTGCCTCAGTTTTCTCATTGCTGCTGCTGCTGCTAAGTCACTTCAGTCGTGTCCGACTCTGTGCGACCCCATAGACGGCAGCCCACCAGGCTCGCCCGCCCCTGGGATTCTCCAGGCAAGAACACTGGAGTGGGTTGCCATGGCCTTCTCCATTTCTCATTGCTAATTGAGGCTAATGCTGCTTCCTTATAGTGTGGTGAACTTAATTCAACTAATACATGGGATGCTGAAATCTCAGCCTCTGTGCACAGGGCCAGATGAAATCTAAGAGACAGAGTTTTGGGTGAAGTAGAAAAGAATAGCTTTATTGCTTTGCCAGGCAAAGGGGGACAGAATGGGCTTATGCCTCTCGAAAACCGTGTGTTCCAATCTGGAAGGATTCAGTGAGGAGTTTTATAGCAAAGAGTTTAAGGGTAGGGTTACTAATAAGATTAGGGTATGTGCAGGGCCTGCACTCCTTTAGATAATTTAATGAGTAATCTTCAGGTAATCTGCTGAGCTTCTATGGTTCCTTTCATCTAGAATGAAGAACGCTGACATCTCCCATCTGTTGGTGGTTTTAGTTCTGCTGCTGCTGCTGCTGCTACTAAGTCACTTCAGTCATGTCCGACTCTATGCGACCCCATAGACGGCAGCCCACCAGGCTCCCCCGTCCCTGGGATTCTCCAGGCAAGAACACTGGAGTGGGTTGCCATTTCCTTCTCCAGGTTTTAGTTCTATAAAACCTCAAAAGATATTGCTATCTGTATCCCTTACGGTGGCACCAGGACCCTGCCCCAAGGTTGTATTACTGTTGGTTGGATATTCTTTCCTTGTCTCTGTATCCCTCTCCCTTCTCTAATCAGCGACTGAATCCGTCCTTCGGAACTCAGGGAAGTTCATGGAAGCTGTTCCCTACAAACAAGGAACAGTGGACATGGAAAGACTTTGGCTCAGGAGCCCCACAGGGTCTTTCTTGGTTTCACATGTAATTCATATAAGCCTAATGAACACTGGCTATTGGTATTCCCACTTTCCCAAGTGACATAAATGAGGTCCAGAGAAGGAAAGTGGCATGTACTATACCACACAGCAGATCAGAGGCAGAACTAGGCCTAGTGCCCAGGACTCTTGTCTCAGTGCAACGCTCTCTCCTGGCACCACTCCAAGTTGCTTACATAAACCTAAAGCACTTCTGGAAAGATACACAAGAAATGAACGACGTGGTTACCTATGGGAGGGTGGAGACTGGAGGATGGGAGTCAGAGTAGGAGATTTTATTTTCCCTTAAAAAATTTCAAACCATCTATTATTAACACAAAACTAGGAAACAAATTAAATAAATGAGCTTAATGCCTTTCTCATGGCAGAGATCAAATAAGATAACAAAAGCAGAAGTCTTTTCTACGTGAAAGTGATAGCCAGATATAAAGGGCTATTCTTAGTAATTACAGTGCTTTTTAGTAAAGGCAAACTTTGCTGTGGATTTGTGGGATGAATTGTATGAAAGGGCATACATTTTAGGACATGCATTAGCCAGGGCCTCCTCTATAGAGACAGAATAGGTTTCCTTGGCCACAGGGGAAGCCACCTTGGAGTGCAGTGGAAATTTCCACCTTGCAAGTCAAAGCCCTCTCCCCCCCACTGGCTCTCCAACACCCAGCACTTAGCATCCAGGCCCCCAGTTGGACAACTCTTCTGGAAAACATGATTAAGGCTGAAGAAACTGGGGGTTTTATTGGGGATGACAGTGAGGGCCACAGTTTGTTTTTCAAGGGAGGGAACTAAGTCCCAGAAATAGCTGAGCCTGAGCTGGCAGGCGGCTGGCAAAGAGCAGGAGGCTCCAGGGCAACGCTCCCAGGCCATGTTGACTTTGGACGGGCTGCCTGAGCATTGTAAACAATTGCAGAAATGATTTCCTACCCTGGCAAAAGTCTTGTTTGGACAAGGGGTCTCCCCCCTCTTTCTTTAAAAGGCAGTTTTATCATTTGTTTGCAAAAATGCTCAAACCCCTCTTTCTTTTCTTGTTCCCTCTGTGGCTCTGGTCTCCCCCAGAGCCAGATGAAAAATCTTTGTGTTTCTTTAATGTTAACCAAACCCCCACTCCTCCTTTTTTAAACTGTTCCAGGTCTGTTGGACAAATACTCCCCAGCAACAGGACTTACAAGGGTCTGTTAAAGATTTTGTTAGGCTGGAGTCTTTAGCCAGAGTGACTTAAAAAAAAAATTTTTTTTTCCTCCTTGTTTATTACATTTTAAACTCCTAGCACAATAAAATCTGCACACAAGGATTGGGAAAGCAATAAAAACGCAACTCATGATGTCTTGGCCTGAACTAGCAAATGCTCCATCTAGACACTGATATAAGAGATGTG
Source organism: Bubalus bubalis (assembly GCF_019923935.1). Taxonomy (NCBI): domain Eukaryota; kingdom Metazoa; phylum Chordata; class Mammalia; order Artiodactyla; family Bovidae; genus Bubalus; species Bubalus bubalis. The sequence goes on from NC_059167.1 coordinate 88,093,672, forward strand.
GTCTCACCCACCCTCCCGAGATGTCAGACTAGGAAATAAACGGGTCGTCTATAGGAAAAAAGCAGAGGACAGAGTTGTGAGCTCTGGGCTGCTGGCAAGGGTGGGGCTTCTGAGAGGCTGGGCCATGGGCTGCACTCTCTGAAAAGCAGCCAGAATACAAACTAGTGCAGAAAGGAATACTGTGTTCTTGACCACCCAGGGACGAGGGCAACCACAGACCAGATGAAAAGCCTGATATGGTAACCTACATGCTTGCCTGTCACCCAGCTCTAAAACGAGAAGACAGGATGAAGAAAAGGAATAGTGAGGGGCAGGAGTCGGGGAGGGCCAAAGGGAAGCAGAGAAGAGAAAGCGGACGGAACACGTGGAAGGAAGAGGGGGCACTGGCACTCAGGAGTGGTGGAAACAGAGCCGTCCTCGAGCTGGAAGACGGAGGAGAGTTAGTGAGGGATGACGGACAAAGTGTGGGCAAGAGTTGAGGGAAGCCGAAGGGAAATGTGCTTCAGCCGGGAGCCTGCAACAATGGGAAAGCTGTTTCCAGGCCCAGGCTGGACGACTCTCCTCCAAAGACAGCACAGTAACATTCTTATCATTCGCTCTATTGTCAGGAAATCTCTCACTCTATTTGGAGACATGATAAAAACAACCCAAAAGATGAATATAAATTAAGAACTTACAAACAGAATCACTTTGCCATACACCTGAAACTAACTCAACATTGTAAATCAACTATACTTCAAAAAAAAAAGTGTTTCCATGTAAAGAAAAAAGAACTTACCTAGAGGGAAATGAGGTATAAAAAGACTGGTGGTGGGCATTAAACCTATTTAAAGATATAATTAATCATATGTAGCTATAATGATTTTATTTACCAAGAAATTAATGCTATGGTTGTAGTTATGAACAGCAACAAAAAAAGCCCTACAAAATGTTGTTGTTGCTAATAAGTTATGGGGGAAAAGACTCTCAAATTGTCATTTAAAAAAAAGATGGGAGGGAATCAAAGGAAAAGAGATTGGTGTTTGTTTGTTTGTTTATGTATATCTTGGTAAAATATGCATAAATAAAATTTACCATTTTAGCCATTTAATAATGTATACAATTCCACGGCATTAAGTACATCCGCATTGTTGTACAGCCTATCACCATCATTCATCTCAAGAACTTTTTTTCATCTTCCCAACTGGAACTTCATACCCAGTAAATACTAACTCAGCATCCCTCTTCCTCCAGCCCCTGGCAACCACTGCCTCACCTTCTGTCTCTCGGGACTTGACTGCCTTAGGAACCTTGTATGAGGACTCCTACACCGTTTGCCTTTTGTGACTGGCTTCTTAATTCACTAAGCACATCTCCTAGGTTCACGCATGTTGTACAATGTGTCAGAATTCCCTTCATTTTTAAGGTTGAATAACATTCAGATGCCACATTTTGTGTGTCCATTCATCTGTTGCTGGTCACTCAGGCTGCTTCTGCTTTGGGGTTATTGTGAATAATGCTGCTATGAACATGGTTGTACAAACATATGTCAGAGTTTCTACTTTCACTTCTATACTCAGAAGTGAAATTGCTGGGTCATATGGTAATTCTTTGTTTAATTTTCTGAAGAATTGCCATACAACTTTCCAAAGCAGCTGCAAGGAATACTGTTTAAATCACTAATGTTCTTTATTTTTCTTAGGAGAATGTAGATGATATTGTTTCTCTTCTGAAGATAAAAAATTGAAAAATAGTGATTAAACATATTATTTAAAATTATAGAGGTAACCACCAGTGGAACTAAAAGTGTTCTGAATACCTTCCAAATTGCCAGAAAGCAACAAAAACAGGCCACACAGAAGCATAAAAGCAGAGAACACAAAATACAACAGAAGTAGACTAAACCTATCTGTTACAGGGATGAAAAACTAATAAAAACTCTCTGTTTAAAAGAAAATGAAAGATAGTTATATGTTATCAATGAGAGATATGCCTAAAACAAAAAAGCCCAGGAAGGCTGATATTAATGGGGGAAGAAACATTGCATGTGAATTACAAACGAAAAGTAGACAAGAATTCTGTTAATAATAACAGGCTGAATTTACACTACGGAATGCTATAATAAATAACGCTGAAAAACAAAGTAAAAATATAACAATTAAAAGGACTAATTTACAGATTATGATACTGAAATAAGTACAGAAATAAAAGTATAATAAGGTGCTTTACCTCACCTCTCTCAGATCTTGACAAATCAGACAGAAAAAAAATAAGTTGTGATTTAGAGATTTTGAATAATATATTTAATAAAATTGATGAGAGATCACTAACTAGCAGGTTAAATAGGAAAATAGAGCATATATATGATATATACATACCCTGAATATTGAGACCATATCTTATTTTCATGCCCTCATGAAACTTGTATAAGCTGATGGTACAATAGGCCGTAAACAAAATAATTTACAAAAAGCCAGAAATAGAATCAGTCATATTTTCTGTCTAGAGTACACCAAAAGTGACCAATGAATAATAAAAATACAATAAAAATTAGGAAACAGTCTCTAAACACCTTCTGAGTCAAAGAGGAAATCAAAACCAGTGACTACAGAAAATTCTGAAAACAAGAAAACACCACATGTAAAAAAAAAAAAATCCATGACCTTGAAAACATGTTAAATGACGGAAGCCAGACACGAAAGACCTCAATGTTGTATGATTCCATTCATGTGAAGTGTCCAGAATAGGCACATCCACAGAGACAGAAAGCAGACGAATGGCTGCCAGGAGCCAGGTGGAGAGCAGATGGAGAGTGACTGGTGACGGACGTGGGGGTTCCTTCTGAGGTGATGAAAATGTAGCTAGGTGGAATTGGGGAGTGGTGACGACTGAAACTAGGGAACTAACCTGGAACCAGGTACGTGGTGATGACTGAACAACACTGAAAATTCACTAAAGGCCACTGAATTGTACACTTCAAAAGTGGTTTAAATTATAAACTTCATGTTAATATGTATTTTTAACCACAAGTTTAAAAAAATCTATGAAAAGAGGGATTTATGTTTCCATTAATGGATAAACTGGCTACACAGGCCAAACTGAGAAATTACAAAATCTGGACAGAATATGAAAAGCATCTAATTGGGGGACTGAAGATCTAAACAAGACAATGAAAATGTAGTGGGTCAAAATTCAGAAAAAGAAAACCGAGAGTGGTAAGCTGAGAGTTTGGCATTGCCTTGCCCCAGTGGGCATCAGATGAGTCCAGGAAAGGAATTTGAGGGGCTGAGAAGCTGAGTAGAGTCTTTGCCAGCCTTTGGGGAATGGGATAAAAATTGGAATCTGCTCTGACACCAACTGGTACCCAGAGATGCAGTTCGGATGGTGACCACCTGGAGTTAGCAGCAACCGCCACAGCTGTCAGAGGAGGGCCAGTTCCAAAAAAACTGTCCTCACTTCAGACACCAGCCACACCTGGGGGAGTCCCCAGTCCACCTGCACTTCTGCCCAACTGGCTATAAATTCGAGGGTTCCCATGATTCCCTCGGTTCAATGTTTCACTAGAATGATTCATAGAACTCAGGAAAGCACAATACTTATGATTGCAGTTTTACTGTAAAGGAGGAGCCAAATGAAGAGAGAGACATAGGCAGGGTTTGGGAAGTCCCCAAACAATGCTTTGTGCCCTCTGCCCTGGAATCAGGGATACCAGCCTCCTGGCACACAGATGTGCTCAGCAACCAGGAAGCTCCACAGAGCTTAGTGTCTCAGAATTTGTTGGGGGTGTCATTACATTTGTTGCTTAGTTGCTAAGTCATGTCCTGATGTTTGCAAACCCATGGACTGTACCCTCCAGGCTCTTCTGTCCATGGCATTTCCCAAGCAAGAATAATGGTTGCCATTTCCTCCTCTGGGGGATCTTCCCAACCCAGGGATTGAACCAGCATCTTCTGTATTGGCAGGTGGATTCTTTACCACTGAGTCACCTGGGAAGCTGGTCATTACATAGGCAAGTTTGATTAAATCACTGGCCACATGACTGAACTCAATCTCCAAGCCTCATCCCCTCCCTGGAGGTTGAGAGGTCAGGCTAATATCACAAGCTCAACCAGTCCCTAACCTGAGGCTATCTACAGGCTCACCCTGAGTCATCTTATTAGCATAAACTCAGATGTGATCCAACAGCTCATGAATTACAAAGACACTCTGATCTCTAGGGAAATTCCAAGGGTTTTAGAAGCTCTGTGCCAGGAACTCTGAACAAAGACCAGATAAATTCTTTCTTATAAACACAGGCCACCACCCCCCAGCCCCTCACCCACTCCCATCCCACTCCACCCTATCTCTGGTCATATTTCCCACATAACAAAACAATCAATCCTATCTGAGCAGCTACATTTGGTGTAACATTTATACAATACACACAACAATATTCCAACATGAATATGCCTAGCCTTTGGAAAAGCCAGTGGGGGGTGGGGGGGCTTTTAACTCAATTTCCCAACATATTTGACCATCAATATCATTATTAAAATCTTACCAACAATGCCAATTTTACATCATTATCACACTGTAGCAGATGTAACCTGAAAAATAAGAGTAAAAAGATTCTGGCACATTACTAGAGTCTCCTAGCATATGACCAAAATGTGTCCCAGGGCAAGATCACTCAGGCTTGCAGATTTCTATGTGATCTTGTCAAAAGCAGGAATGGTCCCAGAAATACATGGTGTCACCTTTTCAGGTATCTAGTATAATTGTGCTAAGAAACAATATCATCTCTTGTTATTGAAACCAAGCAAGACCCTGTAAGCCTCTCGGGTACAAACCCTTTCTGTGTCCCCTATTTCTTGCTTGCAGGAAATAGGCTTCATTTAGCCTCCATGACCTTCCCAGAGTTCCTAAGGGCAGGTTCAAATAGTTGCTAATCAGGGAAGGGAGGGAATGCAGAAACAAGGGGGGAGCAATCAAGAAACAGTAGTGCAGTCTTGGGGCAGGGTCCTGGTTCCTCCTCAAGGAACACACATAACAACATCTTTGAGTTCTGCAGGAGCTAAGGCACCCACCCAGATGGAAGGTAGTAACTTTAGGCTGAGCACAGGATTCCTGGAGCATCACCCTGTTACCTTATCACCAACCAATCAGAAGAAAGTCACACACTGTACATTAACAGGCACATGAACTTGCATTCAATAACAGCCTGTCTGTTCCAGTTCTTTTACAGTACTTTGAGTATTTGCAAATACAGCTGGGTAACCAAAGCCCAGCCCAGAATAAGTGGTCTTGTTAGGACCCATTTGTAGCCTTCCAGTACTACCAGTATCAGTCCCATTTGCCTTTCTCCCAAGGAATCTTCCCCATATGAAACCGAGCAGGACCCTGTGGGGTTCCTGGGCACAGAATTCTCTGTCTGCTTGTTTGTAGGGAACAGACTCCAGCCTCCATGATCTTCCCTGGATTCCAAAGGACAGTTTCCAACAGTTGCCAGTAGGGGAAGGGAGGGGATGCAAAGATAAGGAAGGAGCAGCCAAGAAACCACCTGAGCAAGATTAAAGGAGTCAGAGAAGCTCATCAAGATTAGACCACCTGAGATGAGATTCAAGGAATCCAGGCCCTGCATACACACCCTAATCTTGTCAGCAACCCCATCCTTGAACTAGAGATGAATACTGTTGAAAGGAGATTTTATCACTTACATTTCCAGAGGGGAGGGGGCTTGTTATGCCATACAGGGCCACTAGGAGAAGCACCAGTGTTGATCAGGAGATAGTGGAAAGTGGAAGTCGCTCAGTCCTGTCCAATTCTTTGCGACCCCATGGACTTTATAATCCATGGAATTCTCTAGGCCAGAATACTGGAGTGGGTAGCCTTTCCCTTCTCTAGTAGTCTGGCACCTGACGCTGGGATATTTCAGGGGAAATATTCATTTGATGTGAGAGAGTGAGATAAAGAGGTGATGATGTAGGGTATGGACTCTGGATCACAAGGGAAATATAAACAACTTGCTTAGTTTGGCCCTGCATTAATGGATGCCAAACAGACAAATATAGAATCTAAGGACACACAGTTTCATGATCAGAACATCATTGGAGCCAGCAAGTAGATATCCTGGCATGCTCACTTGCGGTGGCCACCTTGGTCCATGAAACAAATGGATATGGGAGCTTCATGAAGGCAGACACTGGCTGAATTTAGATATATACTTCTTGTACCCTCTGAGGCATGAAATGCCAGTAAGAACTGTTCTATTACCAACAAGATAACTAGAGACTGCAGATAGCTATGTGATGCCAAAACACTTGCCCTCTGTGCACTGGTGCCAAATCAGATCTCAGAGACAGAGTTTTGGGTGAAGTAAAAAAGAAGAGCTTTATTGCTTTGCCAGGCAATGAGTCCCTGCCTTTCAAAATGGGATGTGTCCCAACCTAGGAGGTTTTGGTGAGAAGTTTTATAGCAATTGGACTTTCCTAGTGGCTCAAAGGAAATGGCAACCCACTCCAGTGTCCTTGCCTGGAGAATCCCAGGGACGGGGGAGCCTGGTGGGCTGCCGTCTATGGGGTCGCACAGAGTCAGACACGACTGAAGCGACTCAGCAGCAGCAGCAGCAGTGACTCAGACAGTAAAGAATCCGCCTGCGATGCGGGAGACCTGGGTTTGATCCCTGGATTGGGAAGATCCCCTGGAGAAGGAAATGGCAACCCACTCCAGCAGTCTTGCTTGGAAAATCCCATGGACCGAGTAGTCTGGTTCAGGTACCAGACTACTAGAGACACTCCCAATGCTCCAAAACTTACTGGAACTTTTCAAACTAGCCAATCCTAAGCTATTTATGTTGCATTTCCCTTGCATTTCCCAAGGGAATAAAGGCTGTGACCTATATATTCCCTTTGCTCCTTTCTATCTCCTGACCAACACTGGTGCTTCTCCTAGTGGCCTTGTATGGCATAACAAGCCCCCTCCCCTCAAGAAATGTAAGTGATAAAATCTCCTTTCAACAGTATTCATCTCTAAGTGTCATCACTCAGTCACCTTTACCGAGCACAAACAAGATGGTCATTGGTTCAGTTCATTTCAGTTGCTCAGTCGTGTCTGACTCTTTGCGACCCCATGGACTGCAGCACACCAGGCCTCCCTGTCCATCACCAACTCCTGGAGTTTACTCAAACTCATATCCATTGAGTTGGTGCTGCCATCCAACCATCTCATCCTCTGTCATCCCCTTCTCCTCCTGCCCTCAATCTTTCCCAGCATCAGGGTCTTTTCCAATGAGTCAGTTCTTCGCATCAGGTGGCCAAAGTATTGAAGTTTCAGCTTCAGCATCAGTCCTTCCAGTGAATATTTAGGACTGATTTCCTTTAGGATGGACTGGTTGGATCTCCTTGTTGTCCAAGGGACTCTCAAGAATCTTCTCCAACACCACAGTTCAAAAGCATCAATTCTTTGGCACTCAGCTTTCTTTATAGTCCAACTCTCACATTCATACGTGACTACTGGAAAAACCATAGCTTTGTCTAGATGGACCTTCGTTGGCAAAGTAATGTCTCTGCTTTTTAAGAAGCTGTCGAGCTTGGTCAAAGCTTTTCTTCCAAGGAGCAAGTGTCTTCTAATTTCATGCTGTACTCACCATCTGCAGTGATTTTGGAGCCCCTCTCCCCCAAAAATCTGTCACTGTTTCCATTGTTTCCCCTTCTATTTCCCATGAAGTGATGGGAAAAGTGAATAACCACAGATGGTCATCAATATGTCCTATTTTAATTGCACCTTCAAATTCCCAAGATGACTTCCATAGGGCTGTGCCCCATACGGGCATCTCTTTCTTGGGCCCATCTTCCATTGTCCTTCTGCCTAACCATACGTTTGGGCCATTGACAACTTCCCGTAAGTTAGTAAAAACTCAAACGTGGGGGCAAACCACATGCAATATAGACCACTGAGCAGATTTATTTTTACCCGTTTCAATCAGAGTATCTTGAAACTTCCATTCATAAACCAAGACGCTTTTTGCTGGTCTATAGGGCACTGTCCATATTCCAGTTCCTCATTTCAAAGCCAGTCTTAGGGCAAGAGTCTACCTGCTTGACAATGCACTGAGTAACTCTTTGTATTCCCTCAAAACTTCATCAAAGAACTAGAAACCATGAAAAGGACAAAGGAGAAATTCTAGATATGATGAAAAATACCATAATTGACAAACAAAAACTCAATGTATGGAATTAATGGTAGGATTAGACAAACCTAAGGAGAAAATTAATGTACTTAATAAACAGAACTGAAGAAATATCCAGATTGCACAAAGAGTCAAAAGTAAATAAAATGTGGAAGTGAAAGCAACAATACATTGCTGCTGCTACTGCTAAGTCGCTTCAGTCGTGTCCGACTCTATGCGACCCCATAGATGGCAACCCACCAGGCTCCCCTGTCCCTGGGATTCTCCAGGCAAGAACACTGGAGTGGGTTGCCATTTCCTTCTCCAATGCATGAAAGTGAAAAGTGAAAGTGAAGTCGCTCAGTCATGTCCAACTCTTAGCGACCCCATGGACTGCAGCCTACCACATTCTTCCATCCATGGGATTTTCTAGGCAAGAGTACTGGAGTGAGGTGCCATTGCCTTCTCCAATACATTAAGAAGGCCTAATATATGTATAATGGAGTTCCATGTGTAAAAGTGTTAGTCACTCATTTGTGTCTGACTCTTTGTGACCTCATACACTGTACCCTGCCAAGCTCCTCTGTCCATGAGATTCTCCAGGCAAAAATACTGGAGTGGATAGCCATTTCCTTCTCTAGGATATCTTCCCAACCCAGGGAACGAACCCAGGCTTCCTGTATTTCAGGCAGATTTTTTACCATCTGAGCCACCAGGGAGAAATGAGGCAGAAACAATACTGGAAGAGATAATGGCCGAGAATTTTCCAAATTGATTAAAGATATCAAGTCACAGATATAAGAATTCCTACCAACTCCCAAAGAGGATTCAAAAAAAGAGAACCACATCTAGACAAATCATAAACTCAAGCACAAAGAAAATCTTAAGAGAGAATAAACAGATTCCATTCAAAGAAGCAATAATTATGACATATTAAATCTTAACAAAACAATGAAGCCTAAAATACAATGTGGTAATACCATTAGAGTACTAAAATGCTACACCCAGCAGAAACACTCTTCAAGATTGAAGATGAAATAAAAAAAGACTTTCAGATAAATAAAAACCAAGAGAATTCACATAGATTTGACTCAAAGTAAACATTAAAGGGTGTTCATTAGGTAGATGGAAAAGGTATTGATGGAAGCACAGAGACACAGGAAGAAATAAAGAACAACAAAATAAGCAGGTCTTCAGATAAATCTGGAGATCTTCCCTGGTGGCTCAGATGGTAAAGCATCCGCCCCCAATGCGGGATACCTGGGTTTGAACCCTGGGTTGGGAAGATCCCCTGGAGAAGGAAATAGCAACCCACTCCAGTATTCTTTCCTGGAGAATCCCAGGGACAGAAGAGCCTGGTGGGCTACAGTCCACGAGGTCGCAAAGAGTCGGACACAACTGAGCGACTTCACTTCACTATAGATAAATCTAGTTGACTACTGATTGTCAAAAACAATAATAATGTCTTATGAGGTTTGAAATACATATGGAACTAAAATGCATTTAAAAAATCATATATAAGTTGGGAATGATGATAAATGGAGTTAAAGTATTTTAAATTCCTTACAAGATCTAGGAAGAAGGTAAAACTACCTAGTAATATTAGATTTTGACAAACCAGAGTTTCATTTATAATAACTGATGTAACCACCAATAGAATAATTTAAAAGTATTTAATTTTCAAGCTAATAGAAGATGGAACTAGCATGATAAAATATATTAATCCTAACAAAGACAAATAAACCAATAAACAGAATTCAATTCATACTTATTAAGTCACCTGATTTATAGCAAAAGTAACACTGTAGCACATTAGAGAAAGAAAACTCTTTTAATATATGGTTTTGTGCTAACTGGATGCTCAAATGGAAAAAAGAGTGTTGGTCCCCATCTTATATCACACATGAAAAATAACCACAACAGACTCCAGATCTAAATATGAATTTAAAAAAAAAAACAAAAGAGCTTTTAGATGAAAACATAAGAGAACATCTTCAAAACCTTGTAGCATACAAAGACTTTTAAAATGGGACCAAAATACTAGGCTAACTATATAAAGAAAATGATAAATTGGACTGTATTCAGAATAAAGGTATTTGCTAGTAGAAAGAGTAAAATAGCAAGCTATAGTGCGTAAGAAGATATTTTCAATAACAGAGGAGGTATTCATTTGGTCAAAATATATTTAAAATCTCTACAAATCAATAACAAAATGACAAATGAACACGCACTTCACAATCAATTATATTCCAACAGCCAATAAACTCAGAAAAGGTACTCAACTTCATTAGTAATGACAGAAATACAAACTAAAATCATAAGATATTCCATACTACCTCCAGAAGTGACTGGAAAAAAAAAAAAAGAGAGAAAAAAAATCAGATAATACCAACTGTTGACAAAGCTGTAGGTAAAACAAAGCTGGTAAGAGTGTAAGTTAATCTACGGGAAAATTGTTTGGCAGTATCTAGTAAAGCTGAAATGGCAACCCACTCCAGTGTTCTTGCCTGGAGAATCCCAGGGATGGCGGGGCCTGGTGGGCTGCCTTCTATGGGGTCGCACAGAGTCGGACACGACTGAAGCGACTTAGCAGCAGCAGCAGCAGTCTGTCTAAAGCAGAGAAGGCACTAGCACCCCACTCCAGTGCTCTTGCCTGGAGAAGCCCATGGATGGAGGAGCCTGGCAGGCTGTAGTCCATGGGGTCACAAAGAGTTGGACACGACTGAGCAACTTCACTTTCACTTTTCACTTTCATGCATTGGAGAAGGAAATGGCAACCCACTCCAGTGTTCTTGCCTGGAGAATCCCAGGGATGGCGGGGCCTGGTGGGCTGCCTTCTATGGGGTCGCACAGAGTCGGACACGACTGAAGCGACTTAGCAGCAGCAGCAGTAAAGCTGAAAATAAGAATACTTATGAACCTAGCAATTCTTAGGTATATCCAACGGAAATGTTAATGTTTACCCAAAAGACATAGAATGCTCATAGAAACACTATTCATCATAACCTCAAGTTAGAAACTAGCTAAAAGTCCATCAACAGTAGTGGAGCTAAATAAAACATAGTACATTCTCACAAAAAATTTCTATATAGCAATGAAAATTAACAAACATGCAACAATATTATCATGGACTAAATTGCGTTCCTCCCAAATTCATACGCTGACACCGTAACCCTCAAAGAAACTTATTTGGACACTGGGCCTTTAAGGAGGAATTAAGGTTAAACGAGGTCATAAGGGCAGGGCCCTAATCCAATAGGACTGGTATCCTTATAAGAAAAAGAGGTGCCGAGGATGCACATGAACAGAGAAAGGGCCCTGTGAGGACACAAGGAGAAAGCATCCCCGGGAAAGACAAAGCGTGAGAGCTCAGGAGAAAGCAAAACTGCCAAACCTTGATCAGGGACTTCCAGCTTCCAGAACTGTGAGAAAATACATTTCTGTTGCTTAAGCCACCCAGTGTGGCAGCCCTAGCAGACTTATACAGTATGGATATACCACATTTTGTTTTTCCATTTATCAGTTGGTAGCATTTGGGTTGTTTCCATTCGGGGGCTATTATGACTAATGCTGCTAGGAACATTCATGTACAATTTTTTGTGTGAACATATGTTTCCATTTCTCTTGGGTATATTTAGAAGTGGTGTTCTGTGTCATATGGTAACTGTATGTTTCAATAAACACACACAAACACACACACATATACATATTTTTTTTTGGTTGCAGTGGGTCTTCATTGCTATGTGAGGGCTTTCTCTAGCTGTGGTGAGCAGGGGCTGCTCTTCCCTGTGGTGTACAGGCTTCTCATGATGGTGGCTTGTTTTATTGCCGAGCACAGGCTCTGAGCACATGGGGCTTCAGTAGTAGCGGCTAAGTCGCTTCAGTCGTGTCTGACTCCGTGTGACCCCATACACGGCAGCCCACCAGGCTCCCCCGTCCCTGGGATTCTCCAGGCAAAAACACTGGAGTGGGTTGCCATTTCCTTCTCCAATGCATGAAAGTGAAAAGTGAAAGGGAAGTCTCTCAGTCGCGTCCGACTCTTCACGACCCCATGGACTGCAGCCCACCAGGCTCCTCTGTACGTGGGATTTGCCAGGCAAGAGTGCTGGAGTGGGGTGCCCTCGCCTTCTCCGAGTAGTAGTGGCACATGGGCTCAATAATTGTGGCTCCAGGGCTTTAGAGCACAAGCTCTGCAGAATGAGGGAGCTTCCCAAACGAGCGATCGAATTCGTGTCCCCTGCATTGGCAGGTGCATTCTTAACCACTGAACCACCGGGAAGTCCATCAACAAATTATATTTTTAAAAGTATAAAGGAATCCATAAAGATAAGAGCAGAAATTAATGCAACAGAAGACAAGTTACAACAAAAGATTGATTAAAGTCAAAAGACTGTTCTGTGAAAACATTAATAAAGTATAAAACCCCCTAGGAAAATTGATAAAGAAAAAAAAAGAAGGCATGAATTACCAATATTAGTCATTTTAAAAAGGGACATTGCTACAGATTCTATAAACATTATAAAGTAACAACTTGATGCCTTCAAATAAATTTAAAAATTTAAGGGAATTGAGAAAGTTTCTAGAAAATTAAAACTTACAAAAGCAGGAATAGAAAATCTGAATAATATTATATATATTAAAGAAATTTAATTTATGATTTAAATATTCCAACAAAGAAAACTCCAATCCCAGATGGCTTAACTGGCAAATTCTAATAAATATTTAAGAAAGAAAAATACCACAATTATACAAACTCTTCCGAATATAGAAAAGAGGAAACATACCCAAACTCAAATTCTGAGATCAGCATAACCTTGTTACTAAAACAAGGACAATAAATGAAAGGAACAGTTTAAGCAAATCTCACTAATGAACACAGGTGCAAAAATCTCTAAAGAAAATAACAGAAAAATAACTCAACAACATATACAAATGATTATATATCATGAAAGTTTGTGTTAGTCCAAGAATGCAAGTTTGGTATAAATTTGAAAATTAATGATTAAAACATCATATGGACAGAATAAAGAAGAACCATATAACCATATGATAGATGGAAAAGGCAATAAAATTCAAAATCCACTGATGGATATCCATCCTTGCTCAGACTCTGATGTGAGCTCCTTAATCTAATTCAACTTCCCATTCTTCCTACGCCTCCCATTCTTCCACTCTGACTCTGGAACTCATGGTTCAACCTTATCAAAATGCCCAAAATCTACTACTTCTCCAAACATTCATTTCCATTTCTTGCTTACACTAAAATCTGGTTCTCTCTGAGGACACTGTTTTTCTTTCTTGTGTAGCAGATGATTTTTCCCTTATATAGGCCCATAGGGAGGGTGGGGGTCCTCTCCACTCTTCTTTACCTTTTCTAGACTTATTCCTTTCTTTTCCCTACAAATCCCCGTTCCCTTGAAGTTGTGTCCTTAGACTATACCACCACTATTCCTCTTGAAGTCTTTCCCAGCCTGCTGGCTACTCTGCCTCACTCACTGAAGACTTAAGGCCTGGCTCTTAGCTCTCTCTCCATCATTGGCGGTGGTGGTTTAGACACTAAGTCATGTCTGACTCTTGCGACCCCATGGATTGTAGCCCGCCAGGCTTCTCTGTCCATGGGATTCTCCAGGCAAGAATACTGGAGGGGGTTGCCATTTCCTTCTCCAGGGGATCTTCCCAACCCAGGAACTGAACCCAGTTCTCCTGCATTGCAGGCAGATGATTTACCAACTGAGCTATGAGGGAAGCCCCCTCTCCATCATTAGAACCTAACTATTTTTCAACCAGCATCCGTCAAAGACTCATACAACATCCTAGCTTTCCAGGTTCCACGTTACTTATCTATTGTTGCGTACTCAGTCAGTCAGTTCAGTCACTCAGCCACGTCCAACTCTTTGCAACCCCATGGACTGCAGCACAACAGGCCTCCATGTCCATCACCAACTCCCAGAGTTTACTCAAACGCATGCCCATTGAGTTGGTGATGTCATCCAACCATCTTATCCTCTGTCATCCCCTTCTCCTCCCTCCTTCAATCTTTCCCAGTATCAGGATTTTTTTCCAGTGAGTCAGTTCTTCGCATCAGGTGGCCAAAGTATTGGATTTTCAGTTTCAGCATCAGTCCTTCCAATGAATATTCAGGACTGATTTCCTTTAGGATGGACTGGTTGGATCTCCTTGTCCAAGGGACTCTCAAGAGTCTTCTCCAACACCACAGTTTAAAAGCATCAATGCTTGGTGCTCAGCTTTCTTTATAGTCCAGCTCTCACATCCATACATGACTACTGGAAAAACCATAGCTTTGACTAGATGGACCTTTGCCGGCAATGTAATGTCTCTGCTTTTTAATGTGTGTCTAGTTTGGTCATAACTTTTCTTCCAAGGAGCAAGCATCTTTTAATCTCAGGGCTGCAGTCACCATCTGCAGTGACTTTGGAGCCCCCCAAAATTGTCTCTCACTGTTTCCCCATCTATTTGTCATGAAGTGATGGGACCTGATGCCATGATCTTAGTTTTCTGAATGCTGAGTTTTAAGCCAACTTCTTCACTCTCCTCTTTCACTTTCATCAAGAGGCTCTTTAGTTCTTCTTCGCTTTCTGCCATAAAGGTGGTGTCATCTGCATATCTGAGGTTATTGATATCTCTCCCGGCAATCTTGATTCCAACTTGTGCTTCATCCAGCCCAGTGTTTCTCATGATGTACTCTGCATATAAATTAAATAAGCAGGGAGATAATATACAGCCTTGACGTACTCCTTTCCCTATTTGGAACCAGTCTGTTGTTCCATGTTTGGTTCTAACTGTTGCTTCCTGACCTGCATACAGATTTCTCAGGAGGCAGGTCAGGTGGTCTGGTATTCCCATCTCTTTCAGAATTTTCCACAGTTCGTTGTGATCCACACAGTCAAAGGCTTTGGCGTAGTCAATAAAGCAGAAGTAGATGTTTTTCCGGAACTCTCTTGTTTTTTTGATGATCCAATGGATGTTGGCAATTTGATTTCTGGTTCCCCGGCCTTTTCTAAATCCAGCTTGAACATCTGAAAGTTCACGGTTCATGTACTGTTGAATCCTGGCTTGGAGAATTTTGAGCATAACTTTGCTAGCATGTGATAAATTACCAAAAAACTTCAAACAAAAGCATTTATTATCTCATGCAGTTTCTCTGGGTCAAGAACTCAGAAGCACTTTAGACAGTGATCCTGGCTTAGAGTCTCTGAGGATGTGCGGTCTGTCTGCTGGAGCTGTGAGTCATCCGAAGGCTTCACCAGAACAGAAAGGCTGCCTTCCAAGGTGGCTCAGAAACATGCCTTGCAAGTGAGCATTGGTTGGTTCTTGCCACATAGAGAAAGTTCTTGCACCTTGAGTAGCAGCTGGCTTCTCCCAAGAGACAGAAGCTGTAAGTCTTTTACAAACTAGCCTTGGAAGTCCTATACAGTCATTAGTTACACAAATCAGGTCTATTGAATGTGAGAGGGAATATCACCAGGTGAGAACCCCTAGGGGCCAGATGAGAGGCTGGCATCTTAGGTTCCTGATTCCTTCACCTCCAACTATTTCGTCCTCCACACAACCTCCGTTGCCTGCCATGGTCGTACCCTTGACTGTCATCAATAACACTGTTCAGTCTGTTCAGTCGCTCAGTCGTGTCCAACTCTGCGACCCCATGAATCCCAGCACGCCAGGCCTCCCTGTCCATCACCAACTCCCAGAGTTCACTCAGACTCACGTCCATCGAGTCAGTGATGCCATCCAGCCATCTCATCCTCTGTCATCTCCTTCTCCTCCTGCCCGTAATCCCTCCCAGTACCAGAGTCTTTTCCAATGAGTCAACTCTTCGCATGAGGTGGCCAAAGTACTGGAGTTTCAGCTTTAGCATCATTCCTTCCAAAGAAATCCCAGGGCTGATCTCCTTCAGAATGGACTGGTTGGATCTCCTTACAGTCCAAGGGACTGTCAAGAATCTTCTCCAACACCACAGTTCAAAAGCATCAATTCTTCGGCACTCAGCTTTCTTCACAGTCCAACTCTCACATCCATACATGACCACTGGAAAAACCATAAACACTGTTACTACCTTTAAAATTAGTTTCCAGCATCCCACTCTTTGGCCATTTCCTCCAATCTTTCCAGCTGTCTTACTCTTTTACCCTGATTCAAATAATCCTTCAACCCCAGGGAGACTCCTCAGCACTTTCAGGGTCCATCACTTTGCTCATCTCCTCATTTTCTGCATTATCCATTTAGATTCCACAGTCCATCACTTTACTCCCTCCTTGCCCTACTCCTCCTCATCTTATTGCCTGAAAAATGGTAAAAGCTAATTTCCTGCACCTCACACCCATGCCTGAGCAGCCAGAAGTGGCTGGAGGAACACACAATCACGCTCACTTATCGCTCTTCAAATTCATGACCACAAACCTCAAGTGGGCCATCAGTATTAATCCTTATAAATTCACATCTCTGCTCTCAGAGATAACTATTTCGTCTCATCTTGTGAGAAACCTCCCATACCTGTCCCCACTCTGCTCTCAGCTTCTCACCGACAACCTCACTCATTACCATCTGAGCCACCAGGGAAGCCCTTTCTTAAGATAAAAGAAGCAACCTAGGGCACTTACTCATCCTCCCATCACCTAACATCCTACCTGCATCTATATGTTACAAAGGTGGGCCATCGCATCACTAGTACACTGGATCCCATGTCCGCTTCCAGCAAATGGGATCTCTAGTAGAGTGACGTCAGCTTTCCCTTGTTAGGTACTTGATGTGAGGAGAGAGATACCAAGTCAGGGAAGGAACTTATGGCAGATTATGTGCCTTTTAATCAACCAAAATGCTGAGAAGACAAGAGCAGGTAGGCAGAGTGAAGGAGAGGAAAGAGAGGCACCTGAATTCCTGGCTTTCTGCACTCCTTCCGGGTCTCATGAAGCATCAATGACTGCAATTCTGGGAGATACCCCTGACTCCTCACAGCACAGTCCTTGTTACATAAGTTAGCTTGAGTGGATCGTTGTTTGTTGTTTTACAACTGAAAGAGCCCATTTATTTATCCTATCTGGATATAGAAAGATGGTCAGAAGGATGTTCCGATAAAAGTCAATAGCAGTTCTCTCTGAGAAGTTGGCTTTTAGAGAATTTTAAATGGTTTCTTCTCTATACTTTCTTGAATTATTTACAATGAGCATATACCAGCTCCCTTCCTCTACTTACCAATCCATCAACACCTCCTCTCAACTTCAAATGGCTCAGATAGATCCAGCTCACTCTCTGTCATCCAGGGGCATCACGCTAACCCAGCTGTCTCTCTCCCTCCCTCTCTCTTTTTCCCTCCTTCCCTCCCCCTCCCCTGCTCTCTTAGCTGGTTGACTGTGCAGTCCCTTCACTTGTCCCTCTGTTCCTCCCTTGCAAACCTGCACACCTAGTCTCACAGAGCAACCAGCCAGATCTTGTGACCATATCAACCCAGCCATGCTGCTTTGCTTAAAATCATTCAATGGGTTTCTGCTGCACCTGGAATAAAACTCAAGCCTAAGTCTCCTCACCTGTAGAGTAGGTTGTCGGAATGGTCAAATACAGTACTATGTGAGCAGCCCAGTGCGGAGCCTGGTCCCCAACAGCTGCACACAGAATAGGTCCTCTTGTCCCAGGCTGCCCAGCCACTCTCAGGAGTTCTTTTAAGTTGGAAAGTTCTTAGAAACCGGTCCATTTCTACTCTGCAATTTCATCTTTAGTCATCTTTCCCTTGCTTCCTGAGCTCTTCCCATACTAGCTTCTGACAGAATTCAGAATACACCCAACACCCGCTTCTATCTGCACGCGTTCACTTGTTCTTGCTGCTCTAATATTCCACACAGCTCCTCATGTGGCTGATTGCTCACCCCACAGTTTCCTGTTTCAAGGTCACCTCCTTCCAGGCACCTTCCCAGACCAACTGAAGACAAGCCCCTGCTATACCCTCCTCTATCCAACATAGCAGCCAGTACTTCCTTCATGACTTGTATCACAATCTGTCATTTGACATTTGCATGTTGACTTTGTTCCCTCTCTCACCAGATTATATGCTCCCCACTGCATTCATGTGCCTCTTTATTCATCTGGTGCTTGGGGGTGGGCCTGGGGTAGATAAGCTTTTCTGGTGTTAAGAGAATGGATTTTAACATAAAAGTCTTGCCTGGTGTGCCCAGGTGGAAGCTATCACTGGGTCCCTTGTATTCTCACATTTCTTCATCTACACTTTCTTCAGTTCAGTTCAGTTCAGTCGCTCAGTCATGTCTGACTCCTTGCAACCCCATGAACCGCAGCACGCCAGGTCTCCCTGTCCATCACCAACTCCCAGAGTCCACCCAAACCCATGTCCATTGACTCGGTGACACCATCCAACCATCTCATCCTCTCTCATCCCCTTTTCCTCCTGCCCTCAATCTTTCCCAGCATCAGGGTCTTTTCCAATGAGTCAACTTTTCGCATCAGGTGGCCAAAGTATTGGAGTTTCAGCTTCAACATCAGTCCTACCAATGAACACCCAGGACTGATCTCCTCTAGAATGGATTGGTTGGATCTCCTTGCAGTCCAAGGGACTCTCAAGAGTCTTCTCCAGCACCACAGTTCAAAAGCATCAATTCTTCTGCACTCAGCTTTCTTTATAGTCCAACTCTCACATTCATACATGACTACTGGAAAAACCATAGCCTTGACTAGACGGACCTTTGTTGACAAAGTAATATTTCTGCTTTTCAATATGCTGTCTAGGTTGGTCATAACTTTCCTTCCAAGGAGTAAGCGTCTTTTAATATCATGGCTGCAATCACCATCTGCAGTGGTTTTTGTAGCCCAGAAAAATCGTCAGCCACTGTTTTCCCATCTATTTGCTGTGAAGTGATGGAACCGGACAGAGAAGGCAATGGCACCCCACTCCAGTACTCTTGCCTGGAAAATCCCATGGACAGAGGAGGCTGATGGGCTGCAGTCCATGGGGTCGCGAAGAGTCGGACACGACTGGGCAACTTCACTTTCACTTTTCACTTTCATGCATTGGAGAAGGAAATGGCAACCCACTCCAGTGTTCTTGCCTGGAGAATCCCAGGGACAGGGGAGCCTGGTGGGCTGCCGTCTATGGGGTCGCACAGAGTTGGACACGACTGAAGCAATTAACAGCAGCAGCAGATGGGACCAGATGCCATGATCCTCCACTTTCTTAGGACCCATCTTGTTTTGTATTGGAATTATATGTACAGAGAGGCAGGGTAGTATGGTAGTTAGAACCAGGCATCTGTTCAAATGCCAACCCTGCTTTTTCTAGCTCCACAGCAGTGTCTGGCACAGAGAAAACAGCATAAAGAATGAGTATTACTCTGCTTTGCATTATCCCCCCCATCAGGAGCTGAGTCAAAGTTCCTTGAGGGTAAGATCACACATATGATTTAGTCTTTGAAAATTTCCACATTGCCTAGCTCAGGACATATAAGAGGTGTGCAATAGATAACAAACTATAAGAGCTGTTTCCATTTCACAGGTTTCACCAAGTCATAGGGAATTAAAAACTTGGCCCAGGATCACTCAGTAAGTATGTGGAATAGCCAGGATTTGAACACAGGACTCAGTCAGCCAAGCCTTAACGACAAGATACAGTCAACTGTAGGCCAACTAATTAGAGAAGATTTATGAGGTTAGAGACAACACTCTATATGATCAACAAAAAAGTTGGTTAAATAAACTGTGATAGAACCATGTGTAGCCTTAAAATGATGATAGTGAAGTGAAGTTGCTCAATCGTGTCCGACTCTTTGCGACCCCATGGACACCAGGCTCCTCCATCTATGGGATTTTCTAGGCAAGAGTACTGGAGTGGGTTGCCATTTCCTTCTCCAGGGAACTTCCCAACCCAGGGATCGAACCCAGGTCTCCCACATTGTAGACAGACGCTTTATCGTCTAAGCCACCAGGGATGATAGACATCTATATTTATAACACCAAAAGCCAGTCATAAGGTAACTGAAAAAAGCAAGTTAGAAAACAGTGTAATAAACCTACACATGAATGTTTACAGCAGCCTATTTATAACAGCCCCAAACTGGGAGCAACCAAGATGTTCTTCCAGAGGTAAATGGATAAACAAACAGTGGTACATTCATACAATGGAATATTATTCAGCCATAAAAAGCAATGAGCTATTAATCTATGAAAAGACAAGGAAGCTGAAAAGAATACTGTTTAGTGAAAGAAGCCCTCCTGAAAAGGCTACTTATGTGTGACTCCAGTGATAAGGCATTCTAGAAAACAACTAGAGAAACAGTAAAAAGATCAATGGCTGCAAGGGGTCTCGGGGGACAGATGAATAATAAGTAGAGCATGTGGGATTTTTACGGTAGTAAAATGATTCTATGTGGTACTGTTGTGGTGGATACATGAGAAGTTATGGCTCTATCAAAACTTGGAACTTTGCAGCACAGAGTGAACCTTAATTAAGCTATGGATTTTAGTTTATAATAGTGTATCAATATTGGCCCATCAGTTGGAACAAAAGTACCACATCAACACAAGACTTTACTCATAATGGAAAACTGTGTGTGTGGGGCAGGGGGATGGAGGCGAATAGAGAAACTGCACTCTCTTCAATTTGCTGTAAACCTAAAACTGCTCTAAAACCTAAAGTCTGTTACTTTAAAAACAAACAATAACAGCATGATCCCTTTCATGTCAATCTACATTGTGTGTTTTTGTGTACATAACGCTGCAAGGACATAACCAAAATTAATAGCAATTGTCTCAGAGTGGTAGGATAAATGGAAAGTTTTCTCCTAGTTCTACTTGTCCTTTTTTTTTTTTTTTTTTAACAAAAGCATGTGTTAATTTCTCATAAAGAAGTAAAGTAAGGCGGGGGGCCCAGTGCGCCCCCGGAGCCGGCTCTGCCCAGCCCTGGCGCCGTGGAGAACGTGGCTCCGTCTCTGCGCCCGCGGGGACCCGCGCCCGGCCAGGCATCTGCTCCGCCCTCCGCGTCCCACGCCTTTTCAGCGTTGTGTCCGGGCGGCGAAGGAAGAGAAGGCAGAATTCCTCCGATGCAATTGCTTGTGCATACTCGGCTGGCGCGGAGGCCGGGAGGGCGCCGGGCAGGGGCCCGGGCCTCGGCGGCAGACGCCCTGCGCAGCCCTCCGGGAGGGGTGGAGGGGGCAGGGGCGGTGGCTGCCCCGCCTGGCCTTGTGGGGGCTGGAATGTTCCCGCGGCCGAGTGTACTTTGTTCTGGGGATGGGGGAGGGTGGAGCGGGGGCAGGGCTCCGGGACTCTAGGGCCCCTGGGACTTGGCAGGCCGCCAGCTTTCCGTTCCCAGGGTGCCTTCCGGGGTGGGGTGGGGTGGGCAGGGCAGGGAGAGGAGCGGTCTAGTTCCCGGCTGGGCAGCTGCGAGGCACCTTGCGGAACCCCTGGATTCCAGTGTCAGCCCAGCCACGACCAGCTGCATGCCGCGGGCGTGCTCTTGACCTCTCTGGGCCTCAATTTCCTCATCTACAAAGTGGGGATAAGAGTAACAAAAATGGCACAGTTATTGCCAGGCACTGTGGTAAAGCCCTCTGCAAGCGCTCACTCCTCCAAACAGCCCTTTGAGGTATGCCCTGTTACTATATATGATAATGTAATTATCCTGGTAGTATTCTAAGGTGCCAGTACTCATAAATATTCTGTTAGTATAAGAATACTCCCTTACTGCCAGTCCCTTTGGACAGCCCAGACGCACTGGCTTTAGAAAGCCTGGCCCAGCCTCCTTCCAGGTAGTGAAATGTGTATTATTATTACTTTCACTTGAAACATGAGGAAAGAATAGCTCTGCTGCTGCTGCTAAGTCGCTTCAGTCGTGTCCGACTCTGTGCGACCCCACAGACGGCGGCCCACCAGGCTCCCCCGTCCCTGGGATTCTCCAGGCAAGAACACTGGAGTGGGTTGCCATTTCCTTCTCCAATGCGTGAAAGTGAAAAGTGAAAGTGAAGTCGCTCAGTCCTGTCCGACTCTTAGCGACCCCGTGGACTGCAGCCTACCAGGCTCCTCCATCCATGGGATTTTCCAGGCAAGAGTACTGGAGTGGGGTGCCATTGCCTTCTCCAAAAGAATAGCTCAGGGAGGTTAAATAACTTGTCTAAGGGCACA
This sequence comes from Bubalus bubalis, assembly GCF_019923935.1. Taxonomy (NCBI): domain Eukaryota; kingdom Metazoa; phylum Chordata; class Mammalia; order Artiodactyla; family Bovidae; genus Bubalus; species Bubalus bubalis. The sequence continues at coordinate 88,115,930 of NC_059167.1, forward strand.
CAGCTCCTAAGTGGCCACCCTGGATGCAAACCCAGACAGTGAGGCCAAAACCCTCCATTCTTCCCTGTACAGATACTGCCTCCATACTGCTAATCTACAGGAGCCCTTAAAAAATCTGTTATTTGGACATACTGGGATCCATTAACAATTTTGAAGAAGTGTTGCTACTACTAATAATTAACGATGAATAATGATAGCTATGGAGAAGGAAATGGCAACCCACTCCAGTGTTCCTGTCTGGAGAATCCCAGGGATGGGGGAATCTGGTGGCTGCCGTCTATGGGGTCGCACAGAGTCGGACACGACTGAAGTGACTTAGCAGCAGCAGCAGCAATGATAGCTATCACCAATTGAGAACTGTGATTCACAGAACACCCTGTGAGCTAGGTACTACCATTATTATTTCCATTTAAGAGATGAAAGACTGGAGGCACTGAGAGGGTGGCTGGGTTCTAGGAGGTGGAACTCATTCATGGTGAAGCCAGAGCCCAATAACCGCTTAGCTGCAGCCTTCTTTTGTAGTGTTTAACAGGGAGGCAGAATCTGAATCTGTGATCATAGAAGTTAGCCTGGAAGGACAGTCCTTCTGTCTCTAAACATTGCCTGAGGCAACTCCGCCTGGTGATCTCAGGAGCTTTGGAGAGTGTCATGAGTCTCAAGCAGTATCTAACACCTACTGGGGAGCTGCTCCTGGTGTACAGCTTCCAGGAGCCCAGCTGCCTAGAACCTGTGGAAGCATCTCCACCCAGAATCTCTGCAGAGGGCAGGTCAGCTACCCTAAGTCGTGAATGAAGGAGTGCTTGGTAAGAAAATCTCCGTGTCCTGTTTTCAGTATGCTCCCTTCCTTCTGCAGTTCCTCCATCACCCTGACTGGAAAGTCATTATTGATGTGTATCATCCCTGGCTGGCTTCTGCTTCTTTGAAAAATGCAAATATTTGGGGACTTCCTTGGTGGTCCAATGGTTAAGAATCCGCGGTCCAATGCAGGGGACATGGGTTTGATCCCTTGCGGGGGACCCAAGATCCCACACACGGCAAAGCAACTAAGTCCGAGTGTAGTGACTAGAGAGCATGCGTGCTGCCACTCCTGAGCCTATGCGCTCTAGAGTCCTTGCACAACAGGAGGAGCCCGTGCCGCAACAAGACCCAGTGCAGCCAAATGAATAAAAACAAAAAAATGCAAATGTTGCTGTTGCTTCTATGGAATCTTCCCCCTGTGTTCCTTCAACCTACCACCTCCCTGGAAAGGAACACTCTCATTCTTTGTAGTAGGTGTTAAATGTTTGTTGAAGATGGTTTTGTGAATAGCCACATATTGCAGTCTTGTCATGTGGGCACACAGTAGGCACTGAATAACTGCTCCCTCAGCCTGGAAGGCTCTTCTTCCAGGTACCTGCATGGATTCTTCCCTCACCTCCTTCAGTTTTTACACATGACACTTTCCTTGTGGGGTCTTCCCTGATGACCACCTTTCACTTGCAGCCTAACCATGATCCTGATTCCTTTCCCCTGTTTCATTCTTTCTGTAGCACTCATCGCTTTTTTTGTTTATGGTCTGTCTTGTCCTACTAGAAGCCAAGTTCCTTGAGGGTAGGCATTTCTCTCTGTTTTTTTCCTCCTTGCATTCCCAGTGTGTGAAACTGGGAGGAAGGAATGGAAAAAGAGGGAAAAGTAACTTCCTAGGTCCTTCCACCCATTGTGACTCCCAGCCCTTGGAGAAATACACATTTCTCATTCAAGTGATTCACTTAACTATTGGTGTATTATATCCCTTGGTGGGTTTTCCTGGTGGCTCAGTGGTGAAGAATCTTTCTGCCAATGCAGGAGACGAGGGTTTGATCTTTGGGTTGGGAAGATCCCCTGGAGAAGGAAATGGCAACCTACTCGAGTATTCTTGCCTGGGAAATCCCATGGACAGAGGAGCCTGGCGGGCTACAGTCCATGGGGTCGAAAAAGAGTCAGACATGACTTAGTGACTAAACAACAACAATGCCCTTGGTGACATCACTTGTAGCGCTGTGTCATCCTGGTGTATGATTTCACAGTTGTGTGCCTCATGTACCTGAGCAGACAGTAAATTTCCTGCCTGAGGACTAGGGGGAAAAGGGCTCTGAGTCTTTGTAGTCCCCCAATACCAAGATCAGGGCAGAATTTCTACATGTTCCAGAGCTTTTTTGATTTCAGAAAGAAAAATGTCACCCTTCCCTCTCTTCTTTGCCCCCACCTTTCACTCCCCCCAACACCCCCAGCTCCACTATTATTAGACTTAACTGCTTGTTTTATTTGTTTGAAGTTTGATATTTAATATTTTAGCCAAATAAATTTATAGCATTTTTGACAAATAGCATTTAAAATTTCTTAATAGGGGTCAACATGTGAACTATCTTATTTCTCAACAACAGCTCTGTTTTCCATTAAATGAAACAAAAAATTTCATACCTTGACTATGTTCTTGCTATAATCTGCTTCCTTGGTTTCATCTTTATTGTTAAAAGGAACTTAAAAAAATGTTTAAATGACCTAAATGAGAAAGACAGAGAATGAGTTGCATTCCCCAGAGGTGAGTGGAACTTGCTGCGTCCCCCAGTCCTGAAGAGCAGGGAATGTGCAGCTAGAGACAGCCCTTAGCCTGATAGTACAAATGGCTACAGCAAACACCGAATTTGTCCTTCTCTTCCCAGGTGGTGTTAGTGGTAGAGAATCCATCTGCCAATGCAGGAGACTCAAGAGACTGGGGTTTGGTGCCTGGGTCAGGAAGATCCCCTGGAGAAGGAAATGGCAACCCTCTCCAGTGAGGACCAGGGGGAAAAGGGCTCTGAGTCTTTGCCTGGGTAATCCCATGAACAGAGGAGCCTTGTGGGCTACAGTCCATGGGGTCGCAAAAGAGTCAGACCTGACTTAGAGGCTGAACACACACATGCTTTCCCTACATTGTCCCAGGGTTGGTTGTGATCTGAGTTGGTGTCATATCCAGCTCAGGGGAAGTGCGAGGTCAGAGGGAAGTGGGAGGGACTGCTTGAAAAAGACTATGTAGTGAATATATAATCTCTGTTGTCTACAAAAATCTAAAAATGAGCACAAATAAGCATTTATCATGTGATCTGAATATGAAGTTTCATCATTCTATTGCACGGGTATGATAATCTTCGTATTTGGCATCTGTTCAAATTTTGATAAAAGGTGCCGTTCAGATTGACGTGAATCTAAGAAAAATACATCAGAATGGGTTCTGAATAACTCTACAAAAAATAACTACAGAGTCCTCATGAGTTATATGGGAGAAAGCGATGACTGAGTGGAGAATGAATCAGTGGATGGTAGATGGATAAGATAAGTAGGTAAATGAATAAATGGGTGAATGGCTAGGGAACTGCACAAATGGATAAATGGGGTGAGATAGGTAACTGGATTTGCTGGCCTCCAAAGGTCCTTTTGAGCAAAGTGAAAGTGAAGTCGCTCAGTCGTGTCCGACACTTTGCAACCCTGTGGACTGTAGCCCACCAGGGTCCTCCATCCATGGGATTCTCCGGGCAAGAATACTGGAGTGGGTTACCATTTCCTTCTCCAGGGGATCTTCCCGACCCAGGGATCAAACCCAGGTCTCCCGCATTGCGGGCAGATGCTTTAACCTCTGAGCCACCAGGGAAGCCATGCTAGGCTTTAGCAGTACATGAACCAAGAACTTCCAGATGAACAAGTTAGATTTAGAAAAGGCATAAGAACCAGAGATCAAATTGCCAACATCTGTTGGTCATAGAAAAAGCAAAAGAATTCCAGAAAAACATTTACTTCTGCTTCATTGACTACACTAAAGCCTTTGGCTGTGTGGATCACAACAAACTGAGGAAAATTCTTAAAGAAATGGGAATACTAGACCACCTTACCTATCTCCTGAGACACCTATATGCAGGTAAAGAAGCAGCAGTTAGAATCAGACCTGGAACAATGGATTGGTTCAAAATTGGGAAAGGAGTATGTCAAGGCTGTATATTGTCACCCTGCTTATTTAACTTAAATGCAGAGTACCTCACGTGAAAGCTGGGCTGGATGAATCATAAGCTGGACTCAAGACTGCCAGGAGAAATATCAACAACCTCAGATATGCAGGTGATACCACTCTAATGGTAGAAAGTAAACAGTCTCTTGATGAGGGTGAAAGAAGAGTGTGAAAAAGCTGGCTTAAAATTCAACATTCAAAAAACTAAGATCATAGTGTCTGGTCCCATCACTTCATGGCCAATAGATGGGGGAAAGTGGAAACAATGGCAGATTTTATTTTCTTGGGCTCCAAAATCACTGTGGACAGTAACTGCTGCCATGAAATTAAAAGACACTTGCTCCTTAGAAGACAAGCTATGACAAACCTAGACAGTGTATTAAAAAGCAGAGATATCACTTTGCCAACGAATGTCCGTATAGTGAATGCTATGGTTTTTCCAGTAGTCATGTACAGATGTGAAAGTTGGACCAGAAAGAAGGCTGAGCGGTGAAGAATTGATATTTTAAAATTGTAGTCCTAGAGAAGACTTGCGAGTCCCTTGGACAACAAGGAGATCAAACCAGTCAATCCTAAAGGAAATCAACACTGAATGTTCATGGGAAGGAGTGATGCTAAAGCTCCAGTACTTTGGCCACCTGATGTGAAGAGCCGACTCATTGGAAAAGACCCTGATGCTGGGAAAGATTGAAGGCAGGAGGAGAAGGGGCTGACAGAGGATTAGATGGTTGGATGGCATCATTGACTCAATGGACAAGAATTTGAGCAAACTCCAGGAGATAGTGAAGGACAGGGAGGCCTCTCGTGCTGCAGTCCTTCTGGTCACAAAGACTCAGACGTGACGTAGCGACTGAACAACAACAACAGAGGACCTTGGCCTACCCCAGCACTGCCGTGACTTCAGAGATTTTGGTTTGTTCACTTGTCTTCCATGAGATCCTGAGGTCCTCAAAGGCATGTTGTTGTTGTTCGGTTGCTAAGTTGGGTCCCCTACATCATGTCTGACTACTTTAGACCCAGTGGACTGCAGCCTGCCAAGCTTCTCTGTTCATGGGATTTCTCAGGCAAGGATACTGGAGTGGGTAGCCATTTTCTTCTCCATAGGATCTTCCCGACCCAGGGATTGAGCAGGTGGATGCTTTTACCACTGAGCCACCAAAGGCATGCAGTTAATTTTATCATTTTTTTGTATCCTGGCCCCTAGGCTTGTTCAAACCAGTGTCTCGACCCTTCCCAGACGTGTTAGAATATAGATTTGACTGCTGTTACACACAGAATCTCATTTGCACGATGGAACGCCACAAAAGCCACCACATAAGCAGAATGAAGGGAAACAGAGGAAGGGGTGGGCACACACTGTCCCCTTAAAACGCAGGACCTTGCACACATCATCTGGGCTCTCATTCTAAAGGCCAGAACTTAGTCACAGGACTGCACCTCACTGAATGGGTGCTGGGCAGTCTCATGTCCATCTTAATTGTTCTAGGGGTATTCTTTCTGCCCCTTTCTAATGTCTATGTCAGAAGCTTTCTCTATCTCCTTTATACTTTAAGAAAACTTTGTAAAAAAAAAAAATTAATGGTTCTAAAAATAGCAGAAACAGACATTGGAAGAAGTCTCTTGCATATAAGTGGCCAACACACTCTCATTTGTTAAATTAATAACTAAATAAATTAATCTGACATTGAACATCTGTATCCTGAAGAGGTAGGGCATATTGAATCATATGTGTACATGTGTGCTAAGTTGCTTCAGTCATGTCAGACTCCTTGCGACCCCATGGACTGTAGCCCACCAGGCTCCTCTGTCCATGGGGTTCTCCAGGCAAGAGTTCTGGGGTGGGTTGCCATGTCCTCCTTCAGGGGATCTTCCGGACCCAGGGATGGAAACTGCGTCTCCTGTGGCTCCTGCATTGCAGACAGATTCCTTACTGCTGAGCCACCAGGGAAGCCCCACTGAATCATATAGTTAAGTGAAAAAGACAAAGTAGAATTTATGGACATATTAATAGTATATAATTATTTGCTTCCTTTCTTTAGTAAGAGACTTTTTGTTGAGAGTGACAGTGGGCACAGATAAAATATTCCACCTCTCAGACTCCAAGTGGCTAGTGACATCACTGTGACCATTGGGATATAAATGGAAAGCCGCTGGAGACTTCTGAAAATCTTTTTGTTTTCAATACACTTTCCCCTCTTTCTTCCTACTTCTTGATTAGTGAAATACAGATGTGAGAGTGAAGGTGGGACAATCAACTTGTGACCATGAAACAATGAGCAAGAAAGGAAAAACCGCACATTAAGTGTGACGGAGCAGAAAGATGGAAAATAGTAGGACATTGATGATATCGTGAGGCTGCTGCCCACCCTTGAATGCCTGCCTGCAGACTCCTCATTAATGAGAAACAGAAGCTCCTCCGTGCTTCAGCTGGGATAGTGGCTTTTCTGTTCTATCCAGCCTAACTGATACATAGAGGCTGAAAATTCTTTGAGTACATAGAACACTTCTGGAATGATACTCGAGAAACTGTAGCCATAGTTACCTCTCTTGGGAGGAGGAATCATGAGTGATTAGAGGACGGGGTGGACAAGAGACTTGCTTTTCATTTTAGTCATGTTTTTGAATGTTGAAATGTTGAATGTTGAATTTACATATACAACAAAAAAGTGTTGCAGTAACATCTTACAGTGAAAGTTTCATTCATGAATTTTATGGCTCAAGAAATACAATATCTAGCAGTTATAATATTGTAACACCATATTATGACATCATCAGAGGCAAAGATATCCCAAGAAATTAATCAAAAGGCGTGGTTCAAGAGCTGACATGTGCAGAGGCGCAGACACAGAGAACAGCCTTGTAGACACATGAGGGGAATGAGAGGGTGAGACAAATTGAGAGATAGCGCTGAAACGTATACATTACATATGTAAAACAGATGGCTAATGCAAAGTTGCTGTGTAAGAAAGGGAGCTCAACTGGGTACCCTGTGACAACCTAGAGGGCAAAAGGGAGGTTCAAGAGGGAGAGGACATATGTACACTTATGGCTGATTCACGTTGCTGTATGGCAGAAACCAACACAACATTGTAATGCAATTATCCTCCAATTAAAAATAAATTTTTAAAAGTTAAAAAAAAGCTGAATTGTGAAAATTATTTATTCAGGAAAATAAGTTAGTAGATGTATATGACACTTCATAAAATAGAGGGGTTTGGTTTTGGGTTTCGTTTTGTTTTAAATCAGAAGGAGCTTTCATTGTCTAAGGTTTTATTACTTAAGCTAGGTGGAGCATATACTGCTCTTTGTCTTATCATTCACTGTATTTCTTTGATTGCTTAGAATATTTCCTAATTTGAAACTAATTAATTAATTAACTGGAAACTCAGACTGCATTTAAGTGTAATGACACACCCTGCCTCCCTTGAATTACGATGCGCTTTATCCTGGCTGGTCCAGTGAACGCCCGAAACTACACAAGACCCACAAGTGGTCTTCTCTCGGCCTCAGCTGGTAGCAGCTACCCCTGACTGTGGTACCACAAGTAGTAGGGGGGATGACGAAGGATCTTGGTGCCTGAGTCATGGTCCTTACACGACTTTCACTTGCTTCTTGATTTCACCCATAGGTGAATTCTTAATCGGGAAGGAGGCAGCGGAGATGAATCAAACACAAAGGCTACATCCACATCTAGAAGGCACAGGAAAGAGTCTGGCAGGAGGACTGTTTCAATCAGGAACCACACAGCGGTTACCAGATTAAACACAAACTGATGGAATTTGTCATAATCATATTCATGTCGATGTATACATTTGAATTCTGTTATAGTTTTAAATAGTGAAATAAGATGAGCTCATGTTTATTCTGCAACAGCACATGTTTGTTCCTTTACACACACACACACACACACACACATATATATAGACACATACACACACACACACATATATATAGACACACACACACACACACATATGGCTTCCCAGGTGGTGCTAGTGGTAAAGAACCTGCCTGCCAATGCAGGAGACATAAGAGAGGTGGCTTTGATCCCTGGGTGGGGAAGATCCCCTGGAGGAAGGCATGGCAACCCACTCCAGTATTCTTGCCTAGAGAATCCCATAGACAGAGGAGCCTGGAGGGCTACCGTCCATGGGGTCACAAAGAGTCAGACACAACTGAAGCAACTTAGCATGCACGCAGATACATATATATTGGCCACACTATGTGTCATGTGGGATCTTAGCTTCCCGACCAGGAGTTGAATCCATGCCCCCTACATTGGAAGCATGGAGTCTCAACCACTGGACAGCCAGGGAAGTCCCTTCCCTTCCTAATATTATCTATGGTATGAAGATGCAGTGAAAATAAAATTTATTAAAATGTACGTTTTAATTTAAATAAAGCTGCATATTAAAAAAAATTAAGTTTGTTATATTTATGCACTTTTCCTTACAAAATGACAAAGTTTTAAAAAATTCCTTAAAGGGTTGATTTTACTACTCATGTTTATAACTGTTTTTATAAATAGCATGCCAAAAAAAGTTTGAGGGTCTGTTTATTTTACTTGTCTATGAAATGTTGAATATTCCTCAAAAACAGGTTATGTCTATGAAAATGTGTCTTGTTAGTGAATTCATTATGTATGTCCTTGGGGTTAAAACAGGCTGAGAAACAAGAAAATCACTGCATTGTCAGTAGATTCTAATAAAACTAATAATAAGATCAGCTATGATTCAAAGGAGAAACTAAGACAAACAAAGCTGGACTTCTGAGCATCATTGTATATGATAGATTACATAATTTGTTTGTACCAAGTCCAAGACTCTTACCATGCTAACCCCTAAACCAAAAATGGAGGCGGGTGTATGGGGAATCTGTAACATCTCATTTGGATGTGACTTGCTAAGGTACAAAGAAATCTATTTCTTAGAGGAACACTGATATTTTTGTTAGATTAAATATGCTGAATAGGCTTTATAATAAAGATGTGTGGGTCTTTTTGAAATTAAAAAATATATTAAAAAAATTTAAATCCTTGTGGAATTTAAAAATAGTTTATCTGTCTTCCAAATCACAGCAAAATAATAGCAAACAAAACACAGTCAGTATAACAGAAGACAGGGATAAATAAATAGAATCATAAATAAGCATCAATCATAAGCAAGATTACCAAAAACAAAATGTGTAATCAAAACATTTCATGTAAATGAGTTAAAACTCCCTATTAGAAGACAAAGACTCACCGTTTAGATTAAAAAGAAATCAACCATATGCCTCTTATAAGAGACACACTCAAAACAAAATGAGGCAAAAAAGATTCAAAAGAACACAAAATGCAAAAATTTAACCTTACATTCATGTGAGTTATAAATGTAACTGTGGTACTTCGTTTCAACTTTGGAGTGGTGGTAGCATATGCGTTCCAGTAGAATTCTAGAATATAAGGATTGCGTATAGACCTATCTGCATTAGCAAAATGTTCATGCTTATCTTATTCCTCCAGGACTCCCCTGCTTTCTTTAAAATGTGCCCAGGAGTTCAGCGTGTGTGCTGTGTGTTTATGTCCTGGTGGAGGGAGGGAGTGGGCGAGTGCTGCTCACTTTCATCTTTTGCACCACAACCAACTAGAAAGTAAGAGTACAGAGCAAACATCTTTGAAAATATGAAAATGGAAGTTGCACCATCACTTCAACTCAGATCTCATCGGTGAGAGCTTAGTCACATGGTCACAGCAATTAGCAAAGTAGGGCTGGAAAATGTGATTTCTAGCTGGGTTGCTCCGGGGCCCAGGAAGGAGAGAACAATTTAGTGGCAATAATTTATCAACCAAAATGATCATCAGTGGTCAGTGCAAGACCCCTCTTTTGTTCCATCCATTCATTCACTCACTCTTTTTGATGACCATCCCACACACCCCCATATACCAATCAACCTATTGTATTTAAAGTACATACTTCTTGTGACTTCCCTGGTGGTCCAGTGGTTAAGAATTCACCTTCCAATGCAGGGGATGTGGGTTCAATCCCTGGTCAGGGAACTAAGATCCCACTTGCCACGGGGCAGGTATGCCACACGCCTGCAAGCCACAACTAGAGAGTCTGTGAATCACAACTACAGAGCCCACACACGCTAGAGCCCACACACCACAACTAGAGAGAAGCCTGCGCACCACAACTAAGACCTAACATCGCCAAAATAAATATTAAAAAAGAATAAATCTTACAAAAGATATTCAAGACTTAAAAAAATAAAGTACATGCTCTGTTTATATTTTGGGGGAAAAAGTAATTTTTGTTTTGTGGGCATGTGATTCTTTCCTTCTGTGGAGTCAATTTTATTGAGGTGGAATTTACTTTCAATAATAGTCAACAGGTCTTTGACAAAGGAGCAAACGCAAATCAATGGGGGAAATAGTCTTTTCAGCAAATGCTGCTACAACACTGGATGTCCATATACCCAAAAAAAAAAAAAAAAAAAAAAGTCTAGACATAGACTTTATACCTTTCATTAAAAACTAACTCAAAATGGATCACAGACCTAATGTAAAATGCAAAATCATAAAATATCTAGAGGAAAACAGGAGAAAATCTAGGTAACTTTGGGTTTAGCAGTGAATTTTTAGATATAACAACAAAAGCATGATTCATAAAACAAAAAATTGACTTTACCAAAATTAAAACCTTCTATTCTGCAAAAGATGCTGTTAAGAGAATGGAAAGGTCACGGACTGAGAGAAAATATTTACAAAACACATATCTGATAAAGGACTTGTATCCAAAACATATAAAAGAACTCTTAAAACTCAACAGTGAAAAACCAAGCAAGCCAACTTAAAAATAGTCAAAACTTCTGAACAGATACTGCACTAAAGAAGATAAATAGGTGGCAAATAAGCATATAAAAGATGCTCACCATAATTTGTCATTAAGGAGTTGCAATTGAATGAATGAGACATATATGCAAGTGCATATTTGACTTTATAATAAATAGTATTCCAAAGTGAGACACCGTTCTGTATTCCACCAGCAATGTATAAGAATTCCAGGTGTTCTGCATCCTCAGCAGCAGTTGGTATTGTGAGATTTTTTGATGTGAGCAATTTTGTGATTTAGTAGTTTGTCACTGTGATATTAATTTTCAACTGCTTGATGACTTTTCATATTGAGGATCTTGTTTATGTTTACTTCCCATCCATACATCTTATGTGATAAAGTGTCTGTTTAAATCTTTCCTTCATTTTTTAAAGCAGGTTGTGTGTTTTACTTTTCTTGTGTTCTGAGTTTTCTTTATGTGTTCTGTGTATAAGTCAGTATCTGAAAGAGTCCATTCAGGAGAATTATTAACAGGAGACTGGAATAATGAAGAACTGACTTGTACAAGTTAGGGAACTCTTGTGAATACAGAATAGCAAGTACAGGGACAGGCACTACTCGCAGGGCTGAGATGGAGTGTCCAAGGAGAAGCTCCACACCCCATTGGAAAGAGCACAGTGTGGCTCCATAGACGGTGGGGATGACATCTCGACAGCTCACAGAGAATTCTCCCTTTGGGAGGATGGGAGACATTGTTCACAGAGAGGTACCATACCTTGGAACTTGCTACAAACTCACCTGAGAGATGCTGGAAGAAGGCGTTCACAGTCAGTGCCTTGTCAGTGGCACAAGACTTCGAGAAGCTTCTGAGGGAATTTTCTAGCAGCTGGGCACTGCTAGTTGCCCTGAGCTACCAGAACTGGGAGCTGGGGAAGGTGCCTCTGCAGGAGCGAGGCAACAGAGAAAGACACACCCTGTAGGGGCCCAGTGCAGGAGACCCTGCACCCTGCAAGGACTCTGGGAAACAGGAAGAAAAAAGTACTTCCTCCTTCGGTTCCTTCCAGTCTCCTCTACTGGCATAACACCAAATGTCCCAGGTGAAATATTTGCACAGTCCACCTCCATGATCATAGAGCAGGCAAAGAAGAACCTGAGAAGTTCAAAATATTTGGATCTGAGAAGAACAAAAATGTTGATGACCTGCACAATTCTTTATCACATGTGTGTTTTGCAAATATTTATCCCAGGCTGTGGTTTGCCTTTTCGTTTTCTTATCAGTGTCTTTAGAAAAGCCAGTGTTTTTAATTTGATCAGGTTCAAGTCTATCAATTTTTTCTTCTGCCATTCATGAATTTTTCTATTCTAAAAAATATCTGCATAACCCCAAATCAAAGATTTTCCCCTGTTTTTTTCTAGAAGCTATAGTTTTCGGTTTATGATCTATTTCAAATTTTTTGTATGTTCATTTTTAAAGATTTTATTTTTCTTTGAGCAATGTTAGGTTTACAGAAAAATGAAGAGGAAGGTACAGATTCTCCATATACCCCCAGCTCCCACACATGCATAGCCTTACCTATTCACAACATCCCCCACCAGAGGGTACTCCTGTTACAACTGATGAATCAGCATTAACACATCCTGATCACCTAAAGCCCATAGTTTCCATTAGAGTTCACTCTTGGTGTTTACATTTTATGGGTTTGGACAAATGTATAATGATATGTGTCCATCATTATGTTATAATACAGAATATTTTCAGTGTCCTATAAATCCTCTGTGGTCCACTTATTCATCCTTCCCTCTGCCTCTGCTATGCATTTATTAAATTGCATCAATTTTAGGTGACATATACACAGTAAATTACAAAAATACATGCATTTACTTTGTGCTCACTCAGTCATGTCTGACTCTTTGCAACTCCTTGGACTGTAGCCCGCCAGGCTCCTCTGTCCATGGAATTCTCCAGGCAGGAATACTGGAGTGGGTTGCCATTTCCTTCTCCAGGGGATCTTCCCAACCCAGGGATCGAACCTGAGTCTCCTGCATTGCAGGCAGATTCTTTACCAACTGAGCCACCTTGACGAGAATATTATTGAGTTGTTTATCTCACTCTGCTTTTTACTTTTGTCACTCAGCACTGTTTTTAAGGTGCATTGTGTTGGTAGCTATGCATCTAATCCCTTGCTTCTCTGACTGCTGCACAATACATAGATCGTGTGCATCTTCCACATTTTACTCACCTACTCCTCCACAGATGGACAATGGATGTCTATGATTGCCCACTCTCAGAAATGACGCAGCAGTGAACATTCTAATCCATATTCTCTAACGGACCTATATGATCATTTGTTTAGTATATCCACCCGAGTTGATTTGCTGGGTCCTAGACTATGCATATATCCACTGATAATTTGTCTATGTAGTGCCAGACTGCTCTCCAGAAAGGCTGACTTCTGCCACCAGCAGCACATGAAAGAGCTTACATCCCCACATGCCTGCAACTCTTGGCATTTTCCAGCTTTCCAATGTTTGCCATCCAACCATCTCATCCTCTATCGCCCTCTTCTTCTTTTGCCTTCAGTCTTTTCCAGCATCAGGGTCTTTTCCAATGAGTTGGCTCTTCGCATCAGATGGCCCAAGAACTGGAGCGTCAGCATCAGTCCTTCCAATGAATATTTAGGTTTGATTTCCTTTAAGATTGATTGGTTTGGCCTCCTTGCTGTCCAGGGGACTCTCAAGAGTCTTCTCCAGTCTCCATTGAATCAATGGACATGAGTTTAGGCCAACTCCGGAAGACAGAGAAGGAGAGGGAAGCCTGGAGTGTTGCAGTCCATAGGGTTGCAAAGAGTCAGCCACAACTTAGCGACTGAACAACAATGTGTGTGAGTCTAAGTGGAAGGTGATATTTCATTGTTGTCCTAATTTAACTTCTCATTATTGATGGTTCTAATTCTTAATAATTCTATTCATTTGCCTGTTTGGGTGACCACCTTTACAAACTGCCTGTTGATAAACTTCACCCATTTTCTTCTATATGACCTGCTACGTTTCACTTACTTGGAATTTAATTTGCTCTTCCTTTTCTAGTTTCCCAATATGGAAGCTTATATCATGGATTTTAAATCTTTCTTCTTTTCTAAGACATACATCAATGCTACAAGCACTGCTCTAAGCACCGCTTTGCTGCATCACACAACTTTCGATAAGTTGTATTTTCATTTTCATTTAGTTCCAAATAGTTTAAATTTTCTCTTGAGACTTCTTCTTTGACCCATGTGTTATATACTGTTCAATTATCTTGGGATTTTCCAGCTATCTTTGTTATTGATTTCTAGTTTAACTCCACTGTGATCTGAGGGCAGACATCGTATGATCTCTGTTTTAAGTTTGTTAAGGTGTGTTTTATGGCCCAGAATGTGGCCAGTCTTGGTAAATGTGCCATATGAACTTGATAAGAATGCATATTCTGAAGTTGTTGGATAGACATCAATTATACCCACTGGATTGATATATTTTGTGTTCTACTGTATCCTCATGGATTTTCTGCCTGGTCAGTCTGTCTGTTTCTAATAGGGATGATGAAGTCTCCAACTACGATAGTACATTCTTCTATTACTTCTTGCAGTTCTATCAGCTTTGCCTCGGACACATTGATGGTCTACAGTTAGGTGCATATTTGTTAAGGATTATTAGGTCTTTTTGGAAAATTGATCCTTTTATCATATAATGCCTCTCTTTATCCTTGATAACTTTCCTTGCTCTGTAGGCTTCTCTGTCTGAAATTAATATGAAAGGGAAGTGAAAGTGGTGGTCACTCAGTCATGTCCAACTCTTTGCAACCCCATGGACTAGAGTCCACCAGGCTCCTCTGTCCATGGGATTCTCCAGGTAAGAATACTGGAGTAGGTTGCCATGCCCTTTTCTGCTTTCTCCTAATTGATGCTATCATGGTATAGCTTTCTCCATTCCTTTACTTTTAAACTGTTTATGCCTTTATATTTAAAGTGTGTTTCTTATAAGCAGCATAATTGGGTCATATTTTTTAATCCATTCTGACACTTTCTGTCTTTCAGTTCGTATATTTAGATCATTGACATTTGAAATGATTGTTGATATAGTTGGATTAGTATGTACTATATTTGCTACAGTTTTCTATATGTTACCCTAGTTTTTTGTTCCTATTTTTGTCCTCTAATTTTTGTCTGCCATTTGTGGTTTTAATTGAACACTTTTACATGATTCCATTTTCTCTCTTTTCTTAGCATATTAGTTATGCTTCTTTTTAAACGTTTTTTAGAGGTTATCTAGAGTTTGCAATATACACTTTGACTAATCTAAGTTCATTTTCAAATGTCCCTACACCACTTCATAGGTACTGCAAGTACTTCGTAATAGCCAAGTATTCTTAATTCCTTCTTCCCATGCCTTGGATTATTACTGTCACTCATCTCACTTATACATAAGCTATAATCAATGAGTACATAGTTGTTGTTATTATTTTGAGCAAACTGGTACATGTTAGGGGGACTTCCCAGGTGGCGCTAGTGGTAAAGAACCCACCTGCCAATGCAGGAGATGTAAGAAATGTGGGTTTGATCCCTCGGCTGGTAAGATCCTCTGGAGGAGGGCATGGCCACCCACTCCAGTATTCTTACCTGGAAAATCCCAGGACAGAGGAGGCTGGCAGGGTACAGTCCATAGGGTCACACAGAGTCGGACATGATAGAAGTGACTTAGCATGCATGCACATACATGTTAGCTCAATCAAGAATAAGAAAATGAAAAGCTTTTAATTTTACCATCACTTATTCCTTCTCTAACACTCTCCCTTTCTTTATGTAGGTCTAAATTTCTGACCTATATCATCTCTTTACAGGCTTCCTTAGTGGCTCAGATGGTAAAGGATCTGCCTCAAAGCAGGAGACTCAGGTTTGCCAGGTGGGTAAGATCCCCCAGAGAAGGGAATGGCTAACGACTCCAGTAGTCTTGCCTGGAAAATTCCATGGACAGAGGAGCCTGGTGGGCTACAGTCCCACAAAGAGTGGGATACAAAGAGTTGGATACAATTGAGCAACTAACACATTCACTTTCTCTCTGGAGAACTTTTAACATTTCTTACAGGACCGGTTTACTGGCAACAAATTCCTTTAATTTTTGTTTGGCTGAGAAAGTCTTTATTTTTCCTTCACTCTGGAAGGATAATTTCTCAGGATACAGAATTCTAAGTTGATGAGGTTTTTTCCCTCTCAGGACTTGAAATATTTCACTGCACGCTCTTCTTACTTGCATAATTTCTGAGGAGAAGTCAGATGTAATTCTGATCTTTGTTCCTCTGTAGAGGTTTCTTTCAATATTTTTTATTTACCTTTGACTTTCTGCAGTTTGAAGATAATATGCTTAGGCATGTAGGTTTGTTTGTTGTTGTTATCTTACTTAGTGTTCTCTGAGCTTCTTGGATCTGTGTTTTGGTGTCTGATTTTAATTTGGGGAAATTTTCAGCCAATATTGCTTCAAATATTCCTTCCATTTCTTTCTCTCATTCTTTAGCATTCCTATTATGTGTATGTTATGCCTTTTGTGGGATATCCCTGGGGATTCAGTGGTAAAGACTCTACCTGCCAATGCAGGAGATGAGGGTTTGATTCCTGGGTTAGGAAGATCCCCTGGAGATAGAAATGGCAACTCACTCCAGTATTCTTGCCTAGGAAATCCCATAGACAGAGAAGCCTGGCAGGCTACAGTCCATGGGGTTGCAAAAGAGTCAGACACAATTAGTGACTAAACAACAGCAACAACACACCTCTTGCCATTGTTCCACAGTCCTTGGATATCCTGTTCTGTTTTATTCCAGTCATGTTACTCTTTGCTTTTCAGTTGTGTAAGTTTCTATAGACATATCCTCAGGTTCAGAGATTCTTTCCTCAACCACATCCAGTCTTGGCTGTGCTGGGTCTTTGCTGCGGCACTTGGGGACTTCTCTTGTTGCAGAGCATTGTCTCTAGAGCATGCTGGCCCACTGGTTGGAGTGTGTGGGCTCTCTATTGTGGCATGTGGGCTTAGTTGCCCGCAGCATGTGGGATCTTAGTTCCCCAACCAGGGATCGAATCCGAATTGCAAGGCAAATTCTTAACCCCTGGACCACAAGGGAAGTCCCCAAAGGCGTTCTTCATTTCTTTTAAAGTGTTTTTGATCTCTAGTACTTCTTTTGGATTCCTTTTTAGAATTTCCATCTCTCTGCTTATATTGCCCATCTGTTCTTGCACGTTGTTTATTTTATCCATCTAAGTGCCCTTAGTATGATAATCAGAGTTATTTTAAAACCTAGTCTGATAATTCCAACAGCTCTGCCAGATCTGAGTCTGGTTCTGTACTTGCTCTGTCTCTTCAAATTTTTTTTTTTTTTGCCTCTGAGCATGCATTATAATTTTTTGGAAAGTCACTCATGATGTACTGGATACAAGACACTACAATAAGTAAGCCTGTCATTATTTGGTAAAAGGGGGAGTGGGAAGGAGAGTCCTCGAGTCCTACGATAAGGTCTTAGTATTTTGTTTTAGTTTTTGAACTTACGGCTGCACTGGGTCTTCACTGCTGCACGTGGGCTTTCTCCGGTTGCAGCGAGCAGGGGCGGCTCTAGCTGTGGTGTTGAGGCTTCTCACCGGGGCGGCTTCTCTTGCTGCAGAGCATGGACTCTACAGCATGCAGGCTTCAGTAATTGTGGTGCATGTGCTCAAATGCTCTGGGACATGAAGGATCTTAGTTCTAGCATCAGGATCAAACCTGCATTGGCAGGCAGATTCTTAACCACTGAACCACCAGGGAAGTCCAAGTCTCACTTTTTTAGTGAGTTTGTACCTCTGGATTGTGAACCTTATAAGTGCTTCTCAGTCTTTTTCCCCTGTTCGATTACACAGGATGGCTAAAGCTGGCTGGAGTTGGGGTTTTCCTTGCCCCACATTGGTCAGACTCTGCTAAAACCCCAGCAGATTACACTCAGGTTAAACAGCCTCTTCTGGGGTGTTAGGAAGAATGGAACCTTCTGATATATTTCAAAATGGTTACTTTTTGTCTCCCCCTGCTGGAAGCATGACCCAATTGTCCTCTGACATTTGCTGTGAGAACCTGGTCGAGCTCCTAGAGGTAAAACTCACAAAAGTTTAGATGTCCCTATAAGACTGGCCCCTCCTGGAGTTTTAAACCTCAGGCTTGTCCACAGCTGAGGCTTGCCTCTCCCACTGCTGGCTCTCAGGGAGGTGTCTATGAATTTTTGCTCTGCTAAGTTGCGAGTGTCCACATGTCTGTGTCTTCACTTTTTGAAGCAATGGTTTGCCCTGTGTCCTAAATTCTCTGACAGGTCCAAAGAGAGTTGTTTATTCTCAGTTTGTTCAGTTTTTCCTGAACAAATAGACTTTCAATCTCCTTACTTGCCCAATTGGAAACTGAAGTCTCTTGCATTTTGGTTTGCATGACTTACTTGTATATTCTTTGTAGTAATTCATTATCATTTTTAGGTTTTATAAATATCTGCTCCCATTATATCACCTGTTGTCCATGGTATCCTCTTTTGAACAGAAATCCTTAATTTTGACATCAACAAATTAATCCACCTTTTCCCTTCTGGTTTGTGCTTTTGAGGTTTTATATAAGGAGTTCCTCTCTCAACCCAAGTTCCAAGATACTCTTTTATACTTTCTTCTATTAACTTTAGAGTTTTACTTTTCACATTGAAGTCTTTTGTCATTTATAGTGTACATTTTTATTTGGTGTCAGGCAGGAATCCCATTTCATTTTTCTCCATCAAGTAAGATGGTTAACCTGCCCCTTCTTCATTCACGTGTAATGCCTCACATCATGGTCTGATTTTGAGTTTTCTATTCTTTCCTATGCTCTATTGGTCTGTTTTTATGCAAAATACTCTTTGTTTTGCTTTGTCTGTCTGGCTTTTTACATGACTTTGTAGTGTACTGCTGTTCATTCTTGTAAGGCTACTTAATCCTGCTCATCCGTATAAATTTTAGAATAAGTTTATCAAGTTCCTGGAAAACATATCTGAAATGTTCATTGGGATTTCATTGCATATATAAATTAATTCACAAAGAACTGACTCCTATCTAGTATTGTCATTCCATTCAGGAGCATAACATTTCCCTTAATTTCTTAAGGTTAATTTATATATCCTTTATTAGAGTTTTAAGGCTTTCTTATATGTTCTTGATTAAGGTCATTCCTAGGTATTGTGCAGGCTCTTTTGCTGGCATTGTAACTAGAAGTTAGTTAGACTGCTGGTGAAGAGAAATGCTATAGATTTATATTGTAGGTTAATACATCTAGCGATTTTACTGAATTCTCTTAATAATCTGTTGCTTCTCTTTACTCTTTGTTTTTCAAGGCAGTTTATCCATCTTCTACCCCTTTTCCCCTTTGGTAACCATAAGTTTGTTTTCCATGCCTGTGAATCTGTTTCTGTTTTGTAAATAAGTTCATTTGCATTATTTGTATCATATTTTAAGTTCCACATATAAGTGATATCATATGGTATTTGTCTTTCTCTTTCTGACTTATTTCACTTAGTATGATAATCTCTGGGTCCACCCATGTTTCTGCAAATGGCCTTATTTCATTCAGCCATTTAGAAATTGCCGAATAGTATTCTATTAAAGAAGATGTGATATATACCGTATCTCTCTCTCAGATATATATGAGATACAGATATATCTCCATCCTTCTTTATTAATTCAATGATAATAGTTTTTTTAATATTTATTTATTTTTAATTGATTGATGATTGCTTTATAATATTGGTTTGATTTCTGTCATATATCAACATGAATTAAGTGTATATATGTCCCCTCCCTCTGGAATCTCCCTCCCACCGCCCATCCATTACCACTCCTCTAGAGCCCCAGTTTGAGTTCCCCAAGTCATACAGCAAAGTCACATTGGCTATCTATTTATATATGTTAGTGTATATGCATCCATGCTACTCTCTCCATTCATCTGACCCTCTCCCTCCTCTTCCCCCTGCCCCACCCGTAACTCTGTTCTCTATGTCTGCATCTCCACTGCTGCTCTGCAAACAGATTTGTCAGGATCATCCTTCTAGATTCCATATATATGCGTTTATATACAATATTTGTTTTTCTCTTTCTGATTTACTTCACTTCGTATAATAGACTCTAGGTTCATCCAGCTCATTAGAACTGACTCAAATGGATTCCTTTTAATGGCTGAGTAGTATTCCATTGTGTATATGTACCACAGCTTCTTTATCCATTCATCTGTTAATGGACAGCTAAGTTGCTTCCATGTCTTGGCTATTGTAGATAATGCTGCAGTGAGCAATGGTGTACACATGTCTTTTTCAGTTTTAGTTTCCTCAGGGTGTACAACATGATGATTGTTTTATCTCTGTTAATGCTTCTCTTGTTCTTTCTTTGCAATAGCTTTTTCTAGAACTTCCCTTATTACATGCTGAATGTTAGCAGTAGAGTTGGATTCCTTATTTTTTTCCAGATCTTAAAAAGAACACATTTAAAGTCTCTATTAAGTATGATGTTTAATAAAGTTTGCTTTAAGTTTTTTGATATATCACCCTTACCAAGTTAAAAAAGTCTCTCCTATATCCAGTTTGCTAAGTTATTATTGGATTATAAATAGGTAATGAGCTTTAGCAAATGCTTTTTCTTCACCAGTTGAGATAATTGTATGATTTTTTTCCCCTTTATTAATGCGGTGATTTCTGGTGTTGAACCAAACTGAAATTCCTGGGATAAATCCTACTTGATCAAAATAGATTTTAAAAAATATATGACTGGGTTAGTTAGCTGATATTTTATATAGGATTTATATATATATATATATATATATATCACAGTTAAAACAAGCCTATTCTTTTCATTTATTTCTGTGTCTTTACTGATTTTGGAACCCAGATTACACCAGTTTCATAAAATGATCTGGGCAGCTTTTGCTCTTTCTAATCTTTCTGGAAAAACTTATACAAAATAGGAATTAACCATTCCTTAAGTTTGGCACAACTCCAGAAGTTCATAAAATTTTTACTACCATGACTCCTCCAGCCTCATTGTCTTCTACCGTTTACCACATGTTTTGGAAGATTGGTTTAAATTAATAAGTGTACACCTTTTTCTTTCCCCAGGTGACTGCATGCTATCAAGTACACACAGCCCTTAAGAATGGTGCCAGCAGGGGACAAGGGTTTGATCCCTGGCCCAGGAAGATTCCACAAGCTGTGGAGCAACTAAGACCATGTGTCATAGCTACGGAAGCCCGTGCATCTAGAGCCTGAGCTCTGCAGCAAGAGAAGTCACCACAGCGAGAAGCCCACGCGCCACAATGGAGCGCAGCTCGCACTCACTGCAACAGAAAGAGGCTGCATCAAGCAACAAAGACCCAATGTGGCAAAAAAAAATTTTTTTAAAGAATGGTGCCCTCACAAAGTCAAGGTCATCCATTTCAACTGGACTGTCAACCCATTTACTCTCTGGAAGCAAAAGGATAAGGCATCCCTCAGCCCCACCTCAAGCCTCCTCCTTGGCCCTCGCCTTTCACATTTGAATAAATGACTCAGCCTCCTACTCTACTGAGCCAAGGGGACTCCTAGAGACTAGCTCTCCTGCGTCTCACCTTAGCTACCTACAGTGACTACATAGCCGAAGCCAATCACACCTCTTTCTACTCTGAGAACGAGATGTCCCTTCTTAAATCCAAGATAATTCCTGTAAATGTGCTTCAAAACCCCATCCCTCTCTCCCAGTGACCTCACTCCTTTAGACAGCCTCTTTCTCCTGAAATTGAAACCCTCCCTCTCTACAGGGCTCCTTCTCCTCAGACCAGCAACATAATCAAATCTCACCCATCCCCAAAAAATCCCTCCTTTGTGTGCGTGGGACAGGCATTCTCACACACTGCAGGTGGGAGTGTAAATTGGCAAGATCTTTCTGGGAAGCAATTTGGTAACCTGAATCAAAAGCCTGAAAAATATTTGCACTCTTTGTCCCAGTAATCCTACCTCCAGAAATCCATCTAAGGAAGTAATCAGAAATGCTGACAAGGAGAGATGTTTAAAGATGTTAATCTCACTGTTATTTTAATAGCAAAAATTGGAAACTAAAGGTTCAACAATCGGGGATAAGCTAAATAAACTGTACTTAAATATAATGAAATTTTGTGCAGTCACTAAAAATATAATTTTAAAAAACTGTTCATGAAGCAACGTTCTAAGTGAAAACAGCAGCATATAAAAAATATATACAGTGGTGCTAATTTTGTTATATATATATATGGCTAATGCTTCTGGAACGTTAGCTATTATATACATCCTGTCCCTCAGTCTTCACAATATTCCTCTACAGTTAATACTGTTGTTCACATTTTGTAGAGAAAGAAACCAACTAGAAAGAAAGACATCAGTGTTTCCCTTCTTTTATAGGGCAGAAGGGGGGGGGGGTGGTTACTGCTAAATTTCTTCATACTCTTTTGTACTTTCTAACTCTTTAATAAAGAGGTATTACTTTTTATCAAGGGCTTCCCTGGTGGCTCAGAGGTTAAAGCGTCTGCCTGCAATGTGGGAGACCTGGGTTCGATCCTTGGGTCAGAAAGATTCCCTGGCGAAGGAAATGGTAACCCACTCCAGTATTCTTGCTTGGAGTATCCCATGGACGGAGGAGCTTATATATGTGTGTAATGAATAATTCGAGCAATACAGAGAAAACGAAAACCCTCTTCCCACTATTGCTATTCCAATCAGCAGAGACAGAGACAGTCCACTGTGGATAGTAGGGCTGTTTTATATTTGCTTTTAATTTATATTTGGCTTTGGTATTTGTATTTTTCAATTTTGTCTGTAGACATATACAATTGAAAAAGCAAACGTGATCGTCTTACCAAGTCAGTACTTAAAATTTGACAATTCGAGCCCTTTCAGCCGCTGTCTTTTGGTTTCTACGCTAGGGGATGTCCAGGGCCCCTTTCTGCTGGAGTGGCCCAGTTTAATTTTATCAATCGAGGAACCATTTCTAACCGCGCCTGGCCGTCCCATGAGCTGTGGGTTTAAGGCCTGGAGAACCGAGTTCTTGTCCTACTTCTACCATACAACCAGAGGCTAACGGCTTTTTCTCTCCGGGAGCCAGGTTCCCCGTCCTTCGGATGGGGTAACAGCTCTTGCCTGCCCACGTGAAGGGGACATGGTGACTTTCCAAAAGGCTGATGGCTGTGGCTGGTTAAGTGCTGCCCGCAAAGCAGTGCTCTTCAGGCTCCTCCCTTCTGCCTCTCCTTCCGATTTCCCTGCAGCCTGAGGGATTCTTCAACTTGTCTGGAGTAGAAAAGAGGGCCAAAGGGCCGCAGAAAGGGAAGGGTCACGGTCCCCAGGAAAACGCTGGAGGTCCAGAGGCTCGAGATTGGTTTTTGGGCCCCCTCCAGCTCACTCGAGTCTTCCGACTGACATCGGCGGCGGAGGATTCTGGAGGCAGGAGCAAAAAAGAAATACCTGGAGTGCAGCGGCGTGTAGCATGGAAAAGCACTTAAGGGCTGAAGACGCTGCCTGGCGTCCCCCTTCCAAAGCGCATTTTCAAGCCTTTGCAGCAGCGAGCGGGTGCAGCGCCCACGGCCTTCTTCCGCGGAGCTGCCGCCCTCTAGTGGCCGCATGCAAATATTACAGCTGCTCTGTAGGCCCCGCCTCCCGCTACAGGGGCTGAGCTGCCCCTCACATCCTCGAAGTAAGGGGCCCTTGGAGAGCACCCAAAGAAGACTGACACCTGGCAGAAAGTGAAGCCAGGCCTGGGTGAACCAGGACTGGAACCTGGGACTCCAGATGCCCCACCCAATAGATGCTTACAACTTCTCGATATCTTTTAAGCAAAAGGCACCAGGCAATGATGAAGATTTTATTCAGGCTGTTGCAGTAGGAAAAAGGTTCATTCATGAGAACCATCTCAAAGAAAAGGAAGGGTCCTGAGATTTTAGAGAGGCAGGTAAACCAGGGAGTCATCAGCCTGTCTCGTAGGAATAGCAAGAGGTGTAGATGGGTTGGTTGTTTTCTTGGAATATGTGAGAGCAAAGTAGCCCTGTTTCCCCAGAACTTAAAGACGTGGGGGAATTTCTTAACCACAGTTGCCTTTCAGGAGCACAGGACTCAGATGAAGTTCAACACTGTCATAATGGAGCAGGCTGCAGGAGGGCCACTTAAGAGGTGAGGGTAGTGAGGCCCAGGTCATGCATCAATGGGTTTTAGTGCCTGAGGCAAAATTCCAACCTGCAGATAATTAAGACAGCAAGGTGACCCCAATCTGAAGTTGAAAGCTCGCCCTAAGAGTAAAATCGTCCAGTCGGTGTGCAAGGGAGGAGCCCAGCCTGCCCCAGAAATGGCCTGTGCTCAGTCATGGCTTTCGGTTTGATGGAGCGCATCAGCAATGTGCTGGGATCACCCAGGAAAAGTGTTGGGATTTACCACAGGAAAGGCAGGATGGTGGCTGTGAAGATAACGTGGAGTCCCCTAGTCAAGCTGGGGAAGGGCCAGTACGGGGGCAATTCTGGGACGCAGCTCCCGGGTCACTCTGTTAGCCAGTCGGTCTCTGTCTCTGGCCCCCAGTCTGTCTCTCTTCCTACCCAGCCTCTTTTCTCACTCACAGTCTCTACTCACCCATAACTTCAACTGGCACTTGGCCACTCGCAGTTACCCCAGCCCCCAAGTCTACCCAACCTCCAGCTATAGAGCCCACCAGGAACTGAAGCTTCCTCTGGGTCTTTTAAGACCCCTCCCCAAAGCTAGCCTATGTTTTCAAGCCAGGCCCCAAGTCACTGACTACCCTGCCATGCCTCTGGCAGGCAGCCCACCCAGGTCCCTCGGTTGTTCAGGGTGGCGTGGATGAATTAAATGACCTGCTTCTCATAGGGGCTGGGACAGGACAGCCAGTCTTAGAAGCATTGGGAGCAGCTGCGTCCAAGTTACCCGGCGCTGCAGTCTGAGAAGCCAGGCTGGAAGTGTCATCATGTCCAGGCACTGAGCCCACCTATGGGTCCTACGCTTTGCCTACAGGAGGTGCTGACTGAAGAGCGTGGTCTGACTGACCGGAGAGAAAAGGACTCCAGTGTAACAAGCCTGGTCTGTGGTCCTAGCAGTACTACTGGCCTGACCCAACTGCCCAGTCTCCTTGCCGGACATCTTGGCATGAGGGCTCATGCCCTAGGAGAGTAGTTTGTCAAACCTGGCTCTCTGCTGCGTGTTTTGGCTTGGTCTGAGAGCTAAGACTGACACTTCTTACATTCTTAAAGGCAAATCATCAAAAGAAGAATGATATAGCAAGACACAGGGTCATTATATAAAACTCAAATTTCAGTGTCCATAGATAAAACTTTTTGGGAACCTGACTATGCCCATTCATTTATGTACTGTCTCCGGCTCTTTGGGCTGCAGAGGTGAATACCTGTGACCAAGCCTAAGACGGTTACTATCTAGCATCAACAGAAACTGTTTGCCGACTCCTGCGCAACCCTAGCCTGATGCTGCAAGCTGCAAAAATCACCGCTGGCACTGGGGCCTGCTCATCAAGAGGGTTCCAGGAGTCAATCCAGGTGCTTTTTCTCCAGAAGGAGCCAGCAGCAGTAATGACTTGAAAGGCTGATCCGAGGAGCAGTTGAATTTCTCCCAGTAAATGAATCACTGGCTTCCTGATCCATAGATCAGCCTCGCTGCATCAGCTAGAATAACCCTATCCTCAGTCTGACTTGGAGACTGTCAGGCAAGGATCTTTCCTTACAGGTGACAGAAACCTAGTGTGGACCATCTAAAAGAAATGAGACCGGGATTAAGATGACCTGGCATGTGGCACGGAATCCCATGCTGGCTGGATGGCTGGACTGTAGGGATGCGTAGGGCCTTGCTCAGACCTGGGACAGCCTGGCCCCACTCTCCAGATGCCCTCTGCACATCACCACCTCAACCTGTTCCAGGCTGCATCTTACACCATTAGCCCTCAAAGAGGGGTAAGCTGACCCAAGTCCAAACATCCTGAAGAAACATGGGCTCTGATTGGCATGTTCAGATGCCCCCTTTTCCACTGGACAGAATGGCTTTCTATAACCAGGGAGGGGTGCTGGAGGTAGGGGACAGCAGTGCCAGAATGCCTATCTTTTTTAGTCTTTATTTGGTATTTATTTGGTTGCACTGGATCTTAGCTGCAGCACATGGGCTCTTCCATCTTTGTTGCGGCACGTGGGATCTTTAGTTGTGGCATGCAAACTCTTAGTTGCGGCATGTGGGATCAGGTTCCCTGACCAGGGGTCAAACCCAGGCTCCCTGCATTGGGAATGTGGAGTCTTAGCCACTGGACCACCCGGGAAGTCCCTAGAATGGGTGTCTTTACTGTGCTTCTCTGGTATGTCTCTGTTACCTCTCTGCCCTGGCCATTCTGTCATGAATGCCCTTACCACCCCCTTGGGAGGCAGGCTCTGCCCTCCTTCCAGACTCAAGTTGGCTGTCACCTCCTCTTGGAAGCACCTACCCCCACGCTTGGGGTGCCCTTCCTTTGTGCCCCCACGGGATGCTCCCTTCCTGCTTCCTTTCTGCCCCCCATCCCCCAGCTCATCCAAGCTCAGGAGTTATTGGAAGTCTCAGCCATGTCTCATCCTCAGGCCCTGGGACCCAGAGGAGGTTCAGGAAATGTTTCCTAGATAACTGATTGGAGAGCTTAGATTCAGTAGTGGGGGTGATTTTTCAAAAGGGGATCCCAGGATTTCCTTTCTCACAGGCTGCAGGGTAGCAAGTTCAACTCTAGAGTTTTAATTCCTGCTTCACCACAGACTAGTTAGGCAAGTTACCTAAGCTTCTGTTTCCTGACTCCCTCAGTTCCGGCTCTGTAGCGCAATGGATAGTGCATTGGACTTCTAACTCCCTCAGTTCCTCATCTGTAAGATGGAAATACTAAGAGCACCTATCAGTATAGGTACTGTTGATCCAATCAGACACTGCTGTTGTGAGGTTAAATTAGATACTGCTTAGCACAATTCCTGGAACAGTATACATACTCGTTATTATATGATTGTTTTTATCATATGTCCTTCTCACTCTCCAGTAGAACTCAATGCTGGCTCCAATAGCTGTGCAGAGAACAGGATACCCTTTCTTCTAGCCCCTGATGATCCAAAAACAATCATTACTCCATCAATAAAACACAGGATCAGTCTGGAGCCTCACTAGACTTCTGTAACAAAGGTAATCATATGTAAAGTTTTGTGGAAAATATAATAAGGAAAAATACCAAGCAATCTAATATACTTTGGCATATCTTTTCCAGTCTTCTATTCTTATGAACATTAAATGTAGTTTTAACCATATTGTATATTTGCATTCTGTTGTCCATAGTAGCATCATATCCAATAACATCAATAACAGAAAAAACAACCCAGTCCAAAAATGGGCAGAGGACCTAAACAGACATTTCTCCAAAGAAAACATACAGATGGTCAATAGGCACGTGAAAAGAGGCTCAACATTGCTAAGTATTAGAGAAAGGCAAATCAAAACTACAATGAGGTACCAGTTCACACTGGCCAGAATAGCCACCATTAAAAAGTCTACAAATAACAAGCGCTGGAGAGGATGTGGAGAAAATCGAACTCTCCTACGCTGTCGGTTGGAATGTAAATTGGTGCAGCCACTACGGAAAATAGTACACAGGATGCTCAGAAAACTGAAACTAGAGCTGCCACATGACCTAGCAATCCCACTGCTGTGTGTAAACCCAGACAAAACTATCATAGAGAAGATACATTCTCCCCTAGCAGCACTGTTCACAATAGCCAAGACATGGAAGCAATCTAAGTTTACTGACAGAGAAATGGATAAAGACTGCGGTACACACACACAGTGGAATATGACTCAGCCATAAAAAGAGTGAAATAATGCCATTTGCAGCAACATGAATGGACCTAGAAATTACCATTTTAAGCAAGGTGAGAAAGAGAAAGATATAGTAGCATCATATCATGTCTGCTAAGTTATAGATAATGCTGAACACACCATTTCCCAACTTTTCAAGAAAGATAACTATTTTTAAGTTACAACCACGACTCATACAGAAACAAACTGAACACATATAAAGGTATTCTTTAACTCATTATTAACCAGGGGCTCAGGAAGATACTATAACCAATTCAAAGGTGAAAGTACAGAACAAACACATTTAGAGAAATACTGAGATGAATGTGCAAATGGAATAAAAACTGGCTTCCTAAAAACAAAAACTGGCTTCCTGCACAGTGGAGAAGGGAAGACAACTGAATGACCACTGAACTGAATTTTTTCAGGTCCCTAAATGTATCTGCTGCTGGCGGACTCAGCCATTGTACTGTGAAAGGTTGTGACCCAGGAAAAGCCCACACAGTTGGATTGCTTTTGAAGGATGAAGGTATCGTACAGTCTAAGACAGGAATATACCAGATCCAGCTGGCCAGGCTGCTCATGAGGAGACACTCACGGATCACCTAAAAGTGAAGTAGAAAGGGAATCTTGCTACCAAGCGAGTTAAAAAACCAATTTGGATGGTACAATTGATTTTATAGTAACACATATACAATAATATATGCTACAATATAGAAATGTCTATAGGAATATATGCCAGACAAGTGTTTATCTCTGGAAGGTAGAGCTGTGAAGGATTTTCATTATTTTGGGGTTTTTTTTTAGGGGGGGAATGTTGCACTCTTTGAATTATTTACAATGAACCTGTATTACTTTCATAATTTTTAAAATAAGGAAGATGGCAGTTTCCATGCTACACACTAAGACTTTATGGATGCTTTCAGATATTCATTCATGCAATCTTCCTGAAAGAATTACTCAAATTACTCAACTACATACAGACTCCAACCCACTGATACATAAATTGAAATCGGGAATTTAAGGAAATGCAGTATGACTGATCATATTTTTCAAGATGTAATGTGTGTATCTGTGCATATGTTCGTGTACATGTATGCATGCATTTATGTGAGCATCCCTCTTGTTCATCTCATGTGGTGACGTGGACACACTTCCATTCGACCTGGTGCATCTTTGAAACGGCCCCAACCGCTGGGACGCAGCAGCAGTGACTGAATGATTTCTGAGGCTAGGTCATCACGCAGCATTCATCCGCCTGACTCTCTCTTGGGGGCGAGGCGGCAGGGGGATGCTTGCCCTTGGAGCTCGGCCTCTACATTTCAAGGAAGTGCAGGCTACACAAGAACTATGTGTGGAATTCTGGTTAACAGCCCCAGCCAGGCCCCCAGAGCCAAACACGAGTGAGCAAACCTTCAGATGATTAAGGCCAAGCTAGGGACTCAAGCTTTTAAGGCTTCCAGCTGAGGCCTCCAACATTCGTGGAGAGACCAGGCATCCCTGTCATACCTTGTCTAACTTCCTGATGAAGGAAACTCCACTCAATGTTACATGGCAGCCTGGAGGGGAGGGGAGTTTGGGGAAGAATGGATACAAACATATGTATGGCTGGATCGCTCTAATCACAATTTAATTGACTATACTCCAATATCCAATAAAGTTTTTTAAAAAATTAGTAAATAAATACCTGATGCACAGAAAATACAAGAGATAATAAATGATTATTGCTCTAAGCCATTAAAGTTCTGGGGGGGGGCTAATATGTATAATCATAGTGACTGAACACACAATATACATGGTCACCACTTAAACAGAGAATTCAATAAAAATAATTGTCACAAACATGGTTAAAATTTGAATGACAAATTCCAATTTTTGAATAAAGAAGACTTACATAGTTTTGAAAAAGATAAGATAACTAAGCCTTTATTGGAAAGGTGTGGAAGTAAGGAACTGGAAAACTTCTTACCTTACATTGCAAGAGAGACAAAAGTTGTAGATTTTTCTTGAATGTGAGAGTTGGAGAAACATGGGTTCCATAAAATGCTTTACCGTCTTGTTTGCAGCCAGTTAAGCCAACTGAGTTCTTTTCTGCGTGGAGGCCTGGTGTGCGATGGCGGCAAGCAGCAGCCTCCCCCGCGGCGAGTGCAGCCGGCTGCCTGCAGGCATTGCCTGAGGGAACCCTGGAGACAGCCCTTTCCAGTGGACATTCAGGACTGGATGCTGTCCCTAGTCTCGGCTCCAGGCTTGTATCCAAGGTGCCTCTGGAAAGCCCAAGGGCACAGTGGTCAACACCCACATAGGCCAAGTCATAACGCCCATCCACACCACGCTGCAGAACAAGGAGCATGTGACTGAGGCCCTGCGCAGGGCCGACTTCAGGTTACCTGGCCGCCAGAAGACCCACATCTTCAAGAAATGGGGATTCACTGAGTTTAATGCAGATGGATTTGTAAACATGGTGGCCAAGAAGCAGCTCACCCAGGATGGCTGTGGGGTCACATACGCCCCTAATGGTATGTGATTAGGGCCCTGCATCCATGAGAGCCTTGCCCCTTCCTTACTCATGCCCATCAATAAACCCTACCTTCCTGTCCAAAAAAAATCTTGAAGGTGTCAGCAGAATTAAAACAATAAGCTGTATACTTTCCAAATCACAGAAGATTAAATAAATCATACCTATCACAGAAGGCAAGAAAAAAGAGAAAGCTTAGATCAAAACATGAAAATAAAGCCCAAACATGAAAACAAAAGCAAATGCCAGATAAATATAAATGTATTATCCTCCTTTACTAAAAGCCAAAGAGCCTGCAATTGAGTTAATACAATTTCATTATTACTATGCACCCATATTACTGTATATAAGATATAGCTAAATAAAGATATTTTATAATACATATTATATATATAATACAGCTAAATAAAGATACTATATATAAGATATAGCTAAATAAAGCCAAAGAATGTTCAAACTACCGCACAATTGCATTCATCTCACATGCTGGCAAAGTAAAGCTCAAAATTCTCCAAGCCAGGCTTCAACAGTACATGAACCAAGAGCTTCCAGATCTTCAAGCTGGATTTAGAAAACACCAAGGAACCGGAGATCAAATTGCCAACATCCGTTGGATCATCGGAAAAGCAAGAGAGTTCCAGAAAAACATCCACTTCTGCTTTATTGGCCATGCCAAAGCCTTTGACTGTGTGGATCACAACAAACTGTGGAAAATTCTGAAAGAGATGGGAATACCGGACCACCTGCCTCCTGAGAAATCTGTATCCAGGTCAAGAAGCAACAGTTAGAACCAGACATGGAACAACAGACTAGTTCCAAATTGGGAAAGGAATACGTCAAGGCTAGATATTCTCACTCTGCTTATTTAATTTAGATGCATAGCACATCATGTGAAATGCCGGGGTGGATGAAGCACAGGCCGGAATCAAGACTGCCAGAAGAAATAACAAAAACCTCAGATATGCAAATGACACCACCCTTACGGCAGAAAGCGAAGAACTAAAGAGCCTCTTGATGAAAGTGAAAGAGTAGAGTGAAAAAGTTGGCTTAAAATTCAACATTCAGAAAACTAAGATCATGGCATCAGGTCCCATCACTTCATGGGAAATAGATGGGGAAACAGTGGAAACAGTGAGAGACTTTCCTTTCTTGGGCTCCAAAATCACTGCAGATGGTGACTGCAGCCATGAAATTAAAAGGCACTTGCTCCTTGGAAGGAAAGTTATGACCAACCTAGACACACATTAAAAAGCAGAGCCGGCAAAGGTCTGTCTAGTCAAAGCTAAGGTTTTTCTGTGGTCATGTATGGATGTGAGAGTTGGACCATAAAGAAAAGTGAATGCCGAAGAATTGATGCTTTTGAACTGTGGTGTTGGAGAAGACTCTTGAGAGTCCCTTGGACTGCAAGGAGATCCAACCAGTCCATCCTAAAGGAGATCAGCCCTGAATATTTATTGGGAGGACTGATGCTGAAGCTGAAACTCCAATACTTTGGCCACCTGATACAAAGAACTGATTCATTGGAAAAGACCCTGATGCTGGGAAAGATTGAAGGCAGGAGGAGAAGGGGACACCAGAGGATGAGATGGTTGGATGGCATCACCAACTCGATGGACATGAGCTTGAGCAAGCTCCAGGAGTTGGTGATGGACAGGGAAGCCTGGCATGCTGCAGTCTATGGGGTCACAAAGAGTTGGACATGACTGAGTGACTGAACTGAACTGAGCTAAAATAAAGACACATCCTTTCCTCCTGTGCTGTTGCACATTAGGTGAACATGCCTTCCAGACAGACCCCTTGCCACTCAACTCCCTGCTCTTAGGTTTCCAGATGGACATGGACTAACAAGAGGGCCCAGGGTAGACAGAAGTGACCACCTCAGGAAGCCATACCCATGAGAGGAGGAGTTACCCAGTTATCTGGCTGGAACAACCCCATAAAGGGATTGAGGGTCAAACATTCCCCCTGTGTGCTTCCTGTCTGAAGGTTCAAGGCCAGTTTAGAGGGCAAAGCATGGATGGGGACTCCCCTGGTAGTCCAGTGAATAAGAATCCACCTTCCAATGCAGGGGATGCAGGTTCGATTCCTGGTCCAGGAAGATTCCACATGTCTCTGAGTAGCTAAGCCCGTGCAATGCAACCACTGAGCCTGTGTGCCTAGAGCCTGAACTCTGCAACAAGAGAAGCCACGGCAATGAGAAGCCCATGCACCACAACCAAGAGTAGCCCCCTCTCGCTGCAACTAGAGAAAGCCTACATACAGCAACGCAGACCCAGCGCAGCCAAAAAATCAATCAATAAAAAATTTTTAAAAAATCATGCACTGGCCACCAACTGTGCCATCTTGCTCAGCCCCATAGGCACATCATTAGGGAAAATTCCTCCCAGGCTCCTGCCAATCATTTGCCACTTTTTCTGAAAGGTTCTGAGCTTTTGTCTTTTCCTATGCCTTAATTAGCTTTTAAATTGGGAAGCTGGGAGATGGTATATCTAGGAAGGGCTTCCCCGTGGCTCAGACGGTTAAGTATCTAAGAAGGTTGTTGAATGTCATCTTAAGCCTAAGATCTTATGACCTCTTATTTCAATAGGAGGCCCTTTTTAAAAACTGTCTGTTGAACCTCAGGTGTTGTGCCATGCGCCTGGAGCACAGTAATGAACAAAGCCTGGCCCCACGCCTTGGGGAGGTGCTCACGGCCTGGGGAGGGGGGCAGGGAGGCAAGCAAGCACACAGTTAACTCTAACACAGGGCAGAAGGAAATAAGTGCTAAATATAGATGCCACGTAGCCAGGACAGGGAGGAGGGAGCAATTAATGCTGGTGGAGGAATGAGAGAAGCCTTTATGGGGAGTCTGCAAGGCCTCTCTCTGAGCCCACAATAGTAACTATAGATGGAGGAAAATACCCACACACCCCAAGTGTGGTCAGTATGCAGAGCCGGGTCATCCTGGGGCAGCTGAGCCCCTTGGAGGAGAAGGTCCACCCACCCTCCACCCCCCGCCTCCAGCTGGGACCCACAGAAGGGGTGTGGGGAGAGGGCAGATGAAATGGATCACATTGGGTTCAGGGGAAAGCGGTGACCCAGGGGGAGGTATCATCAAATGGGAGACCCCAGCCCTGAGAATTCGAGGTTTCTGATGTTACCTAAGATGAAATGTTGCTAACAGTCAGGAGGGTGAGTTTTGGGTCTTTTCTCAGTCACTGGTTGGAGAGGAGGCCAGAATGAGATAGGGGGCTGGTTGAGTCCAGTCCCAGGAAACGTGGGTGAGAGTCTCAGCTAAAGGAGGGAGAAGTAGAGCCCAGCATTTACTGATGGCTTCATGGGGCAGGCACTAAGAGCATTGCCTTACCTAGTCCTTGTTATTCTGCAAATACTTACTGAGCACCTATTCAGTGCCACACACTGATTTAGGCACTGGGGATACAGTGGTAAACAAGACAAAAACAAGACAAAAGTACTCCTGGTGAACAAAGAAACAAATATTTGACATAATTTCAGTGATATATACCTATCACCAGTATTAAGTACTATGAAGAAAAATAAAGGGGAAAAGAATAAAAGGAAGTACCACTGTCAAGAAGTGGTCAGGGAAGGCCTCCTGGAAGAAGTGACATCTGAGCAGAGACCCGACTTAGCAAGAGAAGAGCCTTACCGCATTTTAGTGAGGCTTCCGCAGCCTAAAGATGAAGAAACAAGCCTCAGATGCCTTCCCTGGTGGTCCAGGGGTTAAGACTCCATGCTTCCCATGCAGGGGTGGGTGCGGACTCAATTCCTGGTCAGGGAACTAAGATTCCCACATGTCAGTGCTGGGAGGCCAAACAAGAAACAAACCTCAGAGAAATGTAGTGGCTTTCCCTAGGTTACAAAGCTCCTAAGACTCCTCTCGGGAAGGGTGTGAGATTCTAGGCTCTGGTGACGAATTCAGAAGCAGCACCTGACCCTCGGACTCTCCATTCACAGACAGCTGTAATGACAGAGCTTTAGGCAAACTCACTTGGTAAGAAGTCAGCCCACGGGTTCTTCTTGCCCTCTTTCCCCATTCTGCCTTTCTCCTTCCCTACCTCCTTCTCCTTTGTACTTTTACAACATTTTATTATAAATAAACACAGGGAAGTTTATTACAAACAAAGTTTCAATTCAATGAATAATTTTAGAAAGAACACTTTAACCGGTGCCCAAGAGAACAAAATATTTAGCCACCATCCCAGAAGACTTCCTGTGTTCCTTTCCATGTTCTTATCGTTCACAGTAATCCCTTCCTTGTCTTATCATTTTGTACAATCTATATTTGTATTCCTAAACAATACAGTTTTGCCTAATTCTGAACTCCATTGAAATGGTATTAATATAATTTTGTATATATTCTTGTCTTACTTCTTTCACGCAACATCATGTTCACAAGATTCATCCATGTTGCCAAGTATATTTGTTTATTAGGGCTTCCATAACAAAGAAGTACAGGCTGGTTGGCTGGCTTAAACAAAAGAAATTTATTTTTTCCTAGTTGAAGAGGCTAGAAGTCTGAGATCAAGGTGTCAGCAAGGTTACTTCCTTCTGATGGCTGAGGGAAGGCTGTGTTCCAGGTCTCTTCTTGGCTTATCAAGAGATGGCTGTCTTCTTCTCCCTGTGTCTTCATCTTTCCTCTGTACGTGTCTATGTCCAGATACCCTCGTTCTATAAGGACATCAGCTGTACTGGATGGACGCTGGCCCATATGACCTCATTTGAACTTAATTGCCTATGTAATTAAATATAGTCACACTCTGAAGTATGGGGGTTAGGGCTTTATATGAACATGGTGGGATGGGGGAGATACCACTGAGCCTAACACTGGCTGTAACTATGGTTCACTCATTTTCATTACGGTGTGGTCATCTCTTGTATGTCAGTCACAGTGTATTGACCCATTCTGCTGCTGATGGGCACTTGAGTTGTTTCCAGTTTGGAGGCCATTACAAATAACACTGCTTTGAATTTTCTTTCACCTGTAACTTGGTGCAGGTGTGCCTGAATTTCTTTAGGGTTGGTAACTAGAAGTAGATCAACTGACTCACAGGATAAGTTTATCTTCAATTTATTCATTTATTTTTTAAATTGATTTCACTGTGCTAGGTCTTAAATGTGGCACACGGGATCTTTGGTCTTTGTTACAGTATGTGGGATCTAGTTACCTGACCAAGGATCAAATCTGGGCCCCCTGCATTGGGACCATGGAGCCACTAGGCTACCAGGAAACTCCCTATCTTCAATTTTACAAGGTATGTGGACAGTTTTCCAAAGTGGCTACACCAATTTCTTCTTACCCCAGCCATAGAGTCTCACATCTCCACTCCTCTACTCCTCACCAGAACTTGGTATTAGCAGACCTGCCAGGGTTAATTGTGAGGTAGTTTATCTTGCATTTCCTTAATCACTGATGCAAAAAAGCAAAATGGCTGTCTGGGGAGGCCTTACAAATAGCTGTGAAAAGAAGAGAAGCCAAAAGCAAAGGAGAAAAGGAAAGATATAAACATCTGAATGCAGAGTTCCAAAGAATAGCAAGAAGAGATAAGAAAGCCTTCTTCAGCCATCAATGCAAAGAAATAGAGGAAAACAACAGAATGGGAAAGACTAGAGATCTCTTTAAGAAAATCAGAGATACCAAAGGAACATTTCATGCAAAGATGGGCTTGATAAAGGACAGAAATGGTATGGACCTAACAGAAGCAGAAGATATTAAGAAGAGATGGCAAGAATACACAGAAGAACTGTACAAAAAAGATCTTCATGACCCAGATAATCACGATGGTGTGATCACTGACCTAGAGCCCGACATCCTGGAATGTGAAGTCAAGTGGGCCTTAGAAAGCATCACTACGAACAAAGCTAGTGGAGGTGATGGAATTCCAGTTGAGCTATTTCAAATCCTGAAAGATGATGCTGTGAAAGTGCTGCACTCAATATGCCAGTAAATTTGGAAAACTCAGCAGTGGCCACAGGACTGGAAAAGGTCAGTTTTCATTCCAATCCCAAAGAAAGGCAATGCCAAAGAATGCTCAAACTACCGCACAATTGCACTCATCTCACACACTAGTAAAGTAATGCTCAAAATTCTCCAAGCCAGGCTTCAGCAATATGTGAACCGTGAACTTCCTGATGTTCAAGCTGGTTTTAGAAAAGGCAGAGGAACCAGAGATCAAATTGCCAACATCTGCTGGATCATCGAAAAAGCAAGAGAGTTCCAGAAAAACATCTATTTCTGCTTTATTGACTATGCCAAAGCCTTTGACTGTGTGGATCACAATCAACTGTGGAAAATTCTGAAAGAGATGGGAATACCAAACCACCTGATCTGCCTCTTGAGAAATTTGTATGCAGGTCAGGAAGCAACAGTTAGAACTGGACATGGAACAACAGACTGGTTCCAAATAGGAAAAGAAGTTTGTCAAGGCTGTATATTGTCACCCTGTTTATTTAACTTCTATGCAGAGTACATCATGAGAAATGCTGGACTGGAAGAAACACAAGCTGGAATCCAGATTGCCAGGAGATATATCAATCACCTCAAATATGCAGATGACACCACCCTTATGGCAGAAAGTGAAGAGGAACTCAAAAGCCTCTTGATGAAAGTGAAAGTGGAGAGTGAAAAAGTTGGCTTAAAGCTCAACATTCAGAAAACGAAGATCATGGCATCTGGTCCCATCACTTTAGGGGAAATAGATGGGGAAACAGTGGAAACAGTGTCAGACTTTATTTTTCTGGGCTCCCAAATCACTGCAGATGGTGACTGCAGCCATGAAATTAAAAGACGCTTACTCCTTGGAAGGAAAGTTATGACCAACCTAGATAGCATATTCAAAAGCAGACATTACTTTGCCAATAAAGGTCCAACTAGTCAAGGCTATGGTTTTTCCTGTGGTCATGTATGGATGTGAGAGTTGGACTGTGAAGAAGGCTGAGTGCAGAAGAATTGATGCTTTTGAACTGTGTGTTGGAGAAGACTCTTGAGAGTCCCTTGGACTGCAAGGAGATCCAACCGGTCCATTCTGAAGGATATCAGCCCTGGGTGTTCTTTGGAAGGAATGATGCTAAAGCTGAAACTCCAGTACTTTGGCCACCTCATGCGAAGAGTTGACTCATTGGAAAAAACTCTGATGCTGGGAGGGATTGGAGGCAAGAGGAGAAGGGAATGACAGGATGAGATGGCTGGATGGCATCACTGACTCAATGGACTTGAGTCTGAGTGAACTCCAGAAGTTGGTGATGGACAGGGAGGCCTGGCGTACTGCGATTCATGGGGTCGCAAAGAGTCAGACACGACTGAGCGACTGATCTGATCTGATCTGAATGACTGATGGCATTGAGCACATTTTCACATGAACCATCTAGAGCTCCATTTTGTAAAGTGGCTGTTCAAGACTTTTGCCAACTTTTCTATTAAGTTCTCTTTTTAACCTTTGAATTACTCCACTTTATACACTCAGAGCAATTTTATTATCATTTAAGGGCATAGTGTTAACCTTCCTGCTCCTGGACCTTGGTCAGTACCATCAGATCCATCCTGAAATGTTTTAATAACTTGAATCTCAGAGAAAAAGTATTGGAGGTTTAATCTCTTTCTTCCCAGAAGCCCCTGGGCTTCTTAGACAAACATTCCAACACTCCCACTTCAACTTCCTACCTCCCATGTGGGTAGAGCCCCACCCCAAGTCACAGCATCCCCTCCTGCCTGACCTGCTGCTATGCCACCCACACAGGACATGATCACTGAAAGAGATCAGGTGCAACATCCAGCATAATCCCAGGAACCCCATATGCTGTTAGTGAATATTACTTCCTTCCCCTTCCTGATGCTCTGCAGAAAGGAAAGTGAAAGTGTTGGTCGATCAGTCGTGTCCGACTCTTTGCGACCCCAAGGACTGTAGGATGCCAGGCTCCTCTGTCCATGGAATTCTCCAGGAAAGACTACTGGCCATTCCCTCTCCATGGGACCCCTCTACCCTACCCGCCAGGGATCAAACTCGGGTCTCCTGCATTGTAGGCAGATTCTTTACCGTCTGAGCCACCAGGGAAACTACTGCAGAAAGGAAAAGTAACAACTGCTGACCAGCCTCTGAGTGCCAGGTCATACGCCAGTGCCTGATATCTGCCCATTCATTGCCATTCTCTTCCTTTTTCTTAGTTGCAGATTTTATTCAAGGAAGTAAAAGGCACCCTTTGCCGCCTTCCTGACACCTGGAACTTGGACCTCCTGTAACCATCTTAGACCATGAGTTGTTGCCTTAAAGGATAAAAGAACTTACCTGGCTCTGTGACAGAGAGGAGCCATCAGACCAGACCTTGAAAGACAACTTGTTTTACGCAACAGAGAAATTAACCTCTGTCACTTTAAAGCCATTGTTATCTGGTTTTCTCTTAGATGAGGCACAACTGAATCTTGATACTTAATGGAAAATTTATATTTTCAGTTAATTATAAACATCTGTTGGCTGGAGTTAACTTTTCCTGCTTCCATTAAAATCATTTTTCTGGTCAGTAAATTTTAACATATTTAGATATCCACATTCAACTTTACATTTTTCAAATAGCCGATTAGATCAGTATTTTCATGCTGATATGAGTATTGAGATACAGTATCTTAAATGGTTATAAAATTAGGTACTCCCTGTGATAGGAAGTATTCCTTCCTCTCTAAGAAGCTGTCTTGTTTATGACAGCTACATGTAAGTAAACGTTAGGATACTCAGGAGGTAATGAATTCATTCTCTATTTTATTTATTTTTTTTGGCTGTATCTCTGGGCATGCAGGATCTTAGTTCCTCAACCAGGGATCGAACCAGCCCCCACTGAAGCGGAAGTGACGTCTTAACCGTTGGCCAGCCAGGGAAGTCCTGAATTCATTCTTTTTGAATGCAGCTAATATTCACAGAGAACTTCCTGTGTGAGTTAGCCAGGCTGTGCCTTCCCTGTTCAAAGTGAGGCTCTCAAGTCATGGTCCCTACCCTCCATGACTGTAATGTGATAAAGTCATGGGTCACTGTCAGATAGCAGGTTAATGCATTTGGTCGGGGAGCCATTATTGAAATGGGATCAGATCAGATCAGTCGCTCAGTCGTGTCCGACTCCTTGCGACCCCCTGAATCGCAGCACGCCAGGCTTCCCTGTCCATCACCAACTCCCGGAGTTTACTGAGACTCACGTCCATCGAAATGGGAAGTAGAGTACATACCCACACATACACCCACAAAGGCATAATAACAAGGAGGCTGCATGGGATTTAGGAGCAAACGCTGTGGATTCTGACTGTAAAGCCTTATATGACTCACTGAATCTTTCTGAGGCTCAGTTTCCTCTTCTGAAAATGGTGGCTTATCCCACGGGTGTATTGTGAGGATGAAATGAGAAAATACATCAATGCCGGCGTACAGGAAACACTCAATCATGTTCAATAAAGTGGACTTGTGGCTTTGTTTTGTTTTTTAATTTTTTTTACCTCTTTACTGAATTTGTTACAATATTGCTTCTGTTTTATGTTTTGGCCAGGAGGCATCTGGGGTCTTAACTCCCGGACCAGAGATGGAACACACACCCTTTGCCATTGGAACGGGAAGTCTGAACCACTGGACCACTAGGGAAGTCCTGGTTTGTTTTTATTTTTAACTTAACTGGCTAAGCAGGGTCAAAGACCCAACTGCCACTTCAGCAGAAGGCCTTACTCCAGCCACCTGAGTCATCCCCCAGCCAGGCCCCAGGGCAAGAGGCCTGGGGTGGGTCCTAGGGTCTCTCGTCTCCCATACTTCTCATCACCAAAGCCTGGAAGAGCTGGGTGTAAGTACAGATTAAGTTTCCACTTTTACTTAAAAATCCTAATTTCTGGATGTTCATTTTGGGGATTACAGCAGTGGATTAAGCTACTTTAAGATGTTATAAGTTGAAGTCTTTACTTGGCTGCTAAAGTTTAATTCAGTCTAATTATTTCATATGGCATCAACTATAATAGTTTCATAATTTCTAGTATATTAAGCACTTAATATGTTGTGTCATTTGAAATCACATATTAAATTCAGCAAAGTACATTTTAATGAGAGTTAAGTGGTGTGAAAATATTAATACAATGTGATGGTTCATCTTGGCGCTCATATTTTGTAGGTCTGTTCCTTACGTACAAATGCCTCGCTCACCAGGTAAGGGAAGTGTGTAACTGCCTGGAGCTCAAATGGGTATCTGACCAGAACATGCTCCCACCTTTTCCCATACAGCACTTTACAATGGGATTTCTCACTGGACCTCATAACCCAGCAAAGCAAGCAGGGAAATCATTCCTTCCATTTTAGAGAGAGATGAGGGAGCTGAGGCTCATTCCCGGGACATCACAATGACCCTTCTTGGCTCACAGCCATTGCTGTTCCCCACCCTGCTCCTCAGCTGTTGTCAGAATAACCCAGGGGAGAGTAATGTCTGGACTCTGGCGCAGGGAGGATTTGGAGGAAGTGTCATTCTTCCCCCAACCTGTATCCACACATAGAGAAACTGACAGAGACACAGAGAAGTTGGTTGACTTTGTACTTGGCAATTCTTTTTGAACCTTCTTTCAGAGCCTACAAAAATCACAGTGAAGCCTTAAGATAGCAACAGCTTGGACTTCCCTGGTGGTCCAGTGGTTAAGAATCCACTTGTGGATGCAGAGGACACAGGTTCAGTCCCCCGTCTGGGAAGATCCCACATGCCACGGAGCAACTAAACCCCTGCACCACAATTACTGAAGCCCACAGGCCTAGGGCAACATGGGAAGCCACCGCAACAAGAAGCCCACCACCACAACGACGAGTAGCTCCTGCTCACCGCAACTAGAGAAAACCCACGCAGCAATGAAGACCACCACAGCCAAACCAAAATACGTGTGTGTATATATATACAGCAACAGCTCAAAATAATGATATGTCAATGACAGAATTCAAGGCAGCAAAGAAAGAGATTTGAGAGAGAGCTTCCTAGAACCCTTCAGATTGCATTCCCATAATCCTTCTAGGTGCAGTTAGCCGTTGGAGTCAGAGAGATCCGAGAGAAATTCCAGTATCGTGGACTAGCTGTGTCCCTTTACCTCTCTAGACCTAGGTTTTCTCCATCAGCAAAACAGGAATAATAAACTCCCTGTGCTTATCTCTCAGAGACATTAAAATAAAACAATATATCAGAAGGTCCTGTGGTGACCTTAAAGGGCAAGGGCTCATGCTAAGCTGAGTGAACACGAGTTAATGAGTCTGTGTAATGCTGTCCTTCCCAAGCAATGTAACTACACTTTAATCAGGGCCTCTGGTAACTCAAACCCAAAGGATTGAAGACCTCTGGTAAAAACAGTGCCCATAGTAGCTCAGTAAAGGAGGAAAAAAAAACAACAGAATTCCACCTGGTGGCTTAGATGGTAAAGAATCTGCCTACAATGCAGGAGACGTGGGTTTTATCCCTGGGTCAGGAAAAACGGAATGGCAACCCACTCCAGT
Source organism: Bubalus bubalis (assembly GCF_019923935.1). Lineage (NCBI taxonomy): Eukaryota > Metazoa > Chordata > Mammalia > Artiodactyla > Bovidae > Bubalus > Bubalus bubalis. Next base: position 88,157,631 of record NC_059167.1, read on the forward strand.
ATTCTTGCCTGGAATGAACAGAGGTAGGGGTGTGGATGTGTCTTTGTGGGTGTGAATGTGGATGTGAGTTTGTGCGGGTGCGTCTAAGAAACAGTCTCCACAGTAGCTTAAAGAAAAGAAGGGAAACCTCTCACCCTCCCCCAACCTCCCTCTCCCTCCTTGCTGGGCCTTCCGTTGAGGCAGGGGCAATTGGTTTATGGTTCAGCAGGTCCCAGACCCTAGGTCTACATGAGCCCCTGTGGACTGTTTCCAGGATCTTCCATGCCCCTAAAACAGAAATCAAAACTAGTGTTGAATTTTAACATCTTGCTAATTAGTCTTGAAAAATTCTTAATTCACCTGGTTACAAAAACCACAGCAGGTAAAAGCAGAAAGAAATGTTAGTCTCTAGAGCACTTTCCTCACTTGGCAGAAGTTAAAACTGAACCAGAGAGGTAGGTCCAGAAAGTTGGCCAAGGTCACCAAGACAGGTGCAGGGAGGAATGGGAACTAAAATTCAGATCTCTGTACCACAGCTGCTCAATAAGAAAAAAAAAAACAAAACAGAACAAACAAAAACCCACCTCTGGCTCAAAATAACACAAGCCCATATAGCCAGAAACAGCGCGCAACTTGGTCCATCAGCCTGGTCCATCTCCTGCTGGTTTCTGCAATAAGGCAGTTATGAACCCATGAGAGGTACCTGTCATGGGGACACGTGTGTGCATCGACTGTGTCCAAAAGGCTCTCCCTCTAAATAAATGAAGAAAAACGTGGCTGCTAATTGAAGATTAGCATCATCTCCCATCAATGCTAATACGCTTTTTGGTTATTTGCAATTCCCTTTTGTAAGTCTGAGGGAAACATCATTGCCCAAATTAGCTCTTTTCGCTCAATAAAGGCCATATTAGCATTCTGAGGTTTGTGTTTGCTTACTGCTTATTTAGAGAGAGGTCAGATGAGAAGTTGGGCTGCCTGCACCTGATTCCCATTTCACTGAACACGGTGGCGGGGGCGGGGGGCGGCTCCAAAGTCCCCAGAGGCCAGGCCAGGCGCTCCCCGGCTAGAGCTGAGTCAGGCTGACAGTGCGGGGCCAGAGCCCCACGTGGAGCACCAACTACTGGATACCTCCACAGTGGCCTCCTCGGAAGGCCTGGCCCAGGTGGGTGAAACTGACTCAGGTGACTCCAGAGTGTCCCTCTGCCTGGACTCTGCGTCCTGTCCTCTCAGGGCTGCATCCCTATCATCAAGTGACAGCTCGACTGTCACCTCCTTCCTGTCCACCCACTTAAGTGGCCTCCTTCCCCAGCCACACTGTATCCCCGCATGTTCCTTCCCATCTGTCTCGGCACTGAAAAATGCTCTCCCCATGCTGGAACGCAAGCTTCATGACCCCTGCAGCCCTGGTGCTCACGTCGTGGATACTCAATATTTGGTGGAAATGAAGGCAGGAAGGAAAACCTGAGCTGATAAGGCCTTGGGAGCATCGTTTAAGAGGAAAAGGGCAGCCTACACTCCTGGTCCCGAATATTTTCTCTTGAGTTACACCGTGAAGAGGAAAAGATCAGTCTTTGAAACCAGATTTGCCTCCAAATCCCCAGTTGTCTCACCACTGACAGGATAATTTTGGCCTTGATGGTTTAACCAACTAGAGAATCAGTTTTCTAACCTACAAACTGGGGATGGGGGTGGGGGGTCGGAGTGGGACTGATCAATCAGATTCAGTGCCTGGCCCAGGACTGGATCAAAGGGTGGTGATATTTCCCAGACTGCCACCACCCTCGAGCCACTCTATGCAAAGCCTGGACCCCAAAGAGGACCCCCCCCCCCACCCCCGCCAATCCCTCTTCCCCTTGGCTTCAAGGGCGGGGCGCTAGTCCTGATAGCATCCAGGCAAGCAGCGGCGCACTCCGACCCCTTCTGCCCAGCCCCAGCCGCGCAGCACACAGCTTCCCGCGCCCAGTCCCTGCCAGGTCTCTGTCGGTGGCTCCAGCCCTCGCGGGGTCAGACCATCGGTTCGCAAGCGGTTCGGAGTCCCGGACCGCACTTCTGGGGGGATCTCTTTGGCACCATGGCCCCTCGTCCCAAAAAAGCATTCTCGCGAGGCACACGCCGCCACGAGTAGTTGCGGGGATCACCGCGCTGCCGCGTTCCCCTCAGCCAAGCGCTGCGACCGACCCTTGAGCATTCAGTCCGGCAGGAGCGCAAGAGACGCGTGAGCAACGCGCACCACGTGACCGAGCTTGTCTGCCCGCGCAGTCCACTAGACGCACAGAGGTCGGGGCGGGCCTAGGACCAATTTCCCATGGTTCCCTTCATTTGCATATATGATGTAATAAGGTTATGAAGACTATTAAACTTAATAATAATCAAACAATATGATGATAGTGTGTGTGGTACAAAAGATCATAACTTATTATATACTTTGAAACTTAAAGAAGGGCTACAGCTTAGTCACCATAACGGTAAAATTTTTTCTGTTCTTAGCTTTATATAGTTCTTGAGAAGCCATGTTTACCGTGCTCGCTTCGGCAGCACATATACTAAAATTGGAACGATACAGAGAAGATTAGCATGGCCCCTGCGCAAGGATGACACGCAAATTCGTGAAGCGTTCCATATTTTTGTCCACGAGTGTACCGTCTGCACAGCTCACACCTTGATGTGAACGCCTTTCACCTAAAGTTTCTGCTTTTTGTTTGACATAAAAGAAGCTATAGTCCCTGGAGATGAAGTAAAAGTAAGTGTGGGCAATCAGATTGATCACTTGCTGTGCTTTTCACATCTGGCCCTTGGGCCCCAGTCTTCAACCTTGCAAATCTTGCCTCTGCTTCCCTCTGCATTATCCTGAGTTCTACTGAACCTTACCCTTAAGGAAATGGCCTTGCCAAAGTTGGTCCGTTTCACGTCCAAAGCATAACAGGACCTTAGTGCCACCAGAAACTTAAGTTGTACTACACCAGGAACTTGGAACAAGACTGACTCATGCTACCTCTGAATCTTAAAATAATAACAACAATCCTCACTCCTTATTGAGCATCTTCTATATGCCAGGGCCTTCACCGATATCTCATTTTAATATTCCTGACAACCCTGTCTCGTGGGTATTACTGCCACTATTTCATAGGAGATGCTGAGGTAAAGCCACCGGGGCACGATCATGTTAGTTAATAAGTAGCTGAAACAAGGCCTGCTAAGACCTTTAGCTGCACAAATCCTGAAAAGCCCTGCCCCCAGGTAATTCAATGGCAAAAAGCACAGTCCTAACGAATAAGAATGAGAAGGAAAAACTGCCAACAAAGTTCAGATTTATCAATTTCTTTCCAGAAGAAAAATGTGGGTGCATATGCCTTGCTGGTGCCTGAGCACGCGTGTAGTCCGCCTGGCGGTGTCTGCAGCCGCTTGGAGCCGGGCTGGCTTGCCTTCCGCGGCCCCTCGGCTCCCAGGTTCTGCGCTCGCCTCAGTCAAGGCACAGGGATGGTCGCCCGACCTCAGAGCCGCCCCAATCGGCGAGTGCGCATAGCTGCAGAGCAGTGTACTATCAAGGATCCACTTCTGTTCTCTTCAGTGGAGGCAAAATGATCCTTTCCAGGAACCAGCCGAGAACAGGCATCCGTGGGACTTCACGGCCTCCAGTGCGTGGAGTTAGAGGACAATTTTTGGTTTTCGTTTCTTTCTTCCCCCAAAGATACTTGGTTGCTTGGAGGCCACTTGGGTCACTGGGTGAGTAGCTTAAAGGCCCATTTCTGGAATGTCAAACAAGAAAATGACCACTACTGGTTTGGCTCTCTTTCTAGAGAAACTGGTCATTCTTAGTCCTTCTTTGTGGCAGAACCCTGTTTCACAGTAAAATTTAGGAAAGACAGGAGCAATTCCTAGTGCTGTAAAAGCCAAAGACCTAGCTGACTTCTGTGGCTCTGCAGTTCCATGAAGTAGGTATTCTTTTCCCCATCATGCTATAGATGAGGAAACTGAGGAACAGAGATATTCAACAGCTTGCCCTACAGATGTCACACAACCAGTCAGTGGCAGAGAAGGGACTGAGGCCCAGGAAATCTGGCTGTAGAGTTTGTGCTCTTACCAAACACTGTATATTGTCACCCTGCTTATTTAACTTATATGCAGAGTACATCATGAGAAACGCTGGGCTAGAAGAAGCACAAGCTGGAATCAAGATTGCTGGGAGAAATATCAATAACCTCAGATATGCAGATGACACCACCCTTATGGCAGAAAGTGAAGAGGAACTCAAAAGCCTTTGATGAAAGTGAAAGTGGAGAGTGAAAAAGTTGGCTTAAAGCTCAACATTCAGAAAATGAAGATCATGGCATCCGGTCCCATCACTTCATGGGAAATAGATGGGGAAACAGTGGAAACAGTGTCAGACTTTATTTTTGGGGGCTCCCAAATCACTGCAGATGGTGACTGCAGCCATGAAATTAAAAGACGCTTACTCCTTGGAAGGAAAGTTATGACCAACCTAGATAGCATATTCAAAAGCGGAGACATTACTTTGCCAACAAAAGTTCATCTAGTCAAGGCTATGGTTTTTCCTGTGGTCATGTATGGATGTGAGAGTTGGACTGTGAAGAAGGCTGAGTGCCGAAGAATTGATGCTTTTGAACTGTGGTGTTGGAGAAGACTCCTGAGAGTCCCTTGGACTGCAAGGAGATCCAACCAGTCCATTCTGAAGGAGATCAGCCCTGGGATTTCTTTGGAAGGAATGATACTAAAGCTGAAACTCCAATACTTGGCCACCTTATGCGAAGAGTTGACTCATTGGAAAAGACTCTGATGCTGGGAGGGATTGGGGGCAGGAGGAGAAGGGGACAACAGAGGATGAGATGGTTGGATGGCATCACCGACTTGATGGACGTGAGTCTGGGTGAACTCTGGGAGTTGGTGATGGACAGGGAGGCCTGGCGTGCTGTGATTCATGGGCTCGCAAAGAGTCGAACACGACTGAGTGACTGAACGGAACTGAACTGATGTTTCCCTTTGGGAGTGTAGAGTGGGAGAAAAGGCTGTTTAGAATTAATGCAAAGAGAGTGCAGGTCCAGTTCTGCTTTTTTTTGGTGTTCTGAATTCAAGGATAGGAGTCACATTTTTTGCAAAGGATCAAGGCTCGACTTTAGATCAGGGTAGCTGGGAATGGGTGGACAGTTATGTGCCCAGTAACTTTGCAAAATTAGAGGGAGTATGAAGGAGCACCCTCTTTGGGATGCAATTGCAAGAGGAAAAAACTTTACTGTTCTAGGTTGACCATCCCTTACCTGACCCTTGCCCCCTCCCCCCAAACTAATCCTATTGGCAAAAGATCTTCTGAGCAGTAAGCCTGTTTAATTAGCTATGCAAATAAGCTTAACTGCTTCCCAGTAGCTGTGGTCCAGAAGCACCTAAGGTATCCTTCCTTCAGACATTTCCAGCACCCAGATGAACCACAAAGTTGACCCCATTCATCTGGACATCTGTTGAGTACCTGTGATGCATTGGGCCCTGTTGGAGATCACAAGGAAGGGGAAGATGTGGCTCTGATGGCCAGGGCACTTACAGTTCTATGGGAAACACAAACACACAACAAGGATAACTCAGGGAGGTAAGCACCCCATTAGCTTCCTTAACCAAGTGCCACAGGAACACAGAGGTTACTCCCAGGAATCCAGAAATCTTAAGGGTGTGTTTTGCTGAAGGGTTACCCCAAATTTCAGAGGAAATGAAGGTGGGGGAACTACCTATTGCTTTCTCCCAGGAGAGTGAAAAACCAAGTCGCTTGATGCTGTCTCCACCTGCTTCTCCAGCTTTCCGCAGTTTATCACCCTGGATTTGCTGGGACAGACACTACCTGTCTGGAGGAGCATCCCTAGAGCCTTCCTCCGTCGAAAAAGGAGTGGGAGATCCAAGAGGCATGTTTGCCTGGTTCCTCACCCCCAAACCTCAGACTCTAAAGCCCGACCTTCTTGGGTACTGCCTGGGGCCGAGGTGAGGAACAAACAATACGAAAGCTCCCCATTCCCCAAGCCCTACTTTTTCTCCCTAAGACATGGCTCCCTAGTCTGGGGCCTTCGGACGCTGGCTGTAATGCCTAAAATGTGTCGCAAGGTGGCAACGTTGTGGCGAGAGAAAGACATTAAAAATCGGGATTTTTTTTTTTTCAAAGCATATTTTCCCTATTAATGTTTCATTTAACTTAATTAGAATCTGGTAAGCTAATTAAAGTAGCTACGAGCCCCGCAATCAGCAATAATTCGTATAATTATTGATAATTACATCCATACCAATCGCTTGGTTATTAACATTTGGGGGGAACAAACCACTTCTGAAGGGAATCGGAGCCCAGGAGGGTTTTTGCGAGCTCTTTCTAGGTCGCATCCGCCTACACCTCCAATCCACAGAGAATCCGGTCCAGATGCTGCGCCCTTTCAGGCTGGCCCCAACTGCCTGCGGCGCTTTCCCCCACTTGGGGAAATTCGAAAAGGAAAGGTGGAATATTTACCAGGTTCCTCTGTGTGGGGCACAGCCAAGGAGTAACTTCCTACGTAGGCCGTAAGTGTTGATCCCATTTTACAGAGAAAGAAAGTGCTGTTTCCTAAGAAGCTGTTCCGTCCAGAGGGAAAAGTGCGCGAACTCTCCCAACCTGCGCTCCTCGCCGGGTCCCAGCTCCGCTCACCCCTAGAGCGCGCTAGGGACCCACGTCTCTTCTCTTGGACCTCGGTTTCTGACCCGGTTGGTTCCACGCATTAAAACGTTCCCGCTCCCTGCAGAGTCCCTATGGGGACTCTCGCGTCTCGAGGCGAGCTCATCCCTCAGCAACACCTCACAATTTACCCAGCCATTCTCTCAGTCCCCTCTGGGTCTAGCCCTCGAATGTCCTGGGACGGGAGGGCTCGGAGCCCCAGGACTGGGTGCTCCAGGGTCTGGCTTCCTGCCAAGATCGCGCGGCGGATCTTCCCTCCAGGGCCCCTTCCCCGAGACCGTGAGCGCGCCCTTGCTCCCCAGCTCCGCCCCGGGCCCTTTGGACGACCAGCCAAAAAACTTCCCCAGCAACGCAGCCGAAGGCTCCCGGGTCCCAGCTGCTGGCTCGGTGGGAGCACAGGACGCCCGCCTCCAGGGTCTCCACCCTGGGGGTCCAGGGCCGTCCAGTAACGCGCAGTGAGAGTCCTGCGGTGTCTGAAAGCAGGTCGTCGGGGCCTGCTAGGTCCCGGCAGCGCAGCGCGGCCCTGCGCTTGCTTCCTCGCAGAGCGCGTTCACGCCCTGCCAGGGGCGGAGGCCTCAATATTATCTTAGAAAGAATGAAGGGTAGGACAGGGCACCACTGCTAGTCAAGTAAGGAGCAGAAATTGGAAGTCAGGTCAGAATGATTCCCAGGACCGTGCACTTTCCCACTCGAACCACACTCTCCTCCCTCTTGGAAAAAGCGCGCTGCCGTTTCCATCTTTTATCCGAGCCCAGGCAGCGAGTGCGCTGTGGAAACTGAGGCCGAAGGGAGGCCGGTGGCTAGGTAAGGCCTCGAAAACCGCGGCCGTCCCCCGAAACTCCAGCGGCTGGAGTATCTCACCTTCCTCCTTGGGCTCCTCGACGTCCGCAAACCCGCTGGGACTAAAATAGCCGGAACGTCCCAAACCGCCAGGACTCCGTGCCTTCCGCTAGCGGCGAGGCAGGCGGACATCTGCACAGGCCTGCAAGGCCCAGGCCCATCCCACGTATTTCGCCCCCGCCCCGCTCAGAGCTCTAGGCCCGGGCCGACGACGCCCGGGCCTCCTGGCAGTTCTAGTTGAATCCGGGGCTCCCGGCAGGGCGCGAATTCCATCTCTGAGCGCCTGGAGGAGGCTTCTCCGGTGGAGCAGGCATGGACATGGGAAGGAGTCAATTCTCAGCCCCTGCGAGCGCTAAAGGGAAGATTCAGAGACCTCACAGGAGTTCTCATTCCTCGCCGAGGCCCAAAGGAGGGTCCTAAACGCGGGGCGGGGACAGCCTATGGCCTATGGGGCAAGCTGGGTGTGCCTGAAGAACCAGTGGAGAGGTCGCGGTGCTCGCTGCTGCCCACTTGGTCAAACACGGGTCTCAGCTCGGGGGCCCCAGCCCGCGCTGCGGTCCCCACGCCCCACCTGTTGCTCCTGTCTCCTCCCCGTTCCTCCCTTCGCCACACTCCCATCTCCACAGCCCCAGAAAGTGACGGGTTTTTTTTTTTTTTTCTTTTTTATTAAAAACAAAACAAAAATCAGGGATACAGGGTGATCTCCCCAATCAGGCTCAAGGTGGTCTCCATCTCGTGAGTCAGTTGTCGCCTTTTTTAAAGTGCTGTTACATCAAGAGGTTACAACAACAAAATAGACAAAGCAAAAACCCAAGAGGGAATGCAAAATGGGACTGGAAGTAGGTCCAGGAGAAGGAAGCAAAATAACTTACAGCATAAATAAATTAAAAATGAACCCATTATTACTGAACCAAGAGACTCACAATACATTTATATCCATTGCACATAGCCACTTTGTCATTAGGAACAAGAGTTTCAGAAGTGGACAGGGAGGGGAGCGCGGCGCCAGCGAAATTGCTACATTGTATTCACAATTGGGGTTCAGAGGCTGTACAGGGAGGAGAAGCCCCTCTCCCTTTTCTTACCCTCTTTGGTCCGTTAAGACCATGAGACCCGATGCCCGGAGTTGAACCATGAGGCAAGGTGGTATTTACAATTGGAAACGGATACTGGGTCCTGGTCTCGGGCTCCCAGGAGGGAGCGGGCAAGGCCGAGGCGCCCGGGAGAAGGGCAGGCGGGCGGGAGGCTGTATTTACATCGGTCCGGTCCGAATGGCTTGTATCTCGCTCTCGGCCGCCGCGGCCGCGGGTATTTACAAGAAGAGAGCAGCATGGCTTGAGGGCGCGTGGGCGCGGCTGGGCCGGCCCTAGGGCAACAGCGGGGGCTTGAAGGAGCAGTTGCCAGTGCAGTGCCGGGGCGTCAGCATCTTGCAGGAGAAATGGTGCAGGGCGTCATGGGCTTCTGGAGAGACAGTCGATTGGGCCATGTTGGGCTCCTCGCCTGCCTCACCCACGCGGTCCACGGGCTCCCTCGCTCGCCTGTCTACCCACGTCTAACCCACCCCCTTCAGATTCAGGAGTTCTCAAGCGAGAAGATCAAAAGGTGGGAAGGTAGTAGAGATCCCGGCCATTCAGAACCACTGCCCTAGTTCAATAGGCCCATTTTACAGAAGAGGAAACTGAGGCACAGTAAGAGGGAGATCGATCAGCTCAAAACCAGATTTGGACCTGGTGACAGATTTCCCAATGCCCAGAGCTCAAGGGGCTCCTTCTCCCTGCCCACCGTTCTAGGATAATTTCTCCATTAAAATGAATTATTCTCTCAGTTACTTATCTCTGCAGACCTGGCCTTCCCCCTCATCATCACTCATTCATTCATTCATTCATTCGCCCGCACAGCCAGTGCCTGGCACCTCTCCTTTGTTCTCCCGCTTCCGCACCTTTTAATTTCTGCTGGATGGCATAGCGTGCCTTCCGCTCCTGGTCAAGTTCGTTACAAAGAGTATCTGGAAGACATAGGAAGTAGCCTGTGAGGAAATGAGACCACCCAACGGCCCGCTGGGGTCACAGCCCGGGCCTCACCCTCTTCTCAGCGCTCTGCCCCTGGCAGAAACAAGTCCCGGCGACCGAGGGAGGGGGCGTCAAAACTCCAAACTGCAGCTTGGCTGAGGGAGGAAATGGCCTGGGATGGCGCTTAAAGGCAGACGGATCTAACCAAAATTAAAGCAAACTTAGGCATTACTTCCCAGGTAATTTTACGCCTCGATTTTTAATTTAGAAACCATGGAAATTGCCGCGATAAGAAGTTCAATCACTCCATGTAATGATGCCTGCAAGCCGTTTGCTGGGCTCGCTTGCCATTCTGAGGCTAATCAGAGTATACAAAGGATATTAAATAAAAAAAATAATTGTTAAATTACCTTCAATTTAAATCCAAATGACTGAGCCAACATTGAGGCTCCTGCCAGACGAGAGGCAGTTACGGCCCGTGCACGCGCTCACCTGACTCCCGTCTTACCTCTGACAATTTGCAGCTGTTGCACCATTTCTTCTCGATAAGCCAATTCCCTCTTCATTTGATCCTGAAAATTATCTGTGCAAATTGATTAAGTGAGAGCTGTTACGCACAACCCCCTCCCTCGGCCCCCTTTCCCCACTCCCCAGCCCCACCCCACCCCCACTGTCTTTGGACTAGCGGAAACCCGGCTAGGAAAAGAAGGGTTCGCTGGTTCTGGCTGCATGAGAAGCAGCAGCAGCTGCCTGCACTGGGTCCCCGGTCCAGGCCAGGCAGGGCATGCGGGAAGAAGGCTCTGGCGATCAGGTGGGGTGGGTCTGAATGAGGGTACCTTTGAGACTCTGAAATTCTCGCTCCAGCTTCTTGCGAAGCTCCATTTGCTCCAGGAGCAGTTTTTGCAATTCGTCTGTGAAGGGGCGAGAGTGGGATGTAAAGGAGGAGGGCGGTGGGACTCAGGTAGCTTCTAAGGCACCCAGGTCCCACTCTGGCCAGTAGCCATGAGACAGGAGTAGTGGAGGGTGAGACCAAATGGTAGGCCCTCAGCGCTCAGTGTTTCCATGTGCATCCAAAGGATTTGGGAAGAAAATGGGGTTAGGGGTTTAAGTTGTCCAGGAGAATCAAATTCAGAATAGCAGAATGCTTGTTGGACTTCTAGGTCCTGGGCCCAGGTGCTAACCAGCATGATATCTGCTTTAAATTGTTCTTAACTCTGTAAGTTTAGAGGTAGGCCTAGGAAGACTCAGTTCACCCCTTCAACTGACAAACCTAACCTCTCCTTTCAATGATACAGACCAGGAAGAATCTGGTCAAAGCCTTGGACCTCCACCCTAAAAAAATACATATGTTCATAACAGTTTATTTATAACTTTAAGAGGTCCCAGGACCCCAAATCCAGGCTCAGAACACTCATATAAAGCAGAAGGATTTTGAAGGTAACTACATCACCTGTAAAATCTGTAACTGGGAACAGTGGAAGACCACAAATGCTTCACCCCCCCCCCACCCCCGCCCCAACACACACCAGTTTCCAAGCCCAACCCTGGGCTGGGGTAGGGTAAGGGGGCAATTGAGTGTGGAAAGCCCCACAGGTGCTCTCAAAGTTGCTTTAGAGGAGTGGCAGGGAGCTGCCCATGGAGCTATTGGTATCTGGTCCTCTCCTCGAAGGTGCTCAGAAAACACAAAAAATGAGAGACAGAGGAGCAAAGTGGGGTTAGAAGTTCCTTTCTCTGCTTCAAGCCACACTCAGCCCCTGCAGTTGAGCAGGGACCCCATTCCACAAACAAGGTCCATCCTCACCCCATTTAGGGTGAGGTGGAGTCCGTTATGCATTGATTTCAGGAAAAGAAAATAACCTCTGAGACACTCCTGAAATAAATGCCTCCTCAAAGTCTTGCTATTCAGATGAGGTTGAGAGACCTAGATTGTCCTTTCTCATTGTCCACATGCGTCAGGTTCTAAGGATCATTACTCATTTTTCTTTCTCACTGGACTATTCAGACAGGCCTGGCCTTGGGAACTCTGGGGGTGGCTGGTTCCCTCCCCCTATTCCCTTCACCCTTCCACCCTCCCACCCCCCACCTCTGTGCCAGGGTAATGTGTCCAGGGGATTATCCTTTCAGGTCAGTGAAGACTGGTTCCTCAAGAGCCTTGTCTTCTCACACTCACTCCGGCAGCAGTAACACCCCTCTACAAGAAGGGACGATTTCCGCCAAGCACAGTGTACACCCGTTTCATAGATTTAACCTCACCTCTGGCCAGGTTCTCGATATCCTTCTCCACTAGTTGAGTTCCTGTGACATCTAGGGTGAGCCCATCTTCGCCTGGGATACAAGGGCAGGTAAGAGGGGTTTTGTTCTGGGAGAGGCCTTGAGAGGGGAGGGGTGAGCTTCCTGGTAACTGAGCTAAGTTGAGTACCTATTTCAGACCCTCTGCCTTTAGAGGAGACAGTTGCAGGCATCCAGTTCTACCCACCTTCCAAGCCATTATTTTAGGTCACTCAGAGAGTGGACACCCGCGCCCCCCCCCCCCCCGGAAAGTGGAACCAGTTTTAATAGGCTATTTTAGGGCAGGAAATGTTCTTTGACTTGTTTTACGTGGGTGATGGTGCTCCTCATATCCTTCTGTACGTCTCCTTCCGTCTCCTTCCCTTACCCGGGAGAGCCCCAAACCCAGCAAGGAGGTAAGCAATTCAGGAAACCTGGCCTGACCCTTGCCCATTGTGTTCACATGTTTATTTGCTCTCCTCTCTGCCAGCCGCGAGAGGAGAGCGCATGTTTATCCGGCAGCCCCTGAGGCTTGATAGAAAGCCTCCCTCGCAAACCGGAGTCGGTGGAAACCTGGGCGACCTGGGGTCCAGCTCCCGGGTTGGGGTGGAGAGCGAGGGTCCTAAGGCTCACCTCGGTCTGTATTTGCCGGACTTGGCTGGGAGATACTCCTTTGGTCTGGATAGCATTTCCTCGTTTCCAAATCGTCGGCGGTCGAGTGATTGTCTTCCTTATCTGGCTCTTAAAGGCAATAAACCGAGTTTCAAGGAGAGGCAAAGAAACCGTGACCCGGATACGGCCAGAGCTGCCGCGGTCGGGGCGCCGGAGCCCTAATTAAAAGCGTCGTGGCCGCCGCTGGTTCCCGGCTGTGCGCCTGGGCTCGCACCCTCAGGCTTTGGGCCGGGCACCACCTCCCCCGCGCGCGATCTGCTCATCTCCGGCTCCTCGCCCCCTCCCCAGCCCCTTGGAAAAGAGCAAAACGAGCAGCCGAGCCCACCAGGGACAAGCGACCTACATCGCGCGCAGATACTGGGGCACCGCGAGCGCGCGTGGCCGCCGGGTCTACCTGCTCCGAGAACGCGGCCCAGGAGGCGACACGCGGGGTGGCGACAGCGGGGGAAACATCGTACCGGGCTCAGGCTGCCCGGATTTCCGAGGCCCTCAGTTCATTCTCTGAGAGTCAATGGGTCCCGCTCGCACCTCCGCGTTGGGCTGCTGCTACCGCGCACTTCAGGGGTCCCTATGCGCGTGGCCAAGCGCCCCCACCTTCCTCCCGGACCTCTCGACCCAAACACTTGCTGAATAAATGAGAGAATTTGAAAGACGTGCCAGGCGTGGTTTTTAAAAGGTTTAACCCAGTATTTAAGGTGTAGGTGAGCGGTATCTTTGCGATGGAGAGGGCGGTTTGTTGTTAAGTAACTAAAAGATGCAAGTTGTTAGGAGTCCTCGCTTAGCTTCCTTTTTCTTTCAGTGTTTTGCTTTCCCTCTCCCTCTTTTTCTCTGCTTGTCTTTCCTCCTCTAGTCTTCCCTCGCAGGCCTCCTCTGGCCCCGGCCCTCTGCCCGCGGTCCCCCCCACCCCCATTCCATTGGCCAGCGACCTCGGCAGGGGGCGTTACCGTGGGCCTCTGGGGCGCAGAGGTAGGACGCCGCGGGCCCCAGCGCCGCCGCCGCCGCGCTCTTCACGTGCTCGTCCCTCTCGGGCGCGTACACCTGCGGCGGCCGAGAAATGACAGGCGGTTAGGGGGGCGCTTGACGGCGGCTTGGAGCTGCCCAGCCCTCCGCCGCAGCCAAAAGAAAACCTGAAGGGGTGGAGGAGGTCTGCTTGCCCGCGGGACCCCAGCGCCCCGAGAGGCCGTGACGCACGCGGCGCAGCCTGGAGCCCTCGGAGATCGCATCGCCGTTTGTAGTTTCCCGGTAATCGCGAGCGCCCTTGAGGAAATTACCCGAGACACAAAGCGGTTCCCAAGCCAAGGGCCGCTCAAAGCCCACCCCCACCCTCCTCGCCGCCTCTTTTTCAGCATCTTCTCTCCCGCCCGCGCCCAGTCCCCGACATAAATGACGCCTTTCGCATCCGGCTAGTAATTCGTGTTTTAATGGACCGAATGGAACTGTACAGGTGTGCCCACCCACTGTCAAATGGCGAACGATTCAGGCTTAGCTGCATACCCCCCACCCGAACCCGCGGCCGCGGCCACCTGAGAGCCCCTCTCCCGCCCCGCACACCGTCTCGACAGCTTCCTGCCAACGAACCCTGAGGTTCCCGGGGCAGGAATTCTGAGACTCGGAAAACTGCGAGTTGGGGTGTTGAAAGATTCCGAGGACCCCGTACTGCAGCTTGAGGGAGAGGCCTCCCTCTTTTCGGCTTACTAGCCGGTCTTCCCTGGGGCTCTGATCCCCATCCCGGAGGGCGTGCTACCTGCCCGGCCTCGTGAGCGCTTTTCTCTGGCTTTTGGTCTTTTTCATCCAGACCTTTTGATTTCTATCTCTGTATGACTACAGATCTCGGCCTGCCTCTTCCCTACTCCCGTCAACAAAAACACAGCACACGCAGTTATCAGGCCTGCTCCTCCCACCCCCACCGCCACCCCGATCTTCCGAAACCCTCAGTCAGGGGTTCCAGCGAGTCCAGCTCCACAGAGCTCCGAAGCTGGGCCTACCCAGAGCAGCCAGGGCCTACTGCTTGAACGCCCGCTCAGAAAAAATTTCCCGTCCCCCACCCGGCCAGGGCCTGCCCCACAACCCAGAGCTGCCGAGGGGTAAACAAGGAGGCGCCACCAGCGGGGCGGGCTTGGGGCTCACCTTGGCGGGCGCGGGGCCCCCCAGCGGTCCGCAAGCCTCTCGCAGCTCATAGCCGCCGCTTGGCGGGCTCTTCTCCGGTCTCCGCACCATGTCGTCGGCCGCCAGGTCCCCAAATGCGGCTCGACTGGCTGGGGGTAGCCCCGGGCGCCGCCGGGGACGAGGGCTGCCGCCTTCTGGAGAGTCTGTGGGACCGTCGGCGCCGGACGAGGTGATAGACGGGGGTCCTGCGGTCTGGTCTCCATTCGGGCTGCCTCCTGTGCTGGGAGCACCGGGCTCGGCCTCATCCGGGGCGCCCTCGTCGTCGGGGAAGCGGTTGGACTCCACATCCACCTCGGGCTCGTCTGCAGTGTCCACGTCGGGGGAGGCGGAGTGGTAGCTGGAGCTGCCCTCGCTCAGAAAGTCCGGGCTCACGTAGCCGCCGCCGGTCCCTGCTCCCGGCCCCGGCCCACGGGCTGGCCCACCGCCGTAAGCTTCGCGGGCGCTACCGTAGAGCTTGGCGATGCTTTCCGCGTCCTTGACTACAGGCCTGAAGGCCGACACGTAGGAGCCTTTGCGAGCGGGCGGCGGGGGCGGTGGGGCCAGCGGGGCCAGCGGGGGCGGTAGCGCCTCTTCCGCGCCGTCCTCGTCCAGTGGCCCGCGGGACAGCGCGCTGGGGCAGCGCTCCTCTGCGACCAGGCCTCCCTCCTTGGTCGGCTCGGTACCGTCCAGGGGCTCGGGGCCGCCACCTCCCGCAGCAGCCGCGGCCGCCGCCGCTGCCGCCGCTACGGCCGCCGCCACAGCTTTGGCTTGGCTCTGCGCGGCCGGATAGGGCGGCACCGGGAGGCTGCCTGCCGCCGGCCAGAACATGGGAAACGTCGGGTACACAGTGGCTGCGGCGGCGGCCGCAGCTACGGCCGCCGCGTCCTTGGCTGCGCCGGAGGGCTGGTGACCCCAGAACATGGCGCCGCCGCCCGGGCCCGTCCCCGCCCCGGGGGGCAAATGGCCGGTTCCTGGGCCGCCCGCTCCTGCCCCAGTGCCCGCGACCCCGCCACTCCCGGGGCCTGGGCCGCCCTTGGGTTCGCCTGCGCCTAACACAGGGTCATCCTTTTTGGGGCAGAGACCAAAGGCCGTGGGGAAGCCATAGGGATGAGGGAAAAGCGGTGGGGGCAGTTTCTGCAAGAGGCCAAAGCCCTTGCTGGGCACTGGGATCACAGGGTAGCTGCGGACCCCGGCGCCGCCACCAGGCCCTCCAGGGCCCGCGGGGCCGCCAGCTCCCGCCGCCAGACCAAGTCCCCGCTGCGCGTGAGGAGGCGGCGGCCCGGGAGGCCCGGCGGCCTCTTCTTCGCCACAGCGCAGGCTTTTGTGCGGCGGCGGACCTGGGGCCATGTCTGCGCCGCACCCCGGGCCGCCCCCACCGCCGCCAGCACCACCCTTCCCCTGTCCACACGACCCTCCGTTAGCGCCGCCGCCGCCGCCGCCTCCTTGCAGCGAGAAGGTCCGCTTGCGGGTGCCACCATTGAACATGGCCTTGACGTCCTCCCAAGCGTGGCTCAGTTCGTCTGTGGCCGACTTGTCACTGAGTTTGAGGTGTCGGCGCCACGAGTTAAAGTTGGCTGCGTCGGGCTGCGTGTACTTGGCGTCGGGTGTGCGGTGCGAGTGGAAGATGAACTTGTTAGGCGAGAAGTACATGCTGCAGTAACCGCACTTGATGCACTTGGCACGCGAGCTGTTGTAACGCGCGGGGATGAAGCTGCCACGCGAACCCCAGGCACACTCGTGCACCACATCGAAGGCGAAGTTCTCGGGCAGCTTGGGTGGCTTGTGCTCGCCGAGGAACGACTTGCACAGGCGTTCGGCCTCACGCTTGGTGATCATGCCGCAGCGGCGCGACGAGATGGGCATGGCCCCTGCCCGACGCAGAATTTCCAGCTGCACCGGTGTGCACTGCACGCACGTGATGCCCAGGGCCACGCGGCGGTTGTGTATCTCATTGTAGCTGTAGTTCTTGAGGAGGGTGTTGGAGATTTGCGCCAGGCATAGGCGCTCCTGGCCGTCGATGACCAGGGACACGATAGGCACCCCGTACAACGACGTCTCGCCCACCTGGTTGGGTTTGAGAGCGCTGGAACCCGAGTAGGGCTGCAGCTCCTGCTTGGAGTTGGGAGAAGAGTTTCCCTCGCGCCCCGGCCCCAGCTGAGTGGTGAGAGCCTCCATGCCGCCGCTCCTGCGAAACAGAGAAAGCAGAGAGCCGATGAGCCATTTTCAGCGCCAACGCCACTCGGGCCCGCCCAGCAGGGCGCGCAGAGTCGGGCGCGCAGGGAAACTTGGCAATGGGGAGTCCTAGCTCATTCGCCCCCTGGACGGGCCTTTTGTTATTCAGACGCGTGCTGGCGCTGAAACAAAAGCCCCCGGGGTTTGGAGGAGGAGTAGGGGTAATTGAGACCTCAGGAATGCCTGGGTAGCTAGGAACCCGATCCCGTTTTCGGGCTGGGGAGGCAGTGGGGCCCAGAGACGGCGAGTGACTTGCCCAAGGCCACACAGCAAAGCCATTGCCAAACCCAGGCTTCCTGGTGCCCAGATGCGTAAGACTTCGGCCACCCTCGCAGCCTGCCCTATCCGCCCGGGTCCCGAAGCTCGGACTTCGGGGACAGGCCGCCCCTCTGCTCAGTCGCGCATGCACGCGGGCGGGGGCAGCGCTGGGAGGAATAGGGAGGGGGGGAGGGGCGGTCACTGCCCATCTCCAGACAGCAGGGGGCGGGGCGGGGGGGGTGTGGGTGGTAAGGAGAAGGAGGAGGGTCTAGAGGCCGTGAGGGAGGCGGAGAGAGACAGAGACGGCCGCTGTTCGCGGTGCTGAACCCGACTCTCTCCAAAGCTCGCCGTGAGCGCCCAGCACTGGAGCTGCCCTCACTGCACCCAGCTCCATGCAGTTGGCTCCGCGGGATAACAGGACTGCTTTCCCCAAACACAAGCTTTTCCTCTTACACCCGGAACCCCGCGTTCGTTGAGCAGAAAGATTCCGGCTGGAAATATAAACCGTTTTCTTTCCAGCCATCGGTGGGATCCGGGTCAAGCAATTCCTAACCACATTTCCTGCATTTTTAAGCTGCGGTCTAGACCCAAGCTGGTTTCCCTCCGGGTCAGCACGCGGGACGAAGAGGTTCTCAAGGAAGTTTCTCAGAAGCCACTTCTTTGCTTGTAACCGCCAGCCGCCTAAGTTTTCCTCCTTCAAATATACCTTTCCCACTCAGGCCAAACGCAGTCTCTAGGTTCTGAGCTTCCTTTTTGGGGGACATCCTCCCCCCCTTTTTTTTGGAGCATCCTTCATACGGAGTTGTCCTGACTCATACGGGCTGAGAGGAATCCTGACCCATCTCTGAAGCCACCCTAAGGCTCCAGGTCAAAAGTTACTTCTGGTCCCCAGCTTTACTCTCTGGCCGAGATAGGGAGGCAGTCGCTCTGTGGACAGCGGCAGCGGGAAGGACACGAGGACTGATGCTTGGGGCCCCCTAGATGGCCCAGCCCAACCACGTGTCCTCAGACAGGGAAGGCTCACACTGGGCCCACGGCTGCAGGCAGTCCTGCGGCCCAGACAGCCCAGTCCTGAGGGCTCCTCCTCTAAACTCAGCAGAAACTGACAAATCCATTTTCAAAGGGCAGCTCCAGCCAGACAGGGCATCCGAGCTCAAAAGCCTGGGATCTTCTCTCCCTCTGCCTCTCTCCCTCCTTCATCTGTCGATCTTATCTGTCCCTGAGCTGTCTGTATCTCCCTGCTCGCTCCTCTTTCTCCCATCTGTCTTCATACCTTCTTCAAGTATCAAGCTATTTATCTGTTATCTGTTTCATCTTTATCTCCGTGGATCAAAGTGAAACTAGTTGACCCTTCTTTTGCGTCGAAGTCCCTAGCAACGTTTTAGGAGGCAAAAGCACTGAAAAAACTCCTCGGCTGAGGTATCAGCAAGAAAAGCCCCGCACCCCCCTCCCGAAGGGTCTTCAGGCTGGCTAGGGAGGTGGAAGGGGGGTGCCGCGGCTCTGGGAAATGAAGACGTCTTCCCGAAATCGGCAAGTGTGCCCTGCCCGCATGCAGTGAAGGCATAGCCCTGAGCCGAGCGCGTCTTCTCCAAACTGAGGGTCGGGAGTCCCTTCGGGGTCTTTCCGAGTGGGAGGAGGGGACTCCGGACCCCGGAACCAGGAGAAGGAGGACCCTAGGAACGGAACCGAATTTCAGAAGCTAGGGCAAAGCGCTGTGCGCAGCGACAAGGAGCAGCGGCCAGGGCGGCTCTGGGAGCCCTCGCCGGCTCCTGGGGCTTGAGGGGTGAGATTGGAGAGGGCGACGAGGAGAGAGTCAGGCAGCGCAGAGAGTGAGGCGATGAAGTCTTGAGGTCTAATAATAAAAACAACCACAAGAACCCGTATCGGAACTAAACGAAAAAAGCTGTAGAGACAAGGCGCGGGGTCAGCCAGCTACCGGGCGCGGGTACTCACCGTGCGGCGGCGGCTGGAGCCGGGCGAGCGGTGAACGGAGGTGCGCGGCGGGCGGAGCGGCGGGCGGGAGTCGGGGATCCGCCGGGCTCTCCGGGTGACGGCGCGGCCCCTCCCCGCGCGCGCGCACAGCCGCGCTCCCGGGCTCCCCGCTCTCACACCCGCGGCCCCACTGGCCCCTCCCGCGCGGCGCAGGCTCTCAGCAGGCGCAGGGCTCCAGGGTCTCGGGCAGAGAGATGTGTGCCCTGTGCGGTTGCCCCTGAGGCCCTGGACGGGCCCGGCGCGGAGGCCGAAGCCTGGAGAGCATAGCGCGGCGACTGGCAAGGCGCGGGGACAGCCCGAGTGGCGAGGCCAGCGCGGGGCGGGCGCGCCTGACATCTGCGAGCCGGGGCGCCACACCCACCGCCCGTGCAGTCACTCGCGCCCTCCCGGGGTCCGATAGCTAGCCCGCGGGCCACGCGCCTGGCCCTGACGCCTTCCCGCAGCTCCCGGGTCTGGGCGCCCCAGGTAAGCGGCCACACACCTGTTTCCTGAGCCCCGCACCAGCAGCCCAAGCTCGCTAAGGGGACCGGGAGGAAGGAGGAGCCCGGGGACACAAAGTTTGCCCCCAAGAGCAAAGTGGGGGAGGGCCCAGCTCTCCAGGCTAAGGGGCAAGAAGCTAGACTAAGGGCTAAGGAAGACTCAGAAGGAAAGAGCTTGAGAATGCATACCGCACTCTCGGGCCAGGGAGGTGACCCTGGGAAGTCGGAGCAGAGATCAGGGTGTGAGGTGCCAGGGGATAGTAGCCGGGAAGGGGCAGAACCAACTCGCCCAGGCTTCTGACTTGGATGCACTGGTGTCAGGACAGCCTCCTCTCTCCTTCACTGAGCTGTGGGCTCGGGAACTGGGTTTAGGGGGGTCCTAGGCCTTTAAACCCCCCCACCCCCCCACCCCCCACTAACACCAACCAGCCCAGGGCAGGAGCCAAGTCATCACTGGGTGATATCTGGGGTCAACTACTAGTTGAAAGCTAGATCCCTCCCTAGCTCTCCTGTTAACTCAGTTTCCTGGTGGTGGGGGTCTAGCCCCTGATGCTGCAGACCCTCCCTGGCGTCTTCTGTCTTCGAAGAGCTCCATTTCTTTCCACCCCTTAACTTTTCTGTCGATTTTTGTCTTCACCGTTCTTTCCCCCCACTGACTCAGTAGGTCCGGTTTTCTCCCTCTCTCTCAATCTCCGTCGTTCCTTATTTGAGTTACCAGTTGTACTCCCTCCCTTTTTACCCGCACCCGGACACCCCCTTGCCCCCCACCCCTCAGTGGCATTAAGTGTCCTTAATGGACACGTTAATTAAACTGTAATTAATCATACTGTCCAGTCCAAGTTTGAACAATTACCCTAATCAAACAGAAGTTAATAATGGCAGGCATGGCCCGGGGCGCGGCGGGCTGCCCGCGCAGGGGGCGCAGCGGCCGCGGCAGCTCCTGACACGGGCAGCAGCGGCGATCGCAGCCAGTCCTTGGAACCCGGGCGGTGCCATAAATCTTCCGCGGCCAGCGGCGCCCGGTCGCCCTCGCCCCCGCCCTCTCGTCTTCCCTCTCGCTCTGGGTTTCAGGCCCTCTCCCCTCCTACGCTCCGGCTCCTCTAGGGTTCATCTCCCCTTCTCCTGCACTTCTTCCCTGTGATTTTCTCTTCTCCGCGGGTTCGCAGGGGTCTTGGGAAATGCTTCTGGGGGGTGGGAGCAGATCGCCCAGGCCTACCCTCGGAGAGAGGGGACGGCCAGGCCGTATAACTGGCTTGCCCCCCGCTCCTCGCGTGTTTTCCGGGGCTACGAAACAACCCCACCACAAGTTTGAGGGCTTAGTCTCTGCTGCGGGGTCTCTTCTAGAGGGGTTCTTGCTCTTTCACCTTTATCAGCTCCCGCCTTTCTCTCTCTCTGGTATTTCCTTGCCTTTCTCTCTTTCCTCCCGGAGCCTGCTCAGCCCCCTTTCTCTGTCCGAATCTTGTCCCTCCGCTGGCGCGTCTTTCCCAGGCTCTACCTCTATCCCGCTCTAACTCTGCGCATCTCCACCCCCGCACCCGCCATCCCACTTCCCTCCAAGGAAAACAGGAACCTATTTTCTGTCCCAGTCCAAGAGCCGTCCCCCAGACTCCACCCCTCATCCCCCTCCCTTGGCCGGCCTCCTCACCCCATAATTACAATCCCGTTCGGTAATTATTCTTAGCCTCCTGATGATTTTTTAAAAGGCATCTCAGAATTCGGTGTGATGGTGACAACGACCCTGGAGCCCGGACGCCCTCAGGGTGGCGGGGGTTGGAGTGGAAAGACGATGGGGAGGATCCCCTTGAGCTGGGCCTGTCTCTCCCACCTCTATTGTACTGCGATGGCCAGCAGTGCCTCTGGGGACGGCCTCCAGGGCACTCCTGGCAGCCGGGCCGCGCGGTCCCGGGGGACTTCTTAGACAAAAGTTCCCTTTGCGGATGCAGCACCGTGGGGTGCGGGGGAAGGGGATGCAGGTTGACCCCTGCGTCTCCGTTCAGCACCAATCCGCGGACAGCTCCCTGCGCCCTCTCTGACTTCGAAGACCCACCCTGCTCTTCCACCGGGTCTGAAGCAGAGAAAGACTTAAACGCATATGGGCGAGGTTGGGGAAGCAGCGCCGCTCGCTTGAGAGATGGTAATCTCCGAGGAGGGTTCTTGGGTCGGGCCTGGACTCTGCGCTGGACCAGCGTACAGTTGGTTATTTAGTATCACAGCAAAGAGCATCTCAGTTGGCAGAGCCCTTTCTCACAACGACCCTGGGAATAGGTAAAGATCATTTATTCCCATTTTACAGGTAGGAAATCGAGGGTCAGGCAGTGGAAGCCAACTCACCCAGGCTCCTCAGTCAATAAGGGATGCAGGCTGATCTCCCAGACCCCAAATATTGCACGCTGCTTGGAGGGCCTCGTTTAATGAACGGAAGATAAGTACCGCGCAGCTCACGAGGAGCTTTTAGGGTCGCCCTCGCAACACTCCGCGAAGAGGAAAACAGGCCTAACAAAGCCAGGTGACTTGCTCAGATGCAGGCAGCCAGTGTGGGGCAGCGCTGGGACTTGAACTCAGGCTCAGACGGGGGAGGGCGGCATCCCTCTTGCTCACAGGGGGCTCTGAGTCCTGCAGCTCAGTCCAGCGCCCGGGGAGTGCGCTCGAGTCAGTGCCCTTGGCCTTTCTGACCCCCACTGGCGCGGATTCTATTTTACCCACTGCTGGGTGCACCAGGGTCGGAGGGCCAGGATCAGGGACGCGCCTGGCGTGCACCCCACCAGCCCCCGCCGGGTCCATGCTGCCTCTGAGTCCCTGGCGTCGCGTCCACGTAGCCCGGCGTCCCCGTGCCCATTCCAGCTCTGTCTTGGGCTGCGGCCGCGCCTCCTCCGCAAGCACATATCTTTTACCAGTTGAATTAACGGCAGTTTTCGTCAGTTAATTAGGTTTAATTTACATAATTAGTACAGTATAAAGAGGATTGGGGATAATCATGGGGTACGTAGCGCTTACTGTGTAAACACGTATTCTGAATTAAAAATCAGATGTAATTAAGGCGCGCAGGCCCTGTTTAGGCAGGGTTTTAATTGTAATGAATTTCTAATTAACACTCAATGATTGCCAAATGCAAAGGGCTGTAAAATTTTCTTGTAGTTTTGCTAATTTATTGTTTACTTAATATCTGGATATTAATCCGACGGCCAGATAGGCCCTAGCCCCGCCCGGCTGCCAGCTCGAGCAAATGAAGGTGGCTGGGCGGGTGGGGCCTGCTGGCCGCATCAGCATACAGAGGTGAGGTCGTGTGGGAGGCGAGGGGGCCACAGAGCCTGCGCGAAGGTGCTCAGACGTGTCTAGCTGGCTCCGTGTGGGGACAGCAAAGCGAAGGTGCTCAGACGTGTCTACCTGGCTCCGTGTGGGGACAGCAAGACTGAAGCTCCCGCCTTGTTGGGGTGGGACTGGCTGGAAGCCACACACTCTGGGTTCCTGCGGCCCAGACCGGGTTCCTGGGAGTCAGAGGCCAGGCCAGCACTCCTCCCAACGAAGGACTCCTGGGGACATCAAAAGGAGGGAGGAAGGTCTCCATCTAGATCCAATTCTACTGACCACTTGAGTAACCATGGACCCTGACTTGGCCTCAATATGTGCATCTGTAGCATGGGCACACTGGCCCTGAAGGGTTGACTCAGAGGCCCAAGAGCACTGTAGAGGAACATCTTTTTTTGTGGAGCCTTGAGGGGATGGGACCCTGCTTGAGTGTAGGTGGCTTAAGCTTGGGGAAGGGGCAGTGCCAGGATAACTTAAAATGGTATGAAGGTTGCAGGGTCCCGCTGTGCCCACTCTGGGGCTCTCTCTGCACTTGGGCATGAAAATTAGGCTGGGAGGGACTGAGGAGGGAGCCCAGGACAGACTTATTTCCCCAACTAGACAGAGATCCCCAAGGCCTGAACAGAGGTATTTTGAAAGAGGAAGGGTGAGTAGTTCAGCTGGCCGCAGGACTCTTCCCTCAGCCCCAAATCTCTAGTTCGGTTCCCAGCTGCATCCCCTATGTCAGCCCTAGCTTGGCCCCAAGTCTCTTTCCAAAGTTCTTAGCACAGGAGAGACTCTGTAGACACTTCAAAATTTCCTATAAACCCAAGGAATACATAAGAAGAAAATTCAATGGCCCTGGAGGTTTCTGCCCCATAGAACAGCCTACCTTGCTTTCTCTCCCCAGTGCCTGCCTTGCAGAGGCCTCAGAGACCTCTCCTGGACACCCCACTGAGCCTCCTCTAAGCCTGTCTGCTTGCTTGGACCCCTCACTCCTGTCTGTCTGATGCTATTTTGTTTTCATCCTTGGATTGTTCACTGGTTAATAGTTCCTGATTTCTTTGTGGGTGTCTTCTGTCTCTCCCACTGGAACGTTTTGTTTGCTATCGTATTGCCAGGGCTTAGAACAAGGCCTAGTACATAGTTGTCGCTCACCATGCTTGCTCAATGAATGAGTGAACGGTATTTGAGTGGAAAGGCTGTGAGCTGGGTTGGCCATTGTGATGGAATGGTGCCCTCGGTGTCTAGTGGCCAGTCTGGTTCTTCAAGGAAGAGTTGAAGGTTCTGTGATCTATGGTGATGTCCAGGAGGATATTCAAAGAAGGCATGGCACCCCACTCCAGTACTCTTGCCTGGAGAATCCCGTGGATGGAGGAGCCTGGTGGGCTGCAGTCCATGGGGTCGCGAAGAGTCGGACACAACTGAGTGACTTTCCTTTCACTTTTCACTTTCCTGCGTTGGAGAA
Organism: Bubalus bubalis; assembly: GCF_019923935.1. Classification (NCBI taxonomy): domain Eukaryota; kingdom Metazoa; phylum Chordata; class Mammalia; order Artiodactyla; family Bovidae; genus Bubalus; species Bubalus bubalis. The sequence goes on from NC_059167.1 coordinate 88,181,952, forward strand.
GGAAATGGCAACCCACTCCAGTGTTCTTGCCTGGAGAATCCCAGGGACGGGGGAGCCTGGTGGGCTGCCGTCTATGGGGTCACACAGAGTCGGACACGACTGAAGTGACTTAGCAGCAGAAGGAGGATATTGGGATTCTCGCCTCCCACACGGATTCAAGCAAGGCTACTCAGGCAGAGCCTGTGAAGGCTGCAGGCTGCTTCTCGTAGAAGGAGGAAATGAGCTCTGGGAGGCAGGTGGGGAGCTGCTGGCAGGTTTACTGAGTACTCACTGATAACAAGGGTTTCCTTCCCAGGGCCTCCTCCACACATGATCGGGGGAGGGCTGGGAAGAGAACGGACTCTGGACTCAGCAAGGCTTGGGTTCAAATCCTAGGTCTGCTCTGGTTGAGTCTCCAAACTTGAATCTGTAAAATAGTTCCTGGCCTTACCGGGTTAGGGCTATTCAGGGTCTCACAAAGATGTCATAAGAATTAAATAAGGTGCTGAGTGTATGGCATATAGCACAGTCTTGGACTAGACTGAGCACCTTTTGAGCAGGGATTCACTCTAACCCTAACCCTAACCCTCTCACAGTCCCAGCCCTACGCAAAGCACATGGCACACAGTAGGTGCTCAACATCTGTGAGTTCCCTTCCCCGGCAGCCTCACATCAGTTCTGGACAATTGCCTGAACCTCGGTGGAGTTCAGTCTGCTTGCTGGGACAGGTTGAGCTTTATTGAAATGTCATTCACATACCATATAATTAACCTATTTAAAGTGTACAATTCAGTGCTTTTTCATATCTTCAGAGAGTTGTACACCACCACCACCATCAATTTTTTAAAATAGTTATTTATTTGGCTGCGCCAGGTCTTGTTTGCAGCATGTGGGATCTAGTTCCCTGACCAGGGATCAAACCTGGCCCTCCTGCGTTTCGAGCACAGATTCTTAGCCACTGGACCACCAGGGATGTCCCATCACTATGAATTTAAGAATATTTTCATCACCCCAAAGAGAAATCCTGTACCCATTAGCTATCTAGTTGCCAGACCCTGGCAACTACTATTTTCTGTTTGCCTGTTCTGGACTTTTCATGTAATTGGAAATGTACAAAATGTGATCTTTTGTGTCTGGCTTCTTCCACTGAGCATATTTTTAAGGTTCATCTATGCAGCAGTATCTATCATTACTTCATTCCTTTTTATTGCCAAATAATATTCCATTGTATGGATATCCTACATTTTGTTTATTCATCCACTGATGAATATTTTCATGTGTCTACTTTTTGACTATTATGAATGAAGTTGCAATGAACACTAATGTACAAGTTTTTGTGTGCCTCTATGTTTTCATATCTCTTGGGTACATACTAAGCATACAGTTGTCAGGTTATATGGTGAGTAAGAGAGTGAAGTCACTCAGTTGTGTCCAACTCTTTGCGACCCCGTGGACTGTAGCCTACCAGGCTCCTCTGTCCGTGGGATTTTCCAGGCAAGAATACCGGAGTGCGTTGCCACTTCCTTCTCTAGGAGGTCTTCCTGATCCAGGGATTGAACCCAGGTCTCCTGCATTGTAGGCAGACGCTTTACCATCTGAGCCACTAGGGAAGTCCTGGTTATATGGTAATTCTATGTTAGTCTTTTTAAAGGAATCACCAGACTGGTTTTGCAAAGCACTGCACCATTTTCATTCTCGCCAGTGATATATGAGGGTTCTGGTCCCTCCACATCTTTGACAGTACTTTTTATTATCTTTTTTATTATCCTTTCTAGTGTGTGTGAAATGGTATCCCGTTGTGGTTTTGGTTTGTATTTATCTGCTGAGTCACGATTTTGAACATCCTTTTCATGTGCTTATTAGCCATTTGTACATCTTTCGAGAAATGTTTATTCAGATCCTTTGCCGATTTTCTAACTGGATTATTTGTACTTTTATTATTGAGAACATTCTTTATATATTCTAGAAACAAGTCCCTGATCAGATACATGATTTCCACCCTGTGAGTTGTCTTTTCACTTTCTAATGGTTTCTTTAGAAGCACAAAAGTTTTTAATTTTGATGATGTCCAATGTATCTATTTTTTCTACTTGTGCTTTTGGTGTGAGAACTGAGAAGCCTTTGCTGAACCCAAGATCATAAGATTTACTCTTATATTTTCTTCTAGGAACCTTATAGTTTTAGCTCCTACATTTTGGTCTCTGATCCACTTACAGTTAATTTTTTGTGTACAGTTAATTTTTTTGTGTATGATATGAGGTGGGAATCCAAATTTATTCTTTTGCATATGGATATTCAGTTTTCAGAGCACCATTTGTTGAAAATATTATCCTCTCCCCATTAACTTGTCTTGGCACCCCACTGGATTTTCTGGCCTGGAGAAATGACTCTCTTCCTTTCCCCAGGAGAGATGGGGCCTCCCCAGAGAGGGGGCCCAGCCAGTCTATTTCTAATCTTCACAGTAATTTCTAATCTTCTAATCATCCTGCACAGTAGATATTATCATCCCTGTTTTGCAGTTGAAGAAACTGAGGCCCCAGAGTACAGGGACTAGCTTGTCTTGATTCCTACCATTTCCCCAGCTCCTGGAACACAGGAGGTGCTGAGGAAGGATCTGATGAATAAACAGTGTCTCCAAAGCCTGAGCTGGGCAAGCTGGTGCAGTCAGAGGTCCTGGGGGAGTCCCTAGGCCCTGGTACTGAGATAACTGAAGCGCTGTAAGGGTCACCCTCCGGGGGTCAAGGAGACCAGAGCACTGAGCTCTGTTGGAGGAGGAGAACCAAGAGGGGAGTAGATCTGGAGGAGAGAATAAGGCTCCTGGAAAATGGGAGTTATTGGCGCTGGATACAAGGTGCTGGGGGAGGGGAGAGGGAGGGAGAGAGAGACGAGCAGGCATCGGCTGGTCAGTCAGCTGAGGACGGAGGTCTGGAAATACGGGCTTTGTGAAATGATGCATGCACGTCACAGGTGGCTCAGGGGTAAAGAAGCCGCCTGCCAATGTAGGAGTCATGAGTTCAATCCCTGGTCCTGGAAGATTCCCTCAAGAGGGAAATGGCAACCCAGTCCAGTATTCTTGCCTGAAGAACCCCATGGACAGAGGAGCTTGGTGGCCTACAGTCCATAGGGACGCAAAGTTTTGGACATGACTTAGTGACTCAACAACAAAAAGGATGTGCAAATGGAAGGATGTGTTCCAAAGGTATTTGAGACAGCTTGGGCTGGAAAATGAAGAGGAGACATTTCGTTTCTGATTTCTGCCATAACACATCACCACAGTGTTTTAAAACAATGCAAATGTATTATTTTATAATACTAGAGGTCAGAAATTGGAAATGGGTTTCACTGGGTTAAATTCAAGGCCTTGGCAAGGTGCTGCATTCTTCCTGGAGGCTCTATGGAGAATCAGCTTCCTCATCCTTGCCAGCTTCTAGAGGCTGCCTGCACCCCTTGGCTCTTGGCTCCTTCCTCTGTCATCAAAGGCAGCAGTGTAGCATGTTCAGAGCTCTCTCCGCCTCTGCCTGGTCCCTCCTGCCTCCCTCTTCCACCTTCTCTAAAGTGGTCCTCTACCCTTGTGGTTACACTGGGCTGACCTGGATAATTCAGGATCATCTTTAAAGCCACGTGAGTATATTCATGGATTCTTGGGGTCAGGCTGTGAAGATCTTTGTAGTTGGGGGCTGTCCCCGTATTGTGCCTACTACAGATGTCTCTCAAAAAGAGGCTCTGCAAAGCTGGAGTGTGCGCAGGAACTTGACTACAGAATACGGATGAGAGCATGGGTGCGTTGGGTGAGGGTGCTTCTGTCCCCCTCCTTGGCCTCCTGAGCCTGGAATCCAGAGCCTGGGCGTGGCCAAGGCTGAGCTTAGAGCTACTGCCCCGAGCCACACAGACCTCCTGGGCAAGCCGAAGCAGGCCTGGGTGTGGGCTGAGGATCACACTGCTCAGGGGCAGTGTGGGCACCCACAGGCACTGCCATTAAGAGTCGAGCAAGCCTAGGCCAGGCTCTCACACCAAGGCGGGGGAGGGGGGGGGCGGTGGGCAGATGAAAAGGTGGGGAGTCACAGGGACTGAGGAGTGGCTGTGTGGGTCTGTGTGAAAGTGTGGCAGGGGTGTCTGGAGATGGGGGAGGAAACCAGCCCTTTGGGGAAGTGTTCCATGCGTGTCCCAGTCAGACTGGAGATGATTCGATAATGACACCAACGATCCATTAGAAGGCCATCGTCATGACCCCATTTTACCAGTGAGGAAAGTGAGGCCCTTCCGGAGAGGTTAGGCATCCTGCCCAGGGTCGCACAGTGAGTCCCTGCAAGAGTGAGGATTCCAACCCAGGTCTGCAAGCCCAAACCCCTGCACTCATTGCTACACTCCACTGCCTCTCGCACAGGACTGCCAGAGAGGGATCCAGGAGGCACAGGTGGAGAAGAGCTTGATTTGGGTGTCAGAAAACTCACACTGAATGCTGCCTCTCCCGCTGCCTTGCTGATCATGAGATTTAAACTACCTTTAAAACAAATTATTTTTTATTATACAAATAATACATGATTGTTGCATTATACCAGGAAAATGCAGAACAGAAGAGAGATTAAAGAGCATCTGCACTCCACTGCTGCCCAGTATTAACCAGGGTCTTGCTTCCACATGGTGGGGTGGTAGAGGCCAGGTCACTGATTTCTCTGAAGCTCCCTGGTCCCACCCGTCTCCCCTTCATTTATTTAACCACTATTTCTTGAGCATCTCTTGAATGGCAGGCAGTGCCCCAGCTCCTGTCTTCCTGGGGCTCTCACTGCAACAAGGCAGACAGGCGGTGTGAGAAAACTGATGAGGACAAGACAGTGAGGCTGAGTGGTGATGGGGAGCTGGGGGAGTGTTGAAAAGTGCCTCCCCAGAACATTTCATCTGAGTCTTGGAAGATGAGTAGGAGTTGGTCAGGAGAAAAGGGTGGTGGGCAAAGCTGTCCAGGGCTGAGGGAACAGCCTGTGCCAAGGCTCAGAGGAAATGCTCAGCTCATTTAAGACTAGAGGGACTTTCCTGGTGGTCCAGCGGCTATGACTCTGAGCTCCTGGGAGGGACCTGAGTTTGATCCCTGGTTGGAGAACTAGATCCTACATGATGCAACGAAGACCTGGTGCACCTGAATAAAAAAACAATTTCCTTTTTTTTGGAAAAAGGGCTAGGGCATCACCCCCTGTGAGGGGAACATGGAGTGGGAGACAGAGGTGGGGCAGTCATGCCCCTACCCTTGCAGGGGTGCTGGGAGGACCAGACAAGGTGAGTGTGAAGGCGGTGTGCCATGCCCAGCTGATCCTGCAAGCCAGCACCATTTCTCCTCTTTCTAAGAACTAAAGTGACCTGGACACTGAAACTCACGGGATCCTTCACGCGCTCCCCCTTCCCCACCCCCTGTCTGCTTTTCTCAGTGTGCACCCCACTGCTCTCCCTACTCCCCACTTCCTCCAGTGGGGGGAAAGATAAAAGGCAAACTCTTAGGAAGAACCAGCAGTACGGCCCGACTGGATGCTTTTAACTAAGTCTGCGGGCAGGAGAGACTTTTTATCCCTTGCAAGTTAATGCAAACTGTTAGGGAGATAAATAAATGACAGAGCTGCCGATGGACTGTTGGGCTCAAAGAAGGGAAATTTGTCTCACTTTAGAAGAAGGACCTGGAGGGCTCAGCCCCATCGACTCGTTCATTGTGCTGTTATCTGCCAGAGAGGAGGTGACACCATAGCAATTAAGACAAACTTTAGTCTATAAGTTCGTGCCTGCAATCTCACGGCTTCAAAACAAGACAAATGATACCGCCAAGGGAGGAAACAAAGTCTTTTTCTGACTCGGTCCAAAGTCACCGCGGATATTTGTAGTTGTTCAGCAGAAAATTTGTCATTACGAGGCTGGGCTCTGCTAGCTCCCCCTGCCTGACTTCATCATCCATCTTGGTGGCTTGCGCCAGCCTGGGCTGTCTCTGGGATTCTCCCTGGCTGCCCTCTGCGGGGCCCTACCCATTGCCAGGCACACCCGCCTGCCTCTTGGGTTATATGGGCATCTCAGGTGGAGCAGGACATGGTTTCTGCCAACCAGAAAGGAGTCATGACAACGCCAGGAAGTGCATCAAAATCCAGCACTATCACGGAGGGCTGCGGACCCTTCCCATCCCCCTTCTGCTCCTGGCGTGGGGAATGCATCCTGCGCCTCCACCTGTGCAGGCTCCCACCCCTCCACCATCCCGCCTCCTCCCACCCCTCCACCATCCCGCCTCCTCCCACCCCTCCACCATCCCGCCTCCTCCCACCCCTCCACCATCCTGCCTCCCCCGACCCCATCCCACATCACCGCAGCTGTTGACCTTCTCCACGTGCCCCTCAGAACTGCTCCTCTTCTCAGCCTCCCACCCGTGGTTGGACTCAGCTGTGTCTGGCTGCTTGAAGGCGCATTCTAATAGGGCCCAGATTTAGTTAAAGGATGAAGCTCCCATGGGGAACGTGGGCAGCCATCAGTGGGGATGGAAGACATCTTTGAGGCAGTATCTCGGTCCTCTCTGGGTTCCCCAGCCCACGTGGAGGCAGCTGTCCATCCTCTTCTAACGCACCTGTGCAGTAGAGGGGTCTGGAGAGCTGCCGGCTTGCCTGCCTGGTACTATCCCAGGGGCTTGCTTTGAGATTATATTCTGCCTTCAGTCTCGAGTGTGCAGAGATCGGGAAGAATACGCCTGCCCGCAAAGCTTCAGGTCTGTTCAGCTCAAGTACAAGGCCCCTGGTTCTTGGCCTGCAGGCAGGGCACCCATGGCTTTCTCAGCCAGGCTACAGCGTCCAGCCCACCTTGCACTGGCCTGACTTCCCCCCAACTAGGCTGGGCTCTGGATCACACTGCTTTGTGGCTGCAGGGCCTTTGTCTGACCACACCTGGGAACAAGGGTCCCACCGTTCCTCCCTGTTCCCACTTCCTTCTTGGAAGATCTCCAAAGCTCTGGGGTCCTATAACCCCGTATTTCTCAGATGGGAAAGCTGGAAGGGCAGGACAAAGAAGGTCTGGGTGGTTGACTGCTGAGAGGACTTGGCTCCAAGCACTGGGCGGGGCCCACCTCCCAGTGTGACCTGGGATCTCCACGAGGACCAACCTGTCCCAGAAAACACCACCTTCCCGGCTTCCCTGAAAGTCTGAGAGACTCGAGGCTGCATCCCACGGGGCTCTGGTCTCCAGGAGGCTCTGGCTAGAAGGCAAATGGGTGTCCCTGAGCCCGGAGAGGGGCCTGCAGGCCTGACCCTTCCTACCCCAGCCTCTCCCACCTCAGAGAACCTGCCATGTGCCACGTGTTAGAGCTGATGAATCGGACCCCGGCGGGCTCACAGTCTGTACCCGAGAAAGGCAAGGGAAGCTTCCAAGAGGAGGGGGGCTTTTAAGAGGGGCCTGGACGGAGGAGTGGGGTTGACAGTGTGCACAGCGTGAGGCAGTTGGGCAGTCAGGAGCTCACTCCTGTCCCTCTATGCCCCTGGTCTCAGTCCTCCATGACCCTCAGAGCAAGGGCAGTTTGGCCTTGGGGTTGCTAAGGGTGACTGGGGGGATGACCAAACCTAAATGGGTTGAAGGTGGCCCTGCCCGCCAACCAGAGGGGTCTTTGGAGGAGAACCCCTCAGGGGTTGCCCAGCTCCCCATCTTCCCAACACTGAACTGAGAGAAACTCAGACCTGGGGGGCTGTCCCAAAGCTGAGGGTCTAGACCTGGAGCCCTTGAATGAGTGGGTTCCATGACTCCATGAACTCTAAGGTGTGGACAAACTTTGTGTGTGTGCGTGTAGGGGCACATTATCCTGGAGGCAAGGGTCTGTCACTTCTCTGGTATGCACATGGCAGTTCGTGACCCCCCCAAAATGAGAAGCCTTGTTCTGGAACATCAGGGCTGGGAGGAATTCCAGGACTTGGTGGCACTGACTCCTCCATTTACTGAAGAGGAAACTGAGGCTTAGAATGAGACATGCTTTGTCCAAGGTCATCCTGAAAGCTGGTTAAGCTGGTTTCCTGGTCCAGGGCCTCGAAGAGCCCTCTGAAAAAGTGAAAGTGAAAGCGTTAGTCACTCAGTTGTGTCCGACTCTTTGCGATCCCCTGGAGCATAGCCTGCCAGGCTCCTCTGTCCATGGGGATTCTCCAGGCAAGAATACTGGAGTGGGTTGCCCTCCTCCAGGGGATCTTCCCAACCTAGGGGCTGAATCTGCGTCTCTTACGTCTCCCGCATTGCAGGCAGGTTCTTTACCTCTAAAGCCACCTGGGAAGCCTGTGATGAGCCCTCTAGAGGGTGTGCTTCTCAGTGTGGCTGGAGGGCGTTGTGTCGGGGTGGAGGGGGGTCACCGAGCAGATCCCTGGGCCCCATTCCAAAGGTACTGATACAGTATCCTTGACCACCAGAGTTCGTGTGCAAACTCTGTTCTAGAGGACAGGGTGGCGCCTGCTCACGTTGCACAGGCAGTGCTTGTAGCTGACTTCTGGAGCCATGGTTAAGTGTGTGGCTGGGAGTGTGGCTCTGAGTTCCAAATGGGACCTTTGGAACCTACTCCAAATGGGACCTACTCACTTCCTGGGTGTCCTTGGGCAAGTCTCTTGACCTCTCTGTGCTTCGGTTTCTCCATCCGTAAAATGGGGGCATTCACAATATCTCCTACCTCATGTGAATGGTACAGCTGATAAAGGAAGCCCTCAGCAAGTGCTGACATGGGATTCCTGCACATTCTCCCTCTCTCCCTGGGCTTGGGATCCGAGGACAACAGGCTGCCTGGGTGCATCTTCTCAAAGTAAGGATGACCTTTGTGTCTGGGTGGTGGCTGGTTCATGTCTTGGGCTGGGCAGGTCCCTCTGGGGAGCATCTTTCTGCAACATGTGCTCCATGCAGCTCTCCCCGCCCTGAGCACTGACCCGGGGAGCAGCAGCCTCGATGGCCCGGGCCTCATCTCATCCTGTGACCTCCCAGCCTCAGGGATGCGGCAGGTGCTCGGTAAGTGGATGAATGCTCTGCCTGAGGCCCAGGGGCAGCTGGAGGCCTGCACCACCTTGAAAAGTGTTACCAAGAACATGACAACTCTGCCCCGGGAAACAAAAGGATGTCACACAAAGGCTGAGCCTTCATGGGCAAAGAGCTGAGCAGCGCTGGAACCACAGCCCCACCACCGTCCACTCAGCCCACACTTACTGGGCACCTGCAAGACCAGGTTCCTGGCACTGGGTGGGGTGGAGTGGATCCATGTGAAGAAAACTCTCTCTGCCCTTGTGTAGCATACGTTCTACTGGGGGCGGAGGTGGAAGATGAAACAAGTGAGTACAGTTAGTGGTTTGTAAAAAATGCGATGGAGGGCGCTGGTGCAGGCAAGGGGAACACGGGTCCCAGGGAGCAGCTGTGGGCAGGCTGCGGTTTCAAATAGGGTGGTCAGGTCAGGCCTCACTGAGATGCCATGTGAGCAGAGACCTGAATGGGACAGAAGGGATGCACGTGGATACACTTCAGGGGAAAACATCCTGCATTTGGTACAGAGGCCTGTATGAGATGGTGTAACACTAGCTGCCAGGAACATAAACGCAAAACAGTTTAGTTCAAGCTCATTGAACAGTCATCAACGCAAGAGTTCCCGAGGGTGACACATTCCTCCACGTGGTGGTTCAAGGATTCAGGCTCCTTTGCCTGTATCTCGGCCCTTCCCCGCCTCCCACTGCAGTCACTTGTCCGTTTAGAAGGGTGGGAAAATGTGGTGCACAGAAGGCACGTCTGCCTCTTAAGCTCCTTGGCCAGGAAGCAACCTGCCATCAGCTTCCGCTGATGAGCACTAGCCCCTCGGCCCCTGATTAACGAACAGGGGACTGGGAGCTGGGGTCTGGGTCTGGGTAGCAGCTTCCCCACAGCCCTGCGCTACGCAGGGAGCATGAACTGCTCCTGCAGTTTGGGGGTCAGCTTGATGTCTCTGTGGGGGCCCTCAGTGGGGAGTGGGCCTGGATGATGGCACCCCACTCCAGTACTTTTGCCTGGAAAATCCCATGGATGGAGGAGCCTGGTAGGCTGCAGTCCATGGGGTCGCTGAGGGTCAGACTTGACTGAGCGACTTCACTTTCACGCATTGGGGAAGGAAATGGCAACCCACTCCAGTGTTCTTGCCTGGAGAATCCCAGGGACTGGGGAGCCTGGTGGGCTGCCGTCTATGGGGTCGCATAGAGTCGGACACGACTGAAGTGACTTAGCAAGGAGGCCAGGTGGCCGGAGTGGAGTGAGAGTGGGGGGTGATGGGAGCTGAGGACAGAGATAATGGGGTGGGGGGCTGTGGCAGACTATAGGGTCATACAGGCCACTGTTGGGTCTTGTGAGCACACAAGAGCTCCTGGCAGTTCTGGGTCGGGAGGGCCATGATCCCAGTGTTCCAGCCAGCTCCCTCTAGCGGCCGTGTGGAGAACAGACTGTAGGGGAGGTGGGAGCAGGGGCCTGGGAGGGGCCTGTGTGCTGGTCCAGGCGTGATGCCTTGGATGGGGATGGGAAGTGGTGGAATCAATATACTTTGAAGGCAAAGACAACAGGACTTCCAGGTGGGCGAGCTGTGGGGTGTGAAAGAGAAAGGCAGCACGGCCATGGCCCAGTACCCCAGAGGGCACTGGGAGGATGGAGACGGAAGAGTGGCAGAGGGGGCTCTTATAACACTGGGACTGCCAAGTGCAACCCCAGCCTCTCTGAGCCTCGCTTCCTCACCTGTAAAATGGGAGGAGAGGCCTCCTGTAAAAACACACTTACCTGGCGGGTGGTTGAGAGCATTACTTGACAGGATGGCTCTGAATGGCCCGAGGTGAGTGAGCCGTGCTGAGGGTGGGGTCCAGGGCAGTGGGGGCCGACTCGCTGTGGAGAGGAGCTGGGGGCGGGGCTGGGGTGGGAGGGAAAGGGGTGCCTCTGAGAACCACCCCAGCCCTTTTCCAGCTCTGGGTCTCCTTCACTCACGGTTCCAGCTCAGATCACCGTGTTGGAGCCAGAGTTGGAGCCGGGACTGCTTGGCTCTCGAGGGTGAGGACAAACTCCAGCCCAGCAATGGCGCAGGGTGGGTGCTGGCTGGGCCACTCTGTGCCAGGTGGCTTGGTTCAGGGACCTCCACACCTCAGTTTTTAACCTGTCAAATGGGTTGGTCTGCGAGCCTCCTCAGAGAACTGGAGGAAGCACATTGGGGGAGGGGCTGGCAATAACACCCCCCCCCCCAACCCCGCTCCCAGCGCTGCGTGGGCAACAGACACTCTGTGCAGCATGGCTCTTACAGGGGGAGGCGGTTACAAAGCAGTAATACTTTTATTCCCATCAGGGATGCTGACTGGGCCCGACCTTTTACAAAGAAGATGGTTAGGAAGAAGAAAGGGGGGCCAGGGTGTAGGGGCCTCTGTTTTTGATGCCCCAAGCCCTCCACCCAAACCCTGCCAGTCAGGCTTCCAGACCCGAGGCGGGCGAGGGCTGGCTCTGCAGGGCGGGCCACCCTTGAGGGCTCCCTAGGCAAGGCCATCCGCCAGCAGCGTCGAAGGTGAGTCCAGCAAAGCTCTTTCGGTGCGGACAGCAAACGGAGAAGGCGCAGCAGGTGGGTCTTCCCCTTGGTGACCAGTCCTGAGCTCGCAGCGTCCACCCAGCCTCAGGGGGGGCCCTGCTGGCTCCGCCTCTCCTCCAGCGCCCTGCACACCCACATGGACACCACGGTGGCGTTTCCGTCATTGAACTGCACGATGAACGGGTGGCCCTGTGGGCAAGAGGAGGAAGCTGTGACAGCCATTCCCTGGACTTTGCACGTCGCCTGTTCACAGCCTTCCTCAACAGCCCTGTGAGGTGAGGGCAGCTTCAGTCCCATTTTATAGCCTTGATCACTGAGGCCCAAGGCAGAGCAGTCTGGAGCCTGTCTGGAGCACTCGCTGCAGCCCTCACATTCTACCTTCTCCTTAAACTCCAGCCAGCCTGGAAGGTCCCCCAGGGTATGAACCTGTCTTAATTCCACACAGCCTGGCAGTTCCTCGGCCCAGCGTCATTCCCAACAGCTGGCAGGCAAGGCCGGGCACCAGAGCCGCCAGCGTTCCAGTCCAGTTGCTGCCCAGAAACCAGAGAATCATCTTGCCAGGGCCTACGTCAAGCCCAGTTTTCTTTTGTTTCAAGCTCTCCTATGAACAAGCCACAGTCTATGTGTGGAGGGAAGGCAAAGTGTCGGGGGTGCGGGGGCAGGAGGGATGCTCTGGCTCCTGCTGAGCAGCTGGGGGCTGGGGAGCAGACTCTGGAGTACAGCTGCCTCGGGCTCTCACTGCTTACCCACAGTCAGTCCTCCCTGCTGTCCAGGAGACAAGATCCCTCCTGATGATCTTAGGGTCTCCTTGGGAGTTCCCAGGAATGGTCAGAAAAAAGCAGGGGCAGCCACGGGTGGAAGGAAAACTGCAAAGCCTTCTCCTCTTCCCCAAGGGCTTGTCTGTTAAGCAGTGCTCGCGTGGCAGTGTCCTCCCCTACCAAACTCTGTAGCTCGAGACTCAGGGAGCCACGGCAGGCGAGCAGAGAGAATGGGGGCTCCCACACCCCCCAGCTCCTTTTCTCCCTCTGGCTTCAGCTCTCCAGCTCCAGCTGCCCTGCTCCGCCTGTTCTGAGCCCTTCTTAGGTGCCCTCTCCCCCGCAACCCCCACCGCCCTCCACCAGGCTGGGCTTTCCAGGCAGCTTTCCCTATGAGCTCATCAGGAGGCACTGGGTGGGGGCTTGGATGCCCAGACCCCATGTCTGCAGGAGCAGTCAAAGCCCAGGCTAGGGGAGGGAAGGGGGTTGCTTGGTCAGCCCCGAGATGTCCCTGGGACAGAAGAAGAACCTCCAGGCTTCCAGCCCAGCTGACACCATGCCCCTTGCCCGGTTTTCCCAGTTTGGGCAGGAAAACCCGCCTCTGGAGCACCCTGTGTGGGGCCAGCTCAGAGGCACCGGGAACAGTGTCAAAGGTGCAGGGAGGAAGGGAGTTCGGCTTAGAGGGTGCCAAGGCACCCAGGGCAGAGGCTCACCAAGATCACAGTGGAGCTGGGCCTGCAGCCCCGCCTGGCACCTTCTGTGATCTGCCTGTGGCTCCCAACACACCTGCAGGGTCCCCCAAGGGAGCAGGTGCCCCTGCAGACTGCAGCTGGGGAAGGGGGTGGGAAGTCAGGTTGGGTGGGCATCCCCCCAGGCCACACAAGCCTGAGCGGGGGCTGAGGCAGGAGAGCCCAGGTGGGACTCTCTTGTGGCTCTCATATGTTCCCCCCCCCATATATATAATCCCGCCTCATGTATGCCTGCCTAAATCAGCGCCCAGATAGAAGGAATTCTTCCTGAAGTCAGCGAGCACGTTTCCTTTTCAGGAGGCTCAGAGAAGGCGACCTTGTGCCCTTCTGAAGAACAAAGGGAGACGCTATGCTCAGGAGCCGATGGGCCCCTCCCCTGCAGCCCGGGGTGCACAGTGTCACTTTCCCAGAATGCCGGGTGACTTTGGGGGCCATATGCTGCATCTCTGCTATCATCTGTTCAGGAGCAAGCAGAGCGGAACTGCAGGAGGGGAGAGGGGAGCGTTCTTCCAGTTACAGCAAGGCTGAGGGCTGCGCTGCAGGAAGCATTTCACCCAGGTGTCCCGGGAGGCGGACGAGGAGAGGGTGGGCATCCACCGCTTTGGTGCAGATTCTGCCCCCTTCCTCTCTGACCCCCACCCCCTGGCTGGGACGGGACCCCCATCTCCTGTGTACCCCTGGGGCTTTACACCAGCCTGTACGGCAGAGACTGAGACAAGTGGTTTTGTCCCCAGCTACTGTTGATGGGTTTGGGGGGATAAGAAGAGGAATCATAGAGGGAGAAAGAAAGGAGAGACACAGAGATGGAGGGGAGACCCCAGCCTCTCCACGCAGCCTGGGCTGTGACAGGTGAACTTGGGAACTGGAGACTGCCTGGTCCACCACGTGACTGGATGCGCTGAGACAGCCAGGACGTGGGGAGTGAGAGCGTGGAGAGTTGTCCAGAGGAAACCGGAGCAGAGGCGGCACTGGGAACGCGAGAGATCACGGCAGTCTGGGGGCATTTCTGCCTGCAGGGTCCAAGAGTATCTCAAGGTCTGGGGGGGAGGCGCTAAAGCACACAGGTGGGCATGATAATCTCCACTTTGCAGATGAGGAAACAGGCCACAGGCTCATGGTTGACCTGTTCCGGCTCCCAGAGCTGTGACTGGATCACAAGTCTCTGAAACCCAAACCTACTGTCTGGGGCTTTTCCTGGGCTGCCTTGGGGTAGGCAGACATTGAGAGTCAATTCCTCCTTGCCAGATTTCTGCCACGGGATTCAGGCCTGTCTGACCAGAGGGGACTGAGACTGCAGGTCCTGACCCCTGGGAGAGTGGGGTCAGGGTGGTAGGTCCCTCTTACTTGACTCTGCCCTCCCATCAGCCCTGGGTGGGAAGCAGGGTAAGTACACCATAACCCCACTTTACAGAAGAGGAAACTGAGCCCTGGAGGGAACATGACTCGTTAAGTGCTAGGGCTTTTGGTTGCTCCTCTGGTACATTCTCAGGGCTGGACCCCAGCCCCTGTGACCCTGCCAGCGTGTGGGCTCCTTTCCTCCCTACCAGGTAGCAGACGCTCCTCCAGCCCCAGACGTGCACGAAGCAGGTATTCCTCATGAGTTTAATGAGCAAACAAAAGCTGATGGACGATGCTGGGAAAAAGCATGAAGATCACTCTGCCACCCTTAGGGGCCTCAGTTCCTAGGTAGCTCCTGACAGGCCCGAGCAGGTGCCTGCAACCACCAGAAGCCTGGAGGTGGATGGAAACTGCACACTGGTTAATAGCGAGTCCGGCACCCGGGACTGAGCGCCGTGTGCCAGGCCTTGCCAAGAGCTTAGTCCCAATTCTCCCACCAGATCCCCAAGCTCACTGCGGAGGTGCACATGGCCACCTGGCAGATGAGGACACAGACACTCAGGGACCTGTGTGAAGTCACGGAAGCCAGGGCTGGGCTGGAAGCACCACCTGGGTCTCTGGACGCCAGATGCCATGCTCAGGACCGCATGCTCTCCTACACCTATGGCATGAGGGCTGCCCTCACAGGCCCCTCCTGGGGTTTCCGTGTGCCCCCTGCACCACACCCTCTGCAGTACCTGGGTAAAGGCACACCCCGCCCCCCTCTCCCAGGCAGAGGAATCCAGACACGGACAAGTTCTCCAGCTCCCTCGGGCTACCAGGACCAACAGGAGCATGGTGTGGCCCACCCCCTGCTGCCAGAACATCCACACGCCGCTCGTTGAGAGCATCTTCCACCCACGGTGACCGTCCCAGACACCCAGACCTCTGCTGCCCGCACAGTGTGTGTGTGAGCGGTCACTCTGCAGGCCGGAGCCCCGGAGAAGCTCACTGGCCTCCATACCAGGCAATGGGAGCCACTCTCATTTCCCGGATTCTCTCAGGGCTGATTGCAACCATTAAACTGGCGAGGGCTGAGGTAAAATGGACCACAAACTCCGCCACAGAAGATGGAGGCATAATGAAGGGGAGAGGATGGGACCGCGAGAGGCAGGATGGACCCCAGGGTGGGGCACAGCGGAGGGGGAGAGACGGGTCAACGACAAGCAAAGCCAGCGAGTTGCTGGGTGCGGACCTCCCACCACTGGGCAGATGGTGCTCCGGCAGCAACTCGTGACGAGAAACCAGAGCACGAGGCGGTCTAGCACCCCCTCCTCCACCTGGGCACTAGCGTCCAGGGCTTCGCTCGAGTTTGGCCCTCGACTTTGGTAATAACGGCCTAAACTTTTGCCCACTCGTGTCATCATGATGAGACGCTTTCCTGATGACTAACAGCATGACCCTCCCTCTATGGACAGCCCTCCATGCTTCTGCCAGAGGGGACAGGGAGAGGAGGGGTCCGGGTGCCTACCGCACGGGCACGAGGTGGACGTTTCGAACCTGCTGCGGTGAAGGGCAGCCTGAGGCTGACATGTCTGGACTCCCAGGCCACTGCTCATTCACTGACACTTTGCTCTGTGACATCTGTTGGGCTTCGAGTTTCTTCCCAAATAGGAATTTACTCCACTGGGGTCTCCACACTTTGTTCCCTTGAATAACTTCCTAGAGAACTCTGTGCATGTGAATCATGCAATGCCTTGCTGGTGTGGCTGCCACTCTGCCACAGTGCTGGCAGGTAGCAGGTCCTCCATTAGCCGTGGGCCTGTGGCAGGTCAAGAATCCAATGTGGGAGGTCTGGGTTCGATCCCTGGGTCAGGAAGATCCCCCGGAGAAGGGAATGGCAACCCACTCCTGGATTCTTGCCTGGAGAATCCCATGGACAGCGGAGCCTGGTGGGCTACAGTCCATGGGGCCACAAGAGTCAGACATGACTGAAGTGACTAACACGCCGTTGCAGGAAACAGTGACCTGCCTGTCCTCTCTGCCTGCATATGGTCACCGAGCCCCTGCTGTGGGCCAGGCCTGGGTTGCCTAAAATGGCCCTGAAGCCACCCAGCACCCTGTTTACAGACAAAGGAGACCAAGATGCCAACAGACACGACCTGAGCTAAGGTCACAGAGCTAGAAAGTGGCAAAGCTAAGGGCTGAACCCAGAACGGTGTTCTGCCATGAAGACACACCACTCTGCTCACTGAGGTTGGGCACAGTGAGTTTTAAATCCCTACTTTTTAAAAGAATATATGGAACAATATTATTTTTTATTATTATATATTTTATTAACCCCTTGAATAAGTTACCGAAGGAGGTACTGGGTTCCCTCCACCCCCTATAACAACCCAGGCTTTATTTGTAGGAATGGGATCATAAATTCTGTGCCTGTTCATTTTTATGGTATATTATTTTTAACTGGGGCTTCCCTGATGGCTCAGTTGGTAAACAATCCGCCTGCAATGCAGGAGACCCCAGTTTGATTTCTGGGTCGGGAAGATCCACTGGAGAAGGGATAGGCTACCCACTCCAGTATTCTTGGGCTTCCCTTGTGGCTCAGCTGGTAAAGAATCCACATGCAATGCTGGAGACCTGGGTTTGATCCCTGGGTTGGGAAGATCCCCTGGAGAAGGGAAAGGCTACCCACTCCAGTTTTCTGGCCTGGAGAATTCCGTGGACTTAACTGGTAATTTTTAACGGACAAACTAAAAAGAGAGTGGCAAAAAAAGGCAAACAGTGTCCTCCCTGATCCAAGTTGTATCAGGCACTTCTCATCAAGTAATTTATTTATTACTCCGCAAGTCTATTTATTGAGTATTACTTTAGGCCTGTTCTATAGACGGGAAGCTAAGGCACAGAAAGACTAAGGACTCTCTGCCCAGGGCCAGGGTGCGTGCACGTGGCCCTGTCCCTGGAGCCGTGTCCTCAGCCATCACACTGTCCTTCCTCACCAGCACCAGGGCTGGATGGTGGCGCCCACTCTGCAGGACAGCCAGCCATCAGAGCAGGCACCGGGGGTCTGCGTGACAACCCCAGCCCACCCGGTTCTCTGCTCCTTCTCTGTGGGTCTAGCTTCTAGGGAAGCAGCAAAATGAAGACCCGGAATTTGGAAGAAATTTTCTAGAGCTACAGAGACCACACCCTAGAGAAAAAGTGAAAGTGAAAGTCACTCAGTTGGGTCCGACTCTTTGTGACCTCACAGACTATACAGTCCATGGAATTCTCCAGGCTCCCTCATTGCAGGTGGATTCTTTACCAGCTGAGCCACAAGGGAAGCCCAAGAATACTGGAGTGGGTGGCCTATCCCTTCTCCAGTGGATCTTCCCGACCCAGGAATCAAACCGGGGTCTCCTGCATTGCAGGTGGATTCTTCACCAACTGAGCTATCAGGGAAGTGCCCCCTTAGAGATAAGGGCAGCAATAATAAACAGGATGTGTGGCAGCAGACTGCACCCCACACCTAAGATCTACTCTGTGAGGCCTTTATTCCTGTCTCCTCTCGAGGGGCGCCATCTCTTCTGGAACAAGTGCACACACTTGTTCTGCTGTGTGTTATCAACATTTGAGCCCACCTTATCCTAGCATGAGACTGGAAGCCTCAAGAACGTGCGGTGCTGATCACTGAGGAACCACTAGGAGAAGTTAGCTGGATTGACAGGTACGTTATACTGCTTCCCAGGAGCCTGGTGCTAGGTTGGGAAGTGCAGCAGGTTGGGTGGGCAGGCCTGGGGAGAAGGCTCCACAAGCTGAGGCTGCTCTGGACTCCCCGGACCATAGGGCTTTTCTTTCTCTAGAGGAGCCCCAGGCCAACCAGGCACGTCCTGGCCCACCAAGGATGCTGCACAGGGCACAACACCAAGGATCCAGGAGTTAGTTCAAGCAAGTAAACCACCCCCTCTCCTCCCACCAAAAAGCAAGCCAGCCCAGTTCAAGTACAAAGCCCAGGTAAGTCCAAAATGAAGAGCCCAACGTGAGCCACAGGACCAGTGCAGCCATTAGGCAGGCCCTGTAAGCGGTGATCTGAGGGGCCAGAGGGCCGTCCGGTCACTGCACCGCCCATCACGTCACCTTCCTGCTCTGGGCTTGCCGGCCGTACTCGAAGGCTCCCTGTGTGTCCCTTTAGGATCCAGCCCTCGTGGCAGGGGTAACACTTCAGTCCCTTAAATTATGGAGAAGCGGTGGGAGGGGGTGGGACCTCAGAGACCAGCAGGGCCATAGAGGGTGAGCTGTGTTGGGGTTTCCACAGTTTGATTCAAATCATTAAGATATTTTAAGCTATATTTGTTTTTAAAAAACTAATTAAAAATAACATATACACTCAACTATCTTCAAGTCTTCAATGCTACCTGGAATACTGGCCGTGTGTTACTCAACACTGTGATGGTAACTGATCTTCTATAGCTCCTCGGACAGGTGGTCTTGTTAGATCTTGTTAGATCGGTGCATATTACTGACTGCTAATATATGCGCTGATGCCTAGGAAGGCTGGGCTGGTGCACTGGGCACCTGAAAGAACTCAGGGCCCTGACGTCCACTTACAGGAGCCAGTGCACTGAGCCTACAGAGCATGTCAGCCCATGGCCGGGCACACGATGCCCAACCGGGGTGTGGCTCAAGCCTTGCAGTGGTGTCAGCTCCTACAGGCTTTGAATCCCTCTTCTCTGGCCTGTAGACTTATTGTAAGCAATTCATATGAACAGCAGCTAGCTACTGTCAGCAACTAAACTCTAACGCTTTTCTGCTATTCCTTTTTTAAGCTTCTACATAGGTTTAAAAGATGCCTAAGCTGGGAGGACAGTTGGGGGAGTCTGGATTTCCTTGATATGAGGCTCCTGAGACAGTGTCAGAGATAAGTGGGATGCTGATGCAGATACTAGACTGCAACCATCACCTATGACCCCAGTTCTCAGATTTTTGTGTCCTTCAAGGGAGGTCTCATGCCTTTATAAAGAGGTGCCTTTAATGAATACTAACACATTCATGGAGAAGGCAATGGCACCCCATTCCAGTACTCTTGCCTGGAAAATCCAATGGACGGAGGAGCATGGTAGGCTGCAGTCCATGGGGTCGCGAAGAGTCAGACACGACTGAGCGACTTCCCTTTCACTTTTCACTTTCATGCATTGGAGAAGGAAATGGCAACCCACCCCAGTGTTCTTGCCTGGAAAATCCCAGGGACGGGGGAGCCTGGTGGGCTGCCATCTATGGGGTTGCACAGAGTCGGACGCGACTAATGCAACTTTGCAGCAGCAACACATTCATGCTAAAAAAAAAAAAAAAGCTACTTTTCCCCTATATTAATAAAGAGATACTGCATTAGTTTTACACAATAAAAAGCATTCCACTGCTAAAGATTCAAAACTAGCAATCTAATCCCTACTTACCCTGGAGACAACTTCAGATTAGAGAAGTTAAACAACTTTTGGAAAAATGCACACTGTCCAATGTCTGCTAAACTGCTGACAAGGGCAGGGCAGTGGGCAAGCCTATATAATATTAATTTTTTTTTAAGAATTTTTTTTTTGATGTGGACCATTTTTAAAGTCATTATTGAATTTGTTACAGTACTGCTTCTATTTCATGTTTTGTGTTTTGGCCATGAGGCATGTAGGATCTTAGCTTCTTGACCAGGGACTGAACCTGCCCCCTGCACTGCAAGGTGAAGTCTTAACCACTGGACCCCAGGGAATCCCTAGTATTAATTAGTGTACATGAGACAATAAGTCATGCTCCTCCTGAGGGTCTGCTTCCTTCAGGGCAGGTGTGCCTGCACTAATCAACAGGTGGTGTCTGGGACGAAGGTGGCCAGGACTGAGGCTGCAGTAGGGGGTGCAGGGGAGGCTCCCCAGGAATGACTCAGCAGGAAGAAGCTGAGGCACCACCATAGCATCTGCCCCCATGTCGGGTAAGGCAAGGGGCCCTGGCCTGAGAGTCAGTGGGCCTCCTCTCGCCAGCCCGGGAGTCTTGGAGGCTTGGGCAAGGCCACGATGGCCTCACTTATAGAAGAGAAAATGCTCCAGGGCACCTCCATTTCCTTGGCTTCATCATCCCACATGGAGGGACTTGTGTTGTCTTTATACTTCTCCGCCCTATCCCCGGGGAGGAGGAGGAGGAGTCAGGCTGGCGGGAAGTACGCAGCAGGCCCAGCCCAGGGGTCTCCTGCCCACAGGAGGACTGGGTTCTGGCCTGCCTTCTTCTGGCGAGCTCCCAGGTAGGCTCCAGACTGCTGTTCACCTCTGATGGAGCTCTGTGGGAAATTCCCAGCAAGGCCCAGCACATCAGCACAGCCTTTGACTCAGATTGCATAGAAGGAGAGCTGATGCTTCCTTTCTGCCATTTCCTGAGTCTTATTTCTCAGCTGGGTTTGAACATGGGGAGGCTGCTGGCTGGCCTTGTCACCCTACTGAATATCTCTGCTCCCTCTGCCTCTGGGCTGGGGTAGGAAACTGCCTGAGTGCAGACAGGCTTCCCAGACACACACTGAGTAGCGTGATGGGAGGCTACTATGCTTCCATGTAGAATACACCCGGGGGAGTGGCAGTGAGGTGAAGGTGTGAGCCTTGCCTGTCAGCTCGTGTGGAATCTCACCGTCTGCCTAGCCTGGCTTACCTGGGCCAATGCCCCGCTGCAAACCTCTCAGAGGCAAGGCGTTGGTCCTGAGACTGTGCTTTCTCAGCCTCTGATTCCTAAAGCTGGGGGTGCAGGTTCCCTTCTAGCCTTTAATTTTCTTTGAAATGAAGAAATGATCCTCAGCGGTGACATGCCATTTCAATCACCCTTCCTGAGTTTATTCTTCACAAATACCACGGAAATAGATGTTTCTTTCCAAATATTCAATTATTAGCAGCAAACTGCTTACCTCTAGCCACCCTAGACTGTACATGAGGCACCTAAGGGGGTCAAGGTGAGATCTGCTTTCACCTGAGCAGATCTATGTGTTCCTACGCAGGGTAATTGGCCAGGAAATGGCCCATCGAGAGGGCAAGGTGTTTCCAGAGGCTCCGCCAGTCATTCTAGGGCCTATGCTGACAGGGCAGCCCCAGGACCAGAGCAGTGGGTGGAGGAGAGGGCACAGGGAAACTGCAGCGGGCCACTGTGAAGGGAAAGGAGCGGGGAGGTGTGTGTGTGTGCCAGCACCCGGGAGTTTATGTTGGAGGAAGTGGATCCATGTGGGTGGCAGAAGGGTGCCCCCTGCCCATCTAGAGGGGTTGTGGTGGCTGCCCTGTAGAGAACTCAGACAAGATGGGTGAGCAGGAAGAGCAGGGAGCATGCTGGCTATCCCAGTCAGTCTCGGGCTGAGCAGATACCCAGAGAAGTCAGGACCGGAGGATGCCAGAGGGAGAGTGGGGTTCTTGCTCCAATAATGCTGAGGCCTCCTATCTGAGAGGCTGATTCTGCAGCAGGTCCAAGCAGTGAATAGGGCAGCCAATTACAGGCGTCTGGATGCTCAGGGTTTGTCTTCTGGTGTGATGGGCTGTGTGGTGGCGGTTTATAGACACAGAGCTCAAAAGGACGGTTCCCTCCTGTCCTCTTTTGTTCTTACCTTTTGAGATTTGATGTTTAAACTCTGAGACCTTGGCTCTCTCTGTGTATATACGCATATGTGGGCATGTGAGTGGGCAGAGGGGAGGGAAGAGACAGCAAGTTCCATCACAATTTCTGGCACAGAGTGGGGAGCTCAGTGAGCTTGTTGAACAAAACAGAATGGACTGATTCTGACAGTGAGAGAATGAAGAGATGGGGAGAGACCAAGCCTAAAAGTCCTCCCGCTACAATATCCCAGTCAAGGAACATTTTACCAAAACCGTAACAGATGAATTTGTAAGAAAGGAAATCTGCAAGTGCCAAAAATGAAGAGGAAACGGAAAACCTCTTCAGTAAGGGTGTGAGTTGAGGTCTTGTGGCCCTAAGGGAGGCTATCAGTTCCAGGAATGCAGTACCTGGAAAGTGTAATACTAAGTGGAAACAGGAGACAAAGTCCAGCTGGGGAGCTGGCCTAGGACCCTGGGCAAAGCTGGGACTGCAGAAAGTCTGCCCATCAGCAAAGGGGATGCTGTGTAAGGTGACTCTGAGCCTTGTGCACTTTGGGGTCCTATGTACCACTGCTCTGGTCTGAGAACACAAGGCTGATTAACCTAACATAACATTGATATTGATCTAGCAATACTCTGGAGTATCTCTCAGGAGCAAATGAAAAAACATTCTGAGGCAATACTTCTGGAATGCAATCATTTCCACAGCAATAAGCCTCATTCAGAATGAGCTTACAATAAAAATTCTAAAACACGTGAGCAAACAATTAGGCATGGACAAGAGTCAGCAGACACAACATGCAGGAAGATTACAGCTCTCAGAACCAAGGTGATAGAAAATAATTGGAAAGAAAATGCAAAACAATGTACAGCTGAAAAGACTAAAGACATAAAAGAAGTTGAAACACTAAGAACAAGATATTATGAAAAAGAGAAGAGAGATTTGAAAAAGAATCAAATATAACTTATAGAAATAACACGTGTAGTGAGTGGGAAAAACAAAAGAAACTCTCCATAGAGGAGCCAGACAGCAGGCTGAATACAGCTGAGGAGAGACTTAGCAAGCTGGAAGAACGGTCTGAGAAAAGTATCCAAAGCACTACTCAGAACTGACAGATAAGCAAAAAATAATTTTTTAATGTGAAAGAGAGAGACCCAGAGGAAAGAATGAGAAGAGACGAGACACAGTGGCAGATGGGAAATATTCAAAGAGACAACATCTGAAAATTTTGAGAACTGATGAAAGATATGAATTTTCAGATTCAAAAATCAAAATGATCTCCAAGTAGAATAACTATACAGAAATCTATACCTAGACAAATTGTGGGGAAACTGCAGAACACCAGGAACAGAGATGGGAAAAGCCCCCAGAGAGAAAGACCATGGCAACTGGGCAGCCAGCAGATTCTCACCAGCTAGTGGAGCAGCCTGGAGAAGGAAATGGCAACCCACTCCAGTGGAGAATTTTTGGAGACCTGCCTGGAGAATTCCGTGGACAGAGGAGCCTGGTGGGCTGCTGTCCATGGGGTCGCACAGAGTCGGACATGACTGAAGTGACTTAGTATGCATTCATGCACTGGAGAAGGAAATGGCAATGCACTCCAGTATTCTTGCCTGGAGAATCCCAGGGACAGAGGAGCCTGGTGGGCTGCCATCTATGGGGTTGCACAGAGTTGGACATGACTGAAGCGACTTAGAAGCAGCAGCAGCATGGAGAATCCAGATGAAAACAGAGTCAAGGCTCTGGGGAAACTGTCAATCTAAACTCTTAAATCCAATTGAACTAACAATCAAGAGTTAGGGCAGAACTTCCCTAGAAGTCCAGTAGTTAGAATTTTGAGCTTTCACTGCTGAGGACTGGGTTTAATCTCTGGTTCAGGAACTAAGATCCTATAAGCTGTGAAGTGCAGCTCCCCCCCAACCCCAAAAAAAGAGGGCAAAGTGAAGATAATCCTAGAACAAAAGACAGAACTCTTAATGTACTTCCAAAAGGAAAAGAAACTTCAGGAGGAGGAAGTAGGATGCAACAGGAATAGGAACAGATAACTGGTAAACACATGGATAAGTATCAACAGGTATTGATTATACAAAATGAGAACAAGAGTAATGACTAACTGCGAAGACCTAAAAACAAGACGCCAATGAAATCCTGGACATGAAAGAAGAAGGGACTGATCAGAAATTCTTAGTCTCCTTATATTCGGTGGAGTAAAGCTGTGGTTGAGGCTGCTAGCTGCCTGTCAATATCCATTCCTCCTTTTTCCTTAGTGATATGAATCCTAAGTTTAGTAAGGAACAGAGTTGATGTTTGGCAGAAACCAACAAAATTCTATAAAGCAATTATCCTTCAGTTAAAAAATAAATAAATTTAAATTAAAACAAAACAAAACAAACACCACAACGGGAAAGCACACACACAGAGGAACAGCGTCACCCAGCAAAGCAATCGCAGGCCCAGCCTCCCCGGCAGCTCGCTTTTGGCCAATGCCACGGAAGCCCGTAAGCGTGTGCTGATCCGCAGATCTGTCCTTAAACAAAGGAGTGTTTTGACCACTCTTCCTCATTCCTGTTGGCTAGAGCTCAAATGCCCCTTGACTAGAAAGGAACTGCCAACTAATCTGGGATACGTCCTGCCTGTCTTTATATGTGTGGGGAATATCCTGCTGTCATATTTAAGCTGTTGTTTATTTTAATCACATGCAGTTAAAGCCAATTCTACCTAATATAAAGGTTAGGAGACTGAACCTAAAGCTGAATATTGTCGGGAAGGGGGTATATTTAGTGATTAACCTTTAGGCTTTGCTAAATTAAGTGAGAAACTTGGGGATAACCATTACAAGGCTAGAAATAGAATACAGTATCTAAACCGATGGGAAGACTAAAAAGAAAGAAAAAAAATTAATCTAATAGAGTAAAGAAAGGAGAAAAAAGAAGTCAGAAAAGCACTGTAGAGAGAAAAGTACAAAACAGAAGAGTAGAAAAAAAATTTAGGTGTATCAATAAGCAATAAATATAAATGATTAAACTAATGAATTAAAAGAGAGTCAGATAAAATTAAAGACATCAATAGCAAAAGGCAGAGATTCATTTAAAACAAAAGAACACAGAAATAATGAAAACAAAGGGGCAGGAAAACATGTAGCAGATGAATACTAACCAAAAGAAGATTGCATATGTATATTAATATCAGACAAAAATAAAACTTAAAATATACTAGAGGTAAAGAGAGTCACTACATAAAGATAAAAGAAACCTTTTAAAATGAAGATATAGCATGTTGACACAGGCACCTAACATCACCACCTTAAAGAAAGAACTGACAAAATTGCAAGGAGAAGCAAAACCACACTAATAGTGGGAGACTAACATGGCTCTCTCAGTAATTGAGAGATGAAGCAGGTAGAAAATTAGTAAGGACACAAAATATGTAAGTAACGCAATTCACAAATTCATAAAGAATGTAAAAAGGACACTTCATTCAACAATTAAGAGAATTACATTCCTTTTAAGCAAAGAGAGTACAGTGAAAAAAAACCACAGTGTAGTAACCACAGGTATTTCAACAAGTAACAAAGGTCTTTGTTATTTTGGTTGATATTTTATCAATCATGCTCTCTGACCATGGTGCACAAAAAGAAGGCAACAATCACAAGATAACAAAACAACACTGAGTATGTGCAAACAAAAATACTTCTACATAACTCATGGGTCAAAAAAGAAATCCCAGTTGTAACTGAGAATTACTTAGAAATGAATGACAATGAAAATACTATACATAAATATTTGTGGAATGCGAGTAAAGTAATGTATAGTTTTACATGGATATGTTAAGGAAAAAAAGATTGGAAATTTATGAGTTAAGTCAGTAAATTATAAATGGAACAAAAAGTAAATCCAAAGAAAACATAAAACAGCAGTAATAAAGAACACAAAAGAATTAGACATTAAAGAGATGATCAAATCAATAAAATACTGGTTCTTTAAAAAGGTTAGTAAAATAGACTAACCTCTGATAAAACTGGTAAAGAGAGAACAGAAGCAAACATCATTAGGGAATAAAAAAATGGTACATGCCCATAAATGCAGGAAAAAATTTAAAATAGTAAGGGCATACCTTATGAATGATATGAGACCAACATCGCTGAAAATGTAGCATCATGGCTCCCCAGGAGGGAGAGGAGAGAGGGGAGAGGAGGTGTGAGGTGGTGCTGGGGGCAGTGGGCAGGGTGGCGGTGCTGGTGATCTGGAGGTGTCAACAAGTATTGGCAAATAGTCACCCTGGTAGGTTGTGAGCCCTGATACCACACTTCAAACTTTTAAAATGATTCCTATCTATTGCTTCATCTGATTTCAAGAAACATCCAATTAAGTAAAGGTGCTACCAAAATCCATCTCAGTAACAGCTTCTAGCTTCTCAGGAAGGAAAAACAACCTTTCCCACAAAGACTGAACCTAAAGTGGAGATTTTTTGATGTTATCAAACCAACAAAATACCTTAAGGAAAAACTGCTAACGACACCCGATACTGAACTTTGGGGTAGATAATTATAACTGAAGGGCCATCTTTTTTTTTTTTTAAGGCTTCCAGCTATGATACCCCAGTTATCTGAGCTTCATTCAATTCAGTAGACAGTGTTGCTGCTGAGGTGAGTGGAACCAGGGTACTGGCTGGGGCAGCCCTTTTGGAAAATCTGAAATAAAAGCCTAACAAAGGGCAAAGTCACCAGGCCCAGCCTATAATACAGGATCGAAAATTCCTAGTTACTCCAGAGTTTCTGCTTTCAGCAACCGTTTTCTGAAACTGCCCCCTCCTTTTTTTTTTTTTTTCCTAATGAAAATCCACAAAAAGGAAACAAGCCATTTGAAAATTCTGATCATTTTGTGTCCTGGCAGCAAATAAAAATCATCAATAGAACTCGCTTTTAGCCTTGAGCAATATTTTCTAAAACAAAACACAAAGAACCTGTGGTACTTAACTATTCTGTTATTGATTTACTGTGGTTTGCAAGGTAATGTTGAAGAAAATTAAACGTATGGAAGGCTGAAATGCGTTTTCTGAGGTGGTGAGCAGGGTAGCCTGTGTTTTCTGAGGCGGTGTCGCTGGTCATGCGCAGAATGAACGACTAAGGGAGCGCACTTCATCTGATTACAAATAAGCTGGAGAAGCTCGTTGCCGCAGAGCTTTATGAAACCAAAGTCCATTTTCACTGTTGAGAAGGACAAAGTTATATAGTTGCAAGCTTGCTTCTTCTGCTAGTTATGCTCCAGTATACAGGGAGACTTCCATCAAATCCAATATGGATGTATTGAGTGGCTTCTGTGGGTCTGACTCTAAATCTGGTTTTTAAAGTCTAAGGATTCCCCTTTGGCACATTCATGGCTTATTAGGTCCCCAGGGCTTCCCTTGTGGCTCAGCTGGTAAAGAATCCGCCTGCAATGTGGGAGACATGGGTTCAGTCCCTGGGTTGGGAAGATCCCCTGGAGAAGGGAAAGGTTACCCACTCCAGTATTCTGGCCTGAAGAATTCCATGGGCTGTATAGTCCATGGGGTTGCAAAAGAGTAAGACACAACTGAACGACTTTCCCTTTCATTTCACTTTCAAAAAAACAAACAAAAAAAAACCTTCAACAAATAATAATTCAAAACAATTTTATGCTAATTACTGATTCAAGAGCAACGTGGTCATATTGTTTCAAACTTCAGCATTCACATGCAATCTTACGGAGCAGTGTATTTCCTGTTTAGCGAAATGGCCTGTTTTCGAATCTGGAGGCACTTTACATACCTACAGGGCACTGTAAATTTGACTCCCTTACTTAAGACTAAGAATCTGAAAGTTACATTAAAACTTGAACGCTTTACTTTCAGTTAGCCCCTCAAGGCTTTACTTAGTCCGTTCTCTTGCAGTTTAGACTACTAATGCTAACACACATAGCATCTGGTTTCTCAATCTAAAGCACAAAATAAACAGACAAATAGAGGAAGAGCTGAGAGCTGTTAGAAAGGGAACAAGGCAGGAGTACTAAGTGACCTCTATTAGCAACACTACACAGCAAAAACGAAACCAAGGAACCAACGTGGGATCAACCAGGGCAAGGACAATGGCCCTCCACATGTTAATATCAGGAGACGCTAGGACAGCAGAATACAGCCAATGACTGTTCATGAAGACGGTCTAAGAACATTTTCTAAAAAGCAAACCCTGAGGCACATAATCCATTTAAGAGGACAGGGAAGTGTACAATACATTTAAAACCTCTTGCCTGTAATCTTTCAGTTATCTGAATAATTTCCTTTATTTGGAGGTGCTCATTTATGGAAAGTGGTGAATAGGAGCCTTGCTGCCCTTTGCATTTTGGAAGGTCAGGATTAAACAGGGAAAAGCTCGCACTCTGGCTGCCTTTCAGTAGCACCGTGTGACGTCACCAGGCAGACAAGCCTTCAGAACCTCTGAACTCAGTAAAGACATATGGGGCCACTTAGGGCCCAAGTTTATCTTGGCTTCCTTTGGAGCAAGTTTGATTACTTCTAAGATTTATGGTCAAAGTGGAAGGGAAAAAACATACCTCACAGAGCAGATTTATAACCTCATCTTGTTTTTATAATAACATTAGGGATGACATCCTATGACAGAATCTTGGAATGACTGCAGGGAGACTTGGAAACTCAGTGAGAAGTTTTATATTTTGGGGGTTTGGAGCATTTTGTACTTCCAGGGGTCAGGGAGGAAAGGACCAGGGAAATGAGCCAGGGAGACAGTCAGAGGGTGAGTGTCAGCTGGTCTAATTTTCTGTGTCAACTCTGAAAATTAGATAAACAATGACAAACCAGGCTTTTTAAATGAACATGTCACTTCTGGTTTTCTTGATACAAGGTAACATTTTTCAAGTCCTGGTAGCCCTAAAGACAGATTTAACCCCTGAGAGGTTTCTGTAAGTGTTCTAAAGCACCCACATCGAAACAAAAGGTTGAGTCCAACCCTATCACCCTTAAAAGAAAAACTAATTATCCTTGAAAGTTAAATACTCTTCTTCTAACAATTAAGGGGATTATGCCTAGAGCCAAAGGTCCAGCCTTCTACTGGACAGCCTTAGCAACTTTTCTTCCTTTCAGTCATCATCTTGGCTCTCCAGGCCAGCTCCACCCCTCAACATGGTCCTTTGATCTTTCAAACAGTGTTCTAAGCAGGGACTGGTTCCTTGCACCAACTCAGGGGAGCACAGACTGTTCTGGGTCCCCTGCTCCTATGTTATGAAGACATGGGGTAGGAGAACCGCTCTGGCCTACAATTTGGCTGTAACAAGCTCCCTGGTGGGGAGACGAAAGATCAGTGAATCTTTAATAGCTGCCCTCAGTGGCTTTGCTCTAAGGATATTTATTCAGTTGGAACATGTTGATTTGGAGAGAAAAATAAGTATAAATATAATTAGCAGCATCTGAGTAGAGTTTTTCACTCCACAAAGCGCTTTCAACCTCATCATCTAGTTCACATGTCACAGTAACGCCATGAAGTCCCAGGGAGGCATTCGTGTCATTATCTACTTGTGGATTTGAAAACTAGGTTCAGAGAAGTTGAGTGATCTGGCTAAGGTGGCGTTGGGATCTGAACTGGACATCAGCTCCAAAGCCTGTGCTTTTTGTTAGGTTTGTTAATATGTTTTGTTACATTATAATATATGACAACAGCAATATAACAGCCAATGGTTGTGAGCACCTATCCCATGTCAGATACTAGCCAGGTGTTTTCATTTACAGTATTTCCTACGATCTCCAGTCACCTGTCAGAAGAGACGTGGGCCTACTTTACAGCAAAGATACCGATGCTCCTAGGTGGTAAGCCCTGCGCTTCAGGCTGAAGTCTCAACACTGGCTGGAACCCAGGTTCTTGGACTTCATATTCTTTCCCCACACTCTAGAGCTTGCAGCAACAACCCCCCACCCCCCCACCCCCGACCTCCTGCATTCCATACAAAGCACATGTGCCATGGTCTGCCCTGGATCAAAGTACAGAACAGGTCTTTTAAGGTTCTCTGACCCCAGCCTTGCCTCATCCCTGAATTCTAATGTCTTTTTCCTTTCTGAGGTAGTAGAGTCTCCTTTTCTAAAGTGTCCCAAGGTTCAAAACTACCTCTGCTGCCAGCTTACTGTTGAGAAGGAAACTATCTGATTACACCCACTCACAGGATGGTATGAATAACTGATAAGAGCATTGGGGCTATATGCATTTGAAAAGAGAACACCTGCCCCAGTCCAGCTGCATCTCTGATCTCTCAGGTGATAAGAGTTCTGGGTGTGAGGAGCTCTGTCTATGTGGGCAGGTAATTTCCCTGTGGTTTCCAGGGGCCTGTGAAGTTCATTCTCCATCATGCAGCTTTTCCCCCTCGCTCTGGGAACTCTGTGCTCTGTACAACAAGGAGAACATCACCAACTGCACAGGAAGGCCATGGTCTGCCCTGGACATCAGGAAGGCTGTGTGTAGGAAATGCCCAGCACAGAGGCTATGCTGGAAACAGCTCTATAGTCGTGACTATCAGTGGCCTGGACTTGTTTTTTTCTAAGGACATTTTTGCAATACCTAACACGTGCTCAGTGCTAAGTCTGGAAGACCGAGACCGGCTCTCCTGACAGCTGCACACGGTGTGGGTGGACAGGCAGAGGGGGTCTGGCTCTCCATGTAGGAAGGACTCACACCACTCACTGAGCTGCTCCTCTCCTGAGCCTCAGGCCTAAAGACCCAACTTGCTCCCTCATTTAAAACGGGAATGAGCTGACTTCCCTGAGCTCAGAATTGCGTGTAACTAAAACACAAAACAGAAAAAAAGGAAACCCAACTGTTGCACTCGTGCACAGCCTATAGACAAGACGGCAGTGCCCTCAGACAGCATTTCAAATACAGTTTATTAGTGTGTGATATGAAAAGGGTATTTTTATTGCATGATATAATGCAATGGGACCTTGGGCGCTCTGTGGAAAGACCTCACACTCAGAAGTGTAATGAACCCATAGTCCCCAAAACATTATACTGTACATTAACCTATCATTAATGGCACGTTAGGGCTAGGGGCATTGCACGCTTGCTGGTCAGGGCTCCATCAGGGCAGTGTTGAGAAAACCGCACAGTCTTCCCAGGCTTAAAGCAAATAGAGAAAATAAATTTTCCTGATGTCTACAGGCAGCTTTAACAGAAGTTCAATCCCAGCTCTGCCTTGCAATTTCCAAGACTGCTTTCTTAAGAGAGGAAGATGCACAATTGAACAAAAGAAGGAAACGAGCCTTCTGCAGTTCACCCACAGCTATATGCCCCATAACCCCAATGTGGGCTAGACAAGGTCACAAGCAGAGGGCGCCTCTGGTAGCAGTGCAGAAGCTGCCTGCGGGACACTCAGGCCAGAACCTCAGTCTCCAGAGGCAGAAGGGATCTTGGCGACTGTGCGCCTAACTCCCTCACTCTCTAGATGGGGAAATCAAGGCTCAAAAAGATAAAGGAAGAGACAACCTATCCAAAAGAAAAATGCGCACAGTATGTGAAAAAAATACCGATGGCCAGTAAACATGAAAAAAACCTTCATGCTTAATAAAAAGAATGCAAATGAAAACAATTGAATATCATTTATCACTGATCAGATAGATGAAGATTAATGTCTAATACTTTAGTAGCAAAAGAGGTGAATGCTCAGTTGTGTCCAACTCTTGGCGATCCCATGGACTGTAGCCTGCCAGGCTCCTCTGTCCATGGAATTCTCGAGGCAAGAATATTGGAGTGGGCAGCCATTCCCTTCTCCAGGGGATCTTCCTGACCCAGGGACAGGACCCACATCTGCATCACAGGTGGATTCTTTTTTTTTTTTTTTACAGGTGGATTCTTTACTGCTGGGCCACCTGGGAAGCTCCGAAAGAGGTGAGGGGGAATTGCAATTCTCATATCCATTTTGTAAAGGCATATGTATATATATAGAAAGATGGTCACCAGCTTAACAGCAAGTGTCTGGAAATCACCAAAATGTTTTATGGCAGGGTCCTGGTTAAATAAATATGAAACATCTATATAATGGAACACCATGCAGCATAAAACAGAATGAGGCAGACTTTCATGTGATATGGAAAGATCTCAGATCTCAAAGATATAAGCAAAAAAGTAAGGTACAGAACAATAAAATTAATAATTCTTGAAGGACACACAAATTACTATTAATAGTGCTTAATTCTGGAGAGTGGGGCTGAGGGTGTATTTTGCATCCTTCTGTACTCTTTGAATTTTTAAACAATTTTAACACTAGTTTTAGAAAGTCAATGATGAGAGCAGGAGCAAACATTTTGGGGGAATTTATTTCCTAACTTCTATGCTAAGTGATTTATGCACTTTATCTTGTCTGGGTTTTCACACACAAGAAAGCAGTAATTTGGTCACTATTATCCCTTTCTATAAGGGCTTCCCTCGTGGCTCAGATAGTAAAGAAGCTGCCTGCAATGAAGGAGATCTGGGTTTCATCCCTTGTTTGGGAAGATTCCCTGGAGAAGGGAATGGCAACCTACTCCAGTATTCTTTTTTTTTTTTTTTTAATTTTATTTTATTTTTAAACTTCAAACACTGTATTAGTTTTGCCAAACATCAAAACGAATCCACCACAGGTATACATGTGCTCCCCATCCTGAACCCTCCTCCCTCCTCCCTCCAGTATTCTTGCCTAGAGAATTCCATGGACAGAGGAGCCTGGCGGGCTACAACAGTCCTTGGGGTCACAAAGAGTCAGACATGACTGAGCAACTAACACACACACATCCCTTTCTGTAATGTGGGGACTGAAGTTTTGAGGGATAAAATAATCTGTTCAAGGTGACCTTATTGCCCATCTACTTTCAATAATGAAACAGTATTTGTAAAACAGAGAAAAATCTTTCCAGATTCTGATGCTGCCCATGACCACCTTCCTGGGGAAAGCTGGGAAAGCTTGCCTTACCCTACCTGTGGTCAGGGAGGAAGGCAAGACAAAATGACTGCTGACTTTGAGATGGAATTGAGTTTCTGGAAATATCTAGTCTCCATATCACAAAAGGAGATGGGCTGAGGGACCCTAGGCTACCCACATTGTTCAAGTAAACAACGCTTGGCAACCAGGGCTTGAACACATGAAGGGAAGTATTTCCCCAATTAAACATGAAACAACTTCAAAGGAAACCCAGCAGGCACTTCATGAATGAAGGGGCAGCTGTCTGAGACCAGCAGAATCGCAAGGCGAGAGCGGGGGCCAGGAAGGAGGGGGCAACGCCACACCTTAGGACTCGGTGCGGAATCGCGACGCTGCTTCAGAAGTTTGCTCTGTTTTCCCATTCCTCCATTCTCCCCAATAAAAGAGTCTTGTTATTGTTGGATAACAGACTTTGCAGCAACATTTTAAAATGCTAGATTTTATTTGTCCTAGGGTCTGCCAACACACACTGTAATTAAAATGTTGATTAGTAAACAGTTTAAATATATGACAGACAATGCAGTTAAAGCCTACAGTTAGGTCAATATGTGATTGAGATTTGCCATTTAAAAAATCTCATTTAAATTTTGCATACATTAATCACTACCATACTTCAAGGTTCTGATATCCACCTGACTACAATATTAAAATAAAACTTGCTGCCCCAGGGAAATCCTACTTATTCTTAATTGTTTCGAGGCTTTGATGGGCTTTTAATCTAAGATTAATTTATGCAATTTTAAATAACTCTTCTTATGATTAATAAGCTTGAAAATTAAAAGGAGTCTAAAGCAATTATAATGAGCATTTGGTCATAACCTCATTAGAAGAAGGAGTGAAGGATACAGCTCTGGAATTCTTACAAGACTACAATTTAAGGTTACTTTTAGAGAAGTCAAACGTAGTTCCTGAAATTGCAAAGGCAGGTTAGCAAAGGTCACTGTTAAAATGACGGCTAGCTAGATTAGCATACTAATGATTTTCTCTGATAGTGACAGAAAGGACACTGAAAAGAAGATGCAGAAAGAGAGACAAATGACATGCTGCCAAGAAGCCACAGGCTCTGAACTGGGTTTCCTGTTATTCTGGCTGGAGAACTTCATGGAATTTCAGAAAGAGCCAGGGGATTAGAACATCCCTATTTATAAATCAGTTTCAGCAAGAGTCTGGTCCACATGGAGCAAGCAGAGATCAGTCCTCTGTAGCCTGTTTGCCTGTTGTGCTGGGGTCACTGCCTTGCCTTGGATAGCAAGGAGATCAAACCAGTCAATCCTAAAGGAAACCAACCCAGAATACTCATTGGATGCTGAAGCTCCAATATTTTGACCATGTGATGTGAAGAGCTGACTCACTGGAAAAGACCCTGATGCTGGGAAAGATTAAGGGTAGGAGGAGAAAGGGACAACAGAGGATGAGATAGTTGGATGGCATCACTGATTCAATGGACATGAACTTGGGCAAAAACTCTGGAGACAGTGAGGGACAGGGAGGCCTGGTGTGCTGCAGTCCATGGGGTCATAAAGAGTTGGACAGGACTTGGCGACTGAACAATGACAACACTGCCTTGCCTAAGAACTAACAATGGCTTCCTGCGGCTGCAACTCCTCACTGTGTGCAAAGCCCTTCCGGAGCTGGCTCTCCGCTGAGCCACCCCTTCCTTTACAAAAAAAATTTGTTTTTTATGTGACCCATTTTTAAAGTTTTTATTGAATTTGTTATAATATTGTTTCTGTTTGGGATTATTTTTTGGCTGCGAGGCATATGTGATCTTAGCTCCCTGACTAGGGA
This sequence comes from Bubalus bubalis, assembly GCF_019923935.1. Taxonomy (NCBI): domain Eukaryota; kingdom Metazoa; phylum Chordata; class Mammalia; order Artiodactyla; family Bovidae; genus Bubalus; species Bubalus bubalis. The sequence goes on from NC_059167.1 coordinate 88,216,627, forward strand.
TCCTGCATGCTCTGCATTGGAAGGTAACGTCTTAACCGCTGGACCGTCAGGGATGTCCAGAACCACCATTTTAAAATTTCTATTTTCAAACAAATCCTACAGGTCTGGCCGGAGCTGAGATGTGTCCTTTGCCCACCCTCAGCCACCGTGTCATGAGCCCTCGCCCCAGCAGGCACATCAGCAGCACACAGCCCACCCCGCATTTTCTAGATGTCTCCTCTGGGTGTGTCCAGTCTGCTCCTTGAAGATCTGGATGTTTCTTACATTTCTTTTGAGCCCATCACAGCACCTCACAGACAGCACATTCTTGTTACTTAACTGTTTCATAATAATCCCTCCAACAAGATGTTCATAATACTGATACTAGAGGACTCACACAAAAAGTTAAGGCTTTATAATGACTGGGGAAGAACAACTCACAGAGATCTGTCTATCCCTAGCTCAGTTCAGTTCAGTCGCTCAGTCGTGTCCAACTCTTTGCGACCCTATGAATCGCAGCACGCCAGGCCTCCCTGTCAATCACCAACTCCTGGAGTTCACTCAAACTCATGTCCATCAAGTCGGTGATGCCATCCAGCCATCTCATCCTCTGTTGTCCCCTTCTCCACCTGCCCCCAATCCCTCCCAGCATCAGAGTCTTTTCCAATGACTCAACTCTTCGCATGAGATGGCCTACTGGAGTTCAGCCTCAGCATCAGTCCTTCCAATGAACACCCAGCACTGATCTCCTTTAGGATGGACTGGTTGGATCTCCTTGCAGTCCAAGGGACTTGCAAGAGTCTCCTCCAGCACCATAGTTCAAAAGCATCAATTCTTCGGTGCTGAGCTTTCTTTACAGTCCAACTCTCGCATCCACACATAACCACTGGAAAAACCATAGCCTTGACTAGATGGACCTTTGTTGGCAAAGTAATATCTCTGCTTTCCAATATGCTATCTAGGTTGGTCATAACTTTCCTTCCAAGGAGTAAGCATCTTTTAATTTCATGGCTGCAATCATCATCTGCAGTGATTTTTGGAGCCCAAAAAAATAAAGTTTGACAGTGTTTCCACTGTTTCCCAATCTATTTCCCATGAAGTAATGAGACCAGATTGAGAAGAGCTACCCCATGTCCGAAGTCAGGGGAGGCAGCCGAGAGAAGCAACCTCCATCCAAGGAGCGGTGGCTGCGTGGGCGCAGGAGGGCCGAGAGGAGCTACTCCATGTTCAAGGTCAGGAGGGGTGACCTTGTCCAAGGTAAGGAGCAGCAGCTGCGCTTCGCTGGAGCAGCCGTGAAGAGATACCCCACGTCCAAGGTAAGAGAAACCTAAGTGAGACAGTAGGTGTTGTGAGAGGGCATTAGAGGGCAGACACACTGAAACTATACTCACAGAAAACTAGTCAATCTAATCACACTAGGACCACAGCCTTGTCTAACTCAGTGAAACTAAGCCATGCTGTGTGGGGCCACCCAAGACAGACGGGTCATGGTGGAGAGGTCTCACAGAATGTGGTCCACTGGAGAAGGGAATGGCAAACTACTTCAGTAGTCTTGCCTTGAGAACCCCATGAACAGTATGAAAAGGCAAAATGATAGGATACTGAAGGAGGAACTCCCCAGGTCGGTAGGTGCCCAATATGCTACTGGAGATCAGTGGAGAAATAACTCCAGAAAGAATGAAGGGATGGAGCCAAAGCAAAAACAATACTCAGTCGTGGATGTGACTGGTGATAGAAGCAAGGTCTGATGATGTAAAGAGCAATATTGCATAGGAACTTGGAATGTTAGGTCCATGAATCAAGGCAAATTGGAAGTGGTCAAACATGAGATGGCAAGAGTGAACGTTGACATTCTAGGAATCAGCGAACTAAAATGGACTGGAATGGGTAAATTTAACTCAGATGACCATTGTATCTACTACTGTGGGCAGGAATCCCTTAGAAGAAATGGAGTAGCCATCATGGTCAACAAAAGAGTCTGAAATGCAGTACTTGGATGCAATCTCAAAAATGACAGAGTGATCTCTGTTCATTTGCAAAGGCAAACCATTCAGTATCACAGTGATCCAAGCCTATGCCCCAACCAGTAATGCTGAAGAAGCTGAAGTTGAACAGTTCTATGAAGACCTACAAGACCTTTTAGAACTAACACCCAAAAAAGATCTCCTTTTCATTATAGGGGAGTGGAATGCAAAAGTAGGAAGTCAAGAAACACCTGGAGTAACAGGCAAATTTGGCCTTGGAATATGGAATGAAGCAGGGCAAAGGCTAAAAGAGTTTTGCCAAGAGAACACACTGGTCATAGCAAACACCTTCTTCCAACAACACAAGAGAAGACTCTACAAATGGACATCACCAGATGGTCATTACCGAAATCAGACTGATTATATTCTTTGCAGCCAAAGATGGAGAAGCTCTATACAGTCAGCAAAAACAAGACCAGGAGCTGACTGTGGCTCAGACCATGAACTCGTTATTGCCAAATTCAGACTTAAATTGAAGAAAGTAGGGAAAACCACTAGACCATTCAGGTATGACCTAAATCAAATTCCTTATGATTATACAGTGGAAGTGAGAAATAGATTTAAGAGACTAGATCTGATAGACAGAGTGCCTGATGAACCATGGACAGAGGTTTGTACAGAAGACAGAGATCAAGACCCATCCCCATTGAAAAGAAATGCAAAAAAGAAAAATAGCTGTCTGGGGAGGCCTTACAAATAGCTGTGAAATGAAGAGAAGTGACAAGCAAAGGAGAAAAGGAAAGATATAAACATCTGAATGCAGAGTTCCAAAGAATAGCAAGGAGAGATAAGAAAGCCTTCCTCAGCGACCAATGCAAAGAAACAGAGGAAAACAACAGAATGGGAAAGACTAGAGATCTCTTCAATAAAATTAGAGATACCAAGGGGACATTTCATGTAAAGATGGGCTCGATAAAGGACAGAAATGGTATGGACCTAACAGAAGCAGAAGATATTAAGAAGAGATGGCAAGAATACACAGAAGAACTGTACAAAAAAGATCTTCATGACCCAGATAATCACGACCGTATGATCACTCACCTAGAGCCCGACATCCTGGAATGTGAAGTCAAGTGGCCCTTAGAAAGCATCACTATGAACAAAGCTAGTGGAGGTGATGGAATTCCAGCTGAGCTATTTCAAATCCTGAAAGATGATGCTGTGAAAGTGCTGCACTCAATATGCCAGCAAATTTAGAAAACTCAGCAGTGGCCACAGGACTGGAAAAGGTCAGTTTTCATTCCAATCCCAAAGAAAGGCAATGCCAAAGAATGCTCAAACTACCGCACAATTGCACTCATCTCACACTCTAGTAAAGTAATGCTCAAAATTCTCTAAGCCAGGCTTCAGCAGTACATGAACCATGAACTTCCAGATGTTCAAGCTGGTTTTAGAAAAGGCAGAGGAACCAGAGATCAAATTGTCAACATCCGCAGGATCATCAAAAAAGCAAGAGAGTTCCAGAAAAATATCTATTTCTGCTTTATTGACTATGCCAAAGCCTTTGACTACATGGATCACAATAAACTGTGGAAAATTCTGAAAGAGATGGGACTACCAGACCATCTGACCTGCCTCTTAAGAAACCTATATGCAGGTCAGGAAGCAACAGTTAGAACTGGACATGGAACAACAGACTGGTTCCAAATAGGAAAAGGAGTACGTCAAGGCTGTATATTGTCACCCTGCTTATTTAACTTATATGCAAAGTACATCATGAGAAACGCTGGGCTGGAAGAAGCACAAGCTGGAATCAAGATTGCTGGGAGAAATATCAATAACCTCAGATATGTGCAGATGACACCACTCTTATGGCAGAAAGTGAAGAGGAACTAAAAAGCCTCTTGATGAAAGTGAAAGAAGAGAGTGAAAAAGTTGGCTTAAAGCTCAACATTCAGAAAACTAAGGTCTATCCCTAAGAAACTACCAATTCACTAGACTCTACTACAAATGTCTACAATGTTTACTTGTTCTAGATTGCATTAAGCTCCACTAAGCATATTTGTCTTTCAAGAAGCTATGGATCAGACATGCCCAGGAACATCAGATGGAACGAATCAGAACCCAAAGAGGCTGAAGGATTTAGTGCCCCTACATATCTAGCACTTAACAGTTTAAACACTTTCACAAACTATTTTAATAGGGAAAACAACCACCCTTCAAGACTGGTATTAACTCTGTCATTTTATAGATGAAGAAGCTGAGGCTCAGTTAAGCTAAGTAACTGTTGATTACCCAGGAGAGGCTCTCCTGAAAAGAGAAATCCTGAAATTGCGTCTTCTGATAATCCAGATTAATGCTCTTTCCAATCTGCCATGTTGCTTCTCATCTTATGTTCACAACAGACTCACTTTCAAGATCGAGAGCCCATCTCTGGCCTCTGCAGACTTCACACACAGAGGACAGAGTATGTCCTGCTGGTTGTCAGCCACATACCTTTCCACTTCTACAACCATGGTTATGGAAACGAGTGGGGTCATGGGATCATCAACTCAATGGACATGAGTTTGAGCAAACTCTGGGAGACAGGGAAGGACAGGAGAGCCTGGTGTATTGCATTCTTTGGGGTTGCAAAGGGCTGAACACGACTGAGCGACTGAACGACGACAAATCCTATTAACAAGTCACAATCTGCGAGTGGAAGGAAAGCAAAGCGTCAGGAGGTAGGGAGTGATGCGCTGGTTCCTGCTGAGCAGCTGGGGGCTGGGGACGGGACTCTGGAGGGGCGGTACAGCCACCTCAGGCTTTAACTACTTTCCCACAGTCAGCCCCTCCCCTGCTGTCCAGGAGACAAGATTCTTCTTCATGATCTTAGAACGATCAGAAAAAAGACTCTAGGGGATGCAGGCTTCAGTAGTTGGGGCTCATGGGCTCAGCAGCTGTGGCTCCTGGGCTCCGGAGCACAGGCTCAACATTTGAGGCGCAGGGGCTTAGCTGTTCTGCGGCATGTGGGATCTTCTAGGACCAGGGATCGAACCCTTGTCTCCTGCACTGGCACATGGATTCTTTACCACTGGGCCACCAGGCAAGCCCATTGTTTTTTTCCTTGTGATGAGAACACTTAGGATTTACTCTCTTAACAACTTTCAAATATATCACATTAACTATAGTCGTTATTTTGTGCATCACATCCCTAGTACTTACTTATCTTAGAACCAGAAGTTTGTACCTTTTGACCATCTTTATCCAATTCACCCTTCCTCTGCCTCTAATCACCACAAATCTTTTTCCTATGAAATTTTTTTTTTAAGATTCCACATATCAGATTTTTGTCTTTGTCATTGTCTAACCTACCTCAAACATCATAATGCCCTAAAGATTCATCCATATTGTTGCTAATGGCAGAATTTCCTTTTTTATGGCTGGATAATATTCCACTGTGTATATATGTGTATCTATCTCACAACCTTTTTACTTATTCATCTGTTGATGGACACTTGGGTTGTTTCCATGTGTTGGCTGTTGTAAGTAATGCTGCTATGAGCATGGGGGTACAGGTATTTCTTTGACTTAGTGCTTTTGTTTCCTTCAGATACAGTCCCAGAAATGGAAATGCTGGATCACATGACAGCCCTATTTCCCATTGTTTAAGGAAGCTCCATACTGTTTTCCAGAGTAGCCTTACCAGTTTGCGATCCTACCAACACTACACAGGGTTCCCTTTTCTCCACATCCTTGCCAACACTTATCTCTGTCTTTTTAATGACAGCCATTCTAACAGGCATGGGGTGATACGTTCACTGTGGTTGTGATTTACATTTCCCTCCATAATTAGTGATGTACTTGCTGGCCATTCGTATAGCTTCTTTGGAAAAGCGTCTATTCAGGTGCTTTGCCTATTTAACTTATTGTAGATTTTTATTATTTATTTATGGCTGCACTGGGTCTTCACCGTGGTGCACAGGCTTTCTCCAGCTGGAGTGAGCAGGGGCCGACACACGGCTTAGTTGCCCTGCAGCATGTGGAATCTTCCTGGACCAGGGATTGAACCCATTTCCCCTGTCCTGGCAGGCAAGTTCTTAACCACTGGACCACCAGGGAAGTCCTCCTTTGCCTTATTTTTAAATTGGTTTGTTTTTCTTGCTTTTGAGTTGTATGAGTTCTTTATATATTTTGGATATTAATCCCTTATCAGGTACACTGTTTGCGAATATTTTTTTCTCCTTCTGAAGAGTGTCTTTTATTTAGTTCTTTTCGATCATCCAGTCAAGAGAGATTACTGAATAGCTACTTTGTGCCTTGTATTGTGTCGGCTGGCTCAGTGGTAAAGAACCCGCCTGCCGATGCAGGAGGCACGGGTTTGATCCCTGGGTCAGAAAGATCCCCTGGAGAAGGAAATGGCAATCCACTCCAGCATTCTTGCCTGGGAAATCCCATGGACAGAGGAGCCTGGAGGGCTACAGTCTGCGGGGTTGCAGAGTCGGACAAGACTAACTGACTAAACAGCTCTGCCAGCTGCAGGGATGCAGTGTCTTCCTCACCACACTGTTAAGCTCCTGGAGGGCAAGGCTGGTGTTTCGGCAGTCTCTGTATTCCTACAGCTGTGCAACTCAAGGAAGTGGTCTGGGGGCCACTTGCCACTAGTTTGCAAGAAGATAAGAAGCTATGCTAGGAAGTAAATCAGCACACAGCTTTTTCACAGAGAAAATTTTGCTATAAAAAACTGTCAGGTGAACTAAACAGAAAACTTCCATACGTGCTTGATTTATATTCTAGCACAAACTCCTCATCTTGTGTTCAAGAAACTGTTCAGATATTACCATTAGTCCATGGTCTGTATCTGCTAAGTTGCTTCAGTCCTGTCCGACTCTGTGCGACCCCAGAGATGGCAGCCCACCAGGCTCCCCCGTACCCGGGATTCTCCAGGCAAGAACACTGGAGTGGGTTGCCATTTCCTCCTCCAATGCATGAAAGTGAAAAGTGAAAGTGAAGTCGCTCAGTCATGTCAGACTCTAGCGACCCCATGGACTGCAGCCCACCAGGCTCCTCCATCCATGGGATTTTCTAGGCAAAATACTGGAGTGGGGTGCCATTGCCTTCTCTGGGTCTGTATCTGAGTAGCACTAAACTGTAGCACCTAGCAACCTATTCCGCATATAGAACGTGCTCAGTAAGGTTTGCTGAGTTAAAAGAAATTTCTCCCAAACTCAAAGAGTAATATCACTTAGAAGCTGCTCATTTCTATAATTGTGATAGTAAACTAAAAAGGAGAGAAGGTTTTGTGGCCAGATAAACTGCAGAACATGCTCTGCCTTCAGTGTTTGCCATAGATTGATGAAGCCAGAAAGCCGGAAGAGCTCACGAACTTTCACAGCTTCTCTTCAGAGAAACAGACAGGTGCAAACTGCTGGTGATACGTCCTCTCTTCCTACTTGGTTTATCTGCACTGAGGTTTAGGCCCCAGCCAGGCCCCAGCCGCTGTGTCCAGACACCAGCTCTCTGCTCCAACCACAGCCCTCCAGATGCAGGACGAGGCCCAGGTGGAGGGGGATAGAAGGGTGAGCTGAGTAAGCACCCTGGAAGGATGAACAAGCACGACTGCTGCCATTCTATGTCTCTCTGGGGGAATCTGTTTCAGTTTTGTTTGGATTGCCCTACCTGCCACTGTCACAACCGTAAGAACAGCCCTCTGCCCACTATGCACCAACATCAGCTTTGATGTAGTGCAGAGCAGCCCTGCATTCTTCCTGGCTGTGTGACTCTAGGCAAGTCAATTATCCTCTCTGAGCCCCAATTCAATGTATCAGTAAAACGGGAATAAGAATCATCTTCATAGTGTTTGTGTGAATGTCAGATGAGATACGATATACAAAAGATCTCTGTAAATACATGCATATTTAAAACTGTGATCTGTTAAGCTTAATTCTTCTCTCTAAAGTAAAGCTTTTCTTTCTTTAAGGTTAAAAATTAGAAGACTGAATTTATCTGCAGCCACAAGTTGTATGCAACAGTTGCTCCCATTTCAAGTAATTTCAGAGAAAATAGGTATAGTATGGATTTTGACTAGTGTGTATATTAGATATAAGCTGTGTCTCACGTATGTGCAGAGAGTCATACTCTCACAAAAATACCCCAATGTCCTGCAACGCGTGGCTCAGTTGTGACCCCATTCACAAAGCCTCCCCAGGCAACCCTGCCTGGAAGAAATCTTGCCTTTCTCAGAGCTCATTGAACCTGTTAAATTCATATCACTTCAGTTCAATAATTATTTATTGAGCATTCAATGTGGGGCTAGGGATTGGGCTAAAGCTGAGGTACAAAGATAAAGATGACTTGATCTTTTCCTGTAGGAACCCGTGGTCTTGCTTATGGCCTGTTACATTACTGCCATAAAGTGTGAAGAAAGCACTGAGCGACTTCATTTTCACTTTCCACTTTCATGCACTGTAGAAGGAAATGGCAACCCACTCCAGTGTTCTTGCCTGGAGAATCCCAGGGACAGAGGAGCCTGGTGGGCTGCTGTCTATGGGGTCACATAGAGTCGGACACAACTGAAGCGACTTAGCAGCAGCAGCAGAGGTACTCAGCCAGAAAGAAGGGTGGCACACAACAGGAAGCCAGCAGCCCTACTGAAGGAGGCCTGGCAAACCTTCAGGGGCTGAGCCAGTGGGGTTTTGCGGGCCGAGTAGGAGCTCACCACATGGGTAAGGAAAGCACATTCTTGATGGAAGAAACGGCACATGATATGACCGTGTGAGGATGCCTCATGCGTTAATGGACTGTCAGGCTGTTAGGGCATAGGCTGCGTGTACGGGAGCACAGTGAGGTGGAGGGCCAGGTGAAGGCAGGCAGGAGTAGGTGCAGGAGGGCCTTTGGCAAGTCTGTCTATCCTGCGCTTGGCTGTTCATGTCCTCGTATTCCTTGCTAGACTGGAAGCTGGTTGAAGGCAGGAGGCAAGATTGACAGTGTTTCCTCGGCATCAGTCAGGACGCTCTGCCCAGAGTAGACACTCAACAAAGGAGGGTGGGTGTGTGCTGAGACGCACAGGTGTGACATCCTCTTCCTGTCTCACAAGAGCAGAAGAGGCTGCTGAAATACAAATCTGCAGCAGACGTGCAGTGCGTTACAATTCAGCCGGCCCCGAAAAGCTAGCCTCATGCCTGCCGTTGGTACTTAACCCACTTTCCAGATGACACGCACTGCTGCCTGCACAGGTGAGCTGGAAAGGGGGCCATTTCCAAAGGCGGGAAGCCGAGCTGCCCAGCCAGGGCTCTGCTGACCTCCCTGACAGGGGAAGGCAAAGCTCGTTTAGGAGAAAGAACTTTCTAGCCCTGGAGCTGGCGCCTCAAGCCCGGCAAACACCAGCATTCCAGGGCTGCTGATTTGCCTTCCCGAGAGCGAGAGTATTCCAGAGGCAAGCCTGTGGCTTAAAAAAAAAAAAATCATGTTTAATTTAAAAATTAGAAAGTGGAGCAGGCTGTGAGCACAGGGGTTGATTGAAACAAAATTTAAATTCCTGTCAAGCCCATTTAAACACGGGGGCCCTTCATAGACAATTAGCTGCTCCCTGTGAATGCTGAATAAACTCAGGCCTGGTCACTGCGAGCAGAGAGGCACCTACTGTGAGGCGCTGAAAAAAAAATTAACTAAAATCAGGCTGTATGAAATATTCAGCCTTCCAGTATATCACAGGGGTTTGAAAGTGTAAACAAGACAAAAATCGATTCCTTAGTGCCCTCAAATCAAGCCCCCAAAATGGTTAGGGCATCTGTTTCTGCTAAATTTTGTTTACATCGGCAGATTTGCCTTAATTGCAGTTGTTTATTTCTCATTGTCCCTGGGGCCCTAATCTCCCGATTACTAATACTTAACACTCATTTCACATCTAAAGCTACTTCTAATCCTCAACAGGTTTTGGGGGCTCTTAAAATTATTGAAACCACAGAGGCGGGAGAGACAGCCTCTTTGTGAAAGGAACATGTTCTTGTCTACTACCAGCTGGGCCCAATCATCACCAGGCATGGCTACAACAAAGGTGCTAAGAGGCTCTGCCACAGACTGCTGCTCCACTGGGATTCAGAGGACAAAAAGGAGCTTTGATGGAAAAATCCGAACAACAGGCTAAAGCAGTCCAGCCAAATAAAGTTACTGTCATAATCAAATGCTGTCAATCACCATGAAAATCCAATTAAAAATGTCTCAGCACAGCCCTCTTAAGTGGAAAAATGCACCCTATGTATACAAATTTTTGTCAACTCCACACTAGTCCCACAGTGAGAAAGTCCTCCTATTCACTGAACCCCCCCTCCCCCACCCCCAAGTTTAGAAAGAGATGCGGGTCATTCAGAAGCAGTCTGAGGGAGCTGCGAGGCACACAGGCTATTGGTATACAATTAAGAGTTAATCGGGTTCTATTTGAAAATTCCATTTTTATTTGTGTTGAGGGAACCTTTGCACGAATGAACGAATGGTAACTTATTCTCCTACTTCAGAATCAGTGACCGTTTATATTAAGAGAGCGGAGAAACAGTAAGCCAGGATACTGGAAAGAAACGAGTCCATGCTCCGGCAAATGTCCCTCGGTAGACTATGGCCTAATGTTCAATTCTAATCTTGAAAATTAAATAGAGGACAGAAAGCCCAAATGTCTCCGCTGCCTTTCTGCAGTCTCTTAAACGGCTAAGTGAACCTCAAGTTATCTGCAGGCAGATCTGACCCCCCAAATAGCTGTCTACAGAAGCCCTCACTGAAACCACACAGCTCCTGGTCCCCCAAGGTCTCTCTTGAAACTGCTACAAATTAAAAAGCAAACAACCTATTAAATAAATCCAGCTGGTTACAACTGTAAATAGGTGGCTTCTAATAACTTTCCAGCCCTTGAAATTCCTGGCTAGATTCATTCATTATTGATAAGTATTGCGTCGATTTATTGGAGTGCTGTTGATGTTGTTTGGTTGCTAAGTTGTGTCCGACTTTTTGTGACCCCATGGACTGTAGTCCACCAGGCTTTTCTGTCCATGGGATTTCCCAGGCCAGAATACTGGAGTGGGTTGTGAATTCCTCCTCCAGAAGATCTCCCCGACCCAGGGATCAAACGTGTGTCTCCTGAATTGGCTGGTGGATTCTTTACCACTGAGCCACCAGGGAAGCCCTTATTGGAGTGTACTTACAGGAAAACATGTACTTACAGGAAATAGATGGGGACACAGTAGAAACAGTGTCAGACTTTATTTTTTTGGGCTCCAAAATCACTGCAGATGGTGATTGCAGCCATGAAATTAAAAGACGCTTACTCCTTGAAAGGAAAGTTACGACCAACTTAGATAGCATATTCAAAAGCAGAGACATTACTTTGCCAACAAAGGTCCGTCTAGTCAAGGCTATGGTTTTTCCAGTAGTTATGTATGGATGTGAGAGTTGGACTGTGGAGAAAGCTGAGCGCCGAAGAATTGATGCTTTTGAACTGTGGTGTTGGAGAAGACTCTTGAGAGTCTCTTGGACTGCAAGGAGATCCAACCAGTCCATCCTAAAGGAGATCAGTCCTGGGTGTTCTTTGGAAGGAATGATGCTGAAGCTGAAACTCCAATACTTTGGCCACCTCATGCAAAGAGTTGACTCACTGGAAAAGACCCTGATGCTGGGAGGGATTGGGGGCAGGAGGAGAAGGGGATGACAGAGGATGAGATAGCTGGATGGCATCACCGACTCGATGGACATGAGTTTGTGTGAACTCCGGGAATTGGTGATGGACAGGGAGGCCTGGCATGGTCTCAAAGAGTCGGATATGACTGAGCGACTAAACTAACTAACTACAGGAAAACAAGTTTGCTGCTTTCAGTAGCAATTCCCAAGTCATAGAGACTGGGCTTCAGGATTGTTTTATATTCCCCCCACAAGTGGCTGAATGACTGGATTTTTCAGCCTCATCTATTATTCCCAAGGACTGGGGGGCAGGGTGGCTCACATCTGACATGGTGATAGAAGACCTTGGGGTCCCCTGCCATCAATCTAACGAATGAATCTAATCTAATGAAAAACGTGCTGGCCAGGTGGTCTCCTCTAAGTCTTGACTCTCTAATGACCTTTTGACTTGGAAGGAACTGTCAAAGGTGAATTCTCAAGTGGTCAGAACACACGCCAAAGATCACAGGTGCTCTGAGCAAGGACTGCTTCACACTTTCTTGCTCTTCCTGTCCTTCCAGGGTGGACAGCAGAGCCCTGGTGCCTGTTTTGATGGGTCTGGCTGTACTGGTTGTTAAAACCTGAGAATGGTATCTAAGCAAACAATGTGATATCCCAGAAATTCTATTATTTTGGAACCAAATGATTTTCCCACATGACCTCTCATAGCAGAAAGTCAAACAAGAATCTCTGATCAGACCATGTAGTTCTAGTGTGGCCATCCTAACTCATACTGAATATCAGAGCCCAGGATGGCTTGCTCTTGGGTGAGTTTCCCCAACTTTACTCTGAGTTCCTAGAGAACAGGGACACACGATGTCATATTTGTCTTTATGTCTAATACAGTGTTTTATTACAATGAAGTAGAACGAGTGGCACATGCAAAGAATAATCAATAGTGCTATCTCTTCTTTTAGTCAGAACGGAGAACATGCCTGAATGACAGCCACATACGACTAAGCTAGGAACTGAATTAAAGATCAGGCTCTTCTTTCAAGGAGCTCACAATCTAGTTGTAAGGAGAAAAAAATGGTGTCAAACCAGTGAGTTTCACTTGGACAGTTTTTAAAAGCAGCAGCAACAAAAAGAGCCCCCAGGACCTGCTCCCTGGTCCAAATGCCAGAGATTCTCTGACTTGGATTGGGATCTGGGCAGTTTCTTTTAAAATCCACTCAGATGATTCTGATGAGTTAGGAACCCCTGCACCACATGGACCAAGCTGTGAATTTACCATGAATATATATTTTATGTGATGAAGTGCTGTTTCAAGTTGGAGACAATAAATGGTGGAGGGATTCTGAGCAGGGAGCAGGCACTGTGAAACAGAGGAGTGGGGAAGGCTACAGGGAGGACGAAGGCGAAGTCTGAAGACGGTGGGGAGAAGGGCATTCTAGGCTGAGGCCACCACCCAAATAACAGAAACTCCCTGTGAACTGAGCAACCTCAAAGGAGGAACAAATGCAGAATCCACTCAGAAGACCCAGCTCAGCCTGGGCAAATGCGGCAGAACACTGAAGAGGCCCCACTGCTGCATACACTGCATCCGAGGCGATGAAGCTGTTCCTGTGGCCAGGGCTGTGCAGCCACATTTCAGGGCTGCGCCCTGAAATGATGCTGGGAAGATGGCAGTCAGCTCAGTAAAACAAGAAAGAAGACTTGCAGGCAGGAGTTCAAAAATCGCAATCTTAAACAGGCAAATCATCACCATATTAAGACATCGGACTTGACTGATGGAGGAAAAAAGTTATCCTTAACTGGGAAATTAAAACTGTCAGATCACTATGATCAAGGAATGACAGATTTTTATCTATCTGTATATCTCTGGCTATGTGCATATATACAAATACATTCACACGTATACACATGCATTTATCTGCTAAAGTCTGGTGAAAAGATTAAGCAGTCACATGAAAAAACAAAGCTTACTTTCTGGGGTTATAATCTCTCTGTTCTCGCTGAAGTGCTAACATGTCATCAAAAATTCAAATTAAAGCTGTCTGATTCAGTGTGATCTCAAGCATCCAGACAGTGATTCTGCCGTTGTAATTATGTGCAATTAAAAACTAAAATCAACTTCTTACTAGTGCCTTCCCATTTATAAGCAGACACAAAACAGATGATTTTAACGGCCTTTAAAACTTGAAAATAATAATAATAATAATAAATTCATTACGTGGTTGTCAAATGGACCCTATGTGGAGCCCCTGGGCTTCTGTGAAGTCTTTTGTGCTCGGAGAAAATATTTAGTTGAAGTTTCAATATTATCCAGTTTCCCTCTGCAAATCTGGGGTGTCCTGGCCAATGAGCTGATGTGCACTTTCCAAAGAAAAACCAAAAGCAAAAATGGTGTCTGCAAGAACTGGAGGTTAGACACACGTGTAAGTCTGGCCCTAAGGGTCTATTTTTAATACATGGTCCACGTGACGCAGCAAACTAGCTAAAGGGAGTAAACTACCACCAAGTTCAGAATCGCTTGTTAAACCACCACTAGCAGCTTAAAAAGCTTAGATTACAAGCACATGGTCCATGAGCGCTGGGCAAGGCGCTATGTGCGTGGCAATGTGCCTTTCCTCATTTTTGTGCTTAGGGACTCAGTAAGCACTGGACCAAAATAAAGTGGAACTTCATCTTTGGTCCGGTTAGTAGAATATGGTGATGATGCTGAATTTTATCTGAATCCTAGGCTTCCAGAAAGCAGTAATAAGTGAGGAATCTCCCTACTTCCATGTTAGCTCCAAAGACTAGCTGCTCTCACAGAGATAAGACCCCTGTCCATCCTTCCGTAAGGTTGGCAGCTAACTCCCTGGTTCACCTGCCTCCATAACCTTGGCTCCCTCCCTTTGCTTTGAGACACTCCTCACTAAAAAACAATTCTCCCTATTGCAACAGCCTGACTACAATCATCTCCTTAACCATCCAGTGCATTCTGTGGGTTTGAGTCCCATAATAAAGCCATTTGGTCTGAACCCAGAAGTCACACTGGAATTTGAGTGCTGGAGATAAAAATCCTAACATGATGGTTTTCCCAATTTTTAAAACGGACCCTGCCCAATTTATCGCATACCTGGATTCACTTAGAGAACAACGCACCAGCCTATCTGAAAATGTAATTATAATCAGGTTTTGGATAAGCAGAAAAGCTACCAGTGACAATGTAATTTAGAGGAGTTAAACAAGTTAACATCTCTTTGCAAGTAATTAAATGTTTAAACAGATTCTTCTGGAACAGTTTGGTGTTTATTAGCCCCCAAACAATACCACCTCCAGTACATAAAGCCTTTTCTGAGAAATGAGATGCCTTCAAGTTTGCAGCTGCTGGAATTCAGATGAAGGGGGGAAAAAAAATCTTTCTAAAAGCACTATTTTGATTATAACTGACACTCCTCCCGCAAGACCCATACTTGCTTCTCTGGGGTTTCCAGCCCTGCTATTTACTTGCTTTCTAAGCAAAATGTCAAATTTCAATTGCAAACTGCACTCTGTGTTTCTTCTCAGGTGCCTGAGTGGAAAACCAAACCTGAGGAAATGCTGAACGAGGATGCCCTGCTCTGGAATGTACCAGGAAATGCACAAAGTACCAGGCATGATTATGGGAACCTGAGGAGAAAACCCATGTTTTTAAACAATTACTAAAGCAGTATAGTAACAGCATAAAGACAATTTCTGCGCCAGCTTGTTGCTCTGAAATTCTCTCTGCCACTGAACAGCTAGAACAGATAATAACTATTAGTAAATCAAACTCCTCTGCAATATCCAGCTGTGCCTCACACATTTACATACAGATAGAATGGGTATATGTTTTTAATATGTATGTGGTACGTACTTGTACCACAGCCGAAGCGCATGGTACAAAGGAGGAGGAGAATGGCAATCGGATCAGCATGAGATAATAAAGTGGCCTAGATAAAGTATTAGCCAGCGATTGATCTCAAACCGGGAGGCGGCTTTTCTGACCTGATTACTTACTATGCATAGATTCCATTAAATAGAGCTTAGACATGGAAAGCTTCTGGAAACACTCTAAATGCATAGAAGGATCTACAGCGCTCTGAACCTAAATTGTAACTGCATAGGTGCCCATGGCCCACACCATCCTGGCTTGAGTCAAGGCCCACATTCAGGATAGGCTGAGAGGTTAAAGGGCCGCCTGACAGCTGGTGGGAAGCCCGGCCGCCGAGTCCCACAGGGAGGGCCCATCCCTTTCCTTCCCTCCCCCATGCCAGCAAGCATTTCACCCTCCAAATGAAGGCCCCCCTCCGGAGCAGCTCGCCTGGTCTTGGCCACAGAGCTCCTGTGATCAAAGTGGGAAGGAAGTGAGGAGCTGAACAATCACTTAGGGTCACGGTCCCCCTTTGAAAAACTGATGACAGCCATGAATTTCTCTTTAAAAGAAAAACGCATTCCCCACAAGCATATGGTTTGGGAGTAATTTCAGGGGCTCTAACAGACTTCCGGAAGTCACTGACCCTAGGTCAAGCACTACTTATCTAGTCCATCCCTTTCATTCTCAGAAGAGGACACAGAGAGTGGGGAGGGACTAGGGACCCACTGACCAGGGAAGGGAGGCTTTTCTGCTAAATCAGCCTGACCTTTACTATAAAGGGACCTGGAAGGAAGATTAATTCCTCAGAAGGAATTCTCTGTGGTTTATACAAATGGTCTATACAGCAAGGTTGCTCACCATGTGCCTTTTACTTAAAAATATGTAAACATATTATCTGAATAGCCAAGCTAGCCATGCACCTCTCCATCTCTATGCCTTCATCTCAGGTCGTCTCTCTCCCTGAACGCAGGGGTAGGATCCTTAATGCTTTGCTTCCCTCAATCTTCCCAATTGACATTTGGGAAACCTTCCCCACTGCCTGCACATCACCATCCTCTCCTGTCTTGTTGCAATCCCATCAACGCTTTCCGCCTGGCAGAGGCTGCCCTTTCCCCACAGAAGCTGGAACACCCTTGCTTGGTTGTCTGACGCCTCCGAACACTGTCTGCCACTTCCTCAGAGTTTCTGCAGTGTGGAAACTTACTTTGCTAAGTTTGTTGGTCTTCAGTCACAGAGCTGGGGCAGCACTGATGTAGGTCTTTCCTGTGCTTTATATCAGGGTGACTTAAAATTGGGTTAATTATGGAATCATCATCAGAGGAGCAGAAAGAGTGTGTGTGGGGGGGTTCCTATCTGTCTGAATGTTCCTTGCTGCCCACATGGCTGGTTTTCCTTTGCTTAAAGTTAGCAATAACTAGCTTTAAACAACAACTTGAAGAATTACTCATGACACAACTCGGAAGGCACTGAGGAGAGGGAAGATCTTTCCCAAGGATGAAGGACTTTCCTATAAGTGAGCAGGAGTCCACTCAGGAGAATTTATTCAAGAAAAAAGGTACTGATGGGTGGGTGGCTGCTTCTATGTCAAGTCAAAGTTTTCAGACCTGGATACTAGGGTTCCTTCTACTAGAAGTGGAATTTCTTAACAGATTGCCCAGCATGTGGTGAATATATTGCCTACCTGAACCCAACCTTTGTGGGTCTGTGACTCCAGGAGGCCAGTGTCAATGGGATTCCCGTTGCAGCAGCACTGGAGGTTTCACATTGCTCTGAAAAGGTCTGGGGGCTCGGCAGACTCATGCTTTGCCCATCCTTTCCTCTGCCCGGAATGACTCCTTGCAAACTCTCTATTAAAATTCAATCCAACCTCCAAAGGCCCTTTTCAAATGCCACCTTCTCCACATAGCTTTTCCCCATTTCTGTGGATCCCCACAGACCTCTGCAATTCTTTTCTGTAGTTAGTTTATTCTAGTTACTTGCATAGGTGCCTCACCCTCTGCAACACTGTCTGTGTGAGGCGTACTCTGTGTCTTCTGCTGAGTCTAGCACAGGACTTTGCACATAATAGTCGGTATGTATCTACCGAATTCAGTTGTCTGCCTGCTTCTGTGATCTCTCAAGCTGATGTGGATGCCAATGATGAGAATTCTGAGTTAATTCTTTATGTAGTTTAAGGGCTATGCGCCAGAAAACAGTACCAGTTCCTGTGGATCCTGGCTGGCCTCCCCCAAATGTGAACATCAAGCGAATTTCTTAGTCCAATTTTAAGACATTTCCACTTAGAACAGAAAAACTGTAGCCATCTTAGGAATAACCATGCAAAGCAGAGAGAATTAAATAGCTAAATGGCTAAATGAGTTCTAACACTCTAGAGCCTAAACCTGAGTTTTACATTTCATCTTTTAAGAATGACATGGTCAAAAACTGCAAAGATGATGATTTTTAAGACTCAAGTATTCTCATATGTAAGGCGACTGCCCCAAATAAAACGACAAAAACCACCTGAGCACTCGCCACATGCACAGCCCAGGCCCAGAGGTGAGGGAGATTCGGCACACCTCTCCCTGTATCCTCATTTACTAAGGCTGAGACTTGTCAGGGACACTCTCAAGTTCATGTAAGAGTTTCTTGACGAGTCTGTAACTTTCGATATTTCTGTCCAACTTCACCTCTGATGTTCTCCCTTGGATCTAGAAAAGGCAGGCCCATAGGGAAATCTCAGCAATCCTGCAGTCTTCACAGCCGATGTGGCCCAAGCTGTGCAGACCATGTTGGTATCCTGCTGGCTGGAGTCACCGGGCTTGGGAGATAAACTGCTCTTTCTGTGAAAGGCAGGCCCCCACCCACAGTGACAAATGGGCTCTACAGTTCATGCATTCCAGAGAATGCTCTCAGCTTCCAGATGGGAGCACCGTCAAATAGGTTGTAGACGGAGAGAGAAAAGGAAAAATTAAAGCCATTAATATGCTGGAAGGAAGAGAGAGACTGGCTCCTTTAAGGGGATCCCTAGGATGTGACTCAGGTTTGTCAAGCCAGGGACAGCCCTCTTTCTTTCTTACCCCCTAGGGGGTCCAATATTTGGGCTCAACCCCCTTGACCGCAGAGGCCTCACATGCACTTCTTTGTTCCTGTCCCCTCACAGAGGCTGTGCTAAGGCAGGGTGTGCCTCCCTGCTGCTGCACCTAGGGGAATAAACTCACTCAAATCAAACTGTGAGCAGTACCAGAAATAATGTTAAATTAAGTATAGGATGGTGCTTCCTGTGACTAAATTTTTCATTGCATCTTATTGATTTATTGATATTTATTAATTAAAAATGTGGGACAGCACACACCAGGGCATATCGTTGTAAAGAGATATATCGGAATATGTCTCCCTTGTCTCTCTCCACGCACACAGCCAGCCACGTGTGCTGGCTTCCAGGGCACTGACGGCACGGGCCCTTCAGCCTTGTCTTTACGACTGGCCACCCTGGAGTGGCGCTCCCCACCAACACAGACATCCGGATGCATTTATCAGTGTATGTATGATCTGCAGATGTTTTATTTATAAGTGGCCAACTCACTGCAGCATTGAAACACGCGTTTACACATATATATCTGTTTTATGAAACCCTATTCCTTTGTTTTAATAGCTGAGCTATCCAGCCATAGCATGATAATGTACAAGGTAAATGGGTCTCCATCTCTAGAACCTGTTCCAAGTTTCCTCAAATGTGACTAACTACATGAATTTCCCAACCATCAGAGACCTCCTCATCAAAAAAAAAAAAAAAGAAAAGAAAAAAAAAAGATGAGTTTATTCTAGACATGCAACCTGCACAGTATAAATTGCAGGGGTTTTAGGGGTGAACTTTAACTTGAAACTACCATGAAAACTGAGATTTTGCTCCAGGGGTAACATGAAGAAAACTACCTTCCTGGAAAGCACATATGATGTAGAAGGGAAACACACTGCTATATTACATTTGGGGATGAAAACTGTTTTACATAGAAGTTTGGGTGTTTAGAGTATTTACAAGGATGAAATACAAAGGCTAAAAACCTTTGAATTGATATCATAAATTGCTTTTTATTTAAAGTGGTGAGAGAAAACTGATCAGAATTCATCCTGATTGCAACAATCTAGAGACAAGGAATGGTATGCAAGACATCAGAAAGAGGAGACGATAATTATTATTTACCAATGCTCGACGCTAACGTTATTCTAACAGCTTGTGCATTGTCAAATCAACAATCTGCACTAAATAAATGACCATTTGGGAATTTGTTAGGGAACGACTCTGTTCCTCTCCCTGCTTGACTAAAAACTGTCATTTGTAATCAAAGAAAGCGGCCTTGGAGCTGAGAACACAGCACTTGCAGCCTCACAGTTGCCTCTTTCTGAGGAAAGACTAAGGATTCACATTAACTTGATCTTTTACAGCCAATCTAATTTCATTCTACATGAATCCAAGAGGACGCCACGGCACATTCAGAATTTCCTCTAGGATTGCACTAAAAACTTAATATGCTGACTATCTTTTCTGTTACCAAGCCTCTGAATTCTGAGAAGCTGTAATAGCAAATAAGGGCAAGGAGTAACCTAGATTAACTTGTGACCCTTGAGTGTGAGGCAAAGGCAAAGGATTCTGCATGAAGCTTCAAAATGGTGATGGGTTTTTAAGAAGTGAAAACTACTATTGGATGTGAGCTTCAAGAGCACCCACCCAAATGAAGTAAATTACACTGGCTTTCTGGAGCCTGTGGATACTTTAAATCTGTAACTAAAAAACATCCACTTACCATCAGTTCCTCAGGTGCTGGCCTTTCTTTTGGCTGCTTTCGCATGCTGTAAGAGAAAAACTCACATTATCCATATCACTTGTAAATCTGTGCAATAATTCCCACCACTGGCTATTTGCTCTGGAATTAGAATGTTTTCAAAATTTACCACGTTCAATTCTTGGTCAAGGCATTAGCATGTATTCTCTCTTGTTTATTTTGGCCTTCAAAATATCAGGTTTGGGGGGAAGCTCATCAATCAAAAATACAAAGTTGTTTTTTGTTTTGGAGTTACTCTTGTAATGCAGACAATCAGTTTAAATTTATCCTAATTCTACTTTTGAAACGAATTATGAAAAAAAGCAGCAATGTTCTCTTCCTGACTTGGTTATCAATCATTTCAAATAAATTTAGGGAATAATATACTTCTTTTTTGGTAACTGGGATAAGACCATAATAAAAGAAATGTGACGATCAGGTCAAACGAGAAAACATCTCATTCCTTCATTACTACTCTGAATAACAAGTCATATATAAAAGAGGTCAGACATCTAGATAATGCTACAAAATTATAAATGGGTTATTACATTATCTTGTCTTTCATTTATTTTGGCTTCTCTGCAAGTTGATAATTCATTAAACAGCTGTGGGGAAGTTAAGTTTGCTTAAAGAATCACATTCCTCTTGCAAAATATTTCATCTGACACACAACAGGCTTAATTAGTAGCTGCAGCATGTACTTAGCTAGGTGATGAAGCACCCACTCGTGGGACTGAGGTAACCATGGGTAAGCTGCCTACTGATGGCCAATTTATACTAAACTCAGAGTATCTGTGGGATGAAGTCATGAAAAGAGACTGCTGCTTCTGTTACCTGGAAAATTATAGACACTTTTTCTTCATATGAGTGAACCTCAAACAAGCAAGAAAAAAACAAACAAACATACAATCTCTGCATTTGCTGACAGCATTTTTTTTTAAAAGTAGAGATCTAATGATCATTTGGTAAATAAGAACCCTAGTTACGAACTGTTAATGACATTGAGGACATTTGCCTTCCCTATAAATAACCATATGCACCTCTCAAATACTGCATCCATTAGCAAGTAATTCAAGCTGTCTCACCAGTGGATTTGGTAACACTCCTAATCTGACATTCCAAAGTAGCTGCATCTCTTGGGAAAACAAGGCTATTACCCACTATCATTTCTGCTTCGGCCTGACATCTGTGGAAATTTCAACACAGGTTATCCCTCCCTCTGTCTCCATAAAACTTTAATATAACAGCTGATCAATTTTTTTGGACAGAAGGCAGGCAAGGCCCTATCTGCTCAGAATGGGCCCCACCCCCAGGTTGGTCCCAGACCACACAGCAAGATAAGCAGGGTGGTCAGGGCACAAACCCAACATCTCTGAGCAGGTGATGCCCAAACCCAGAGCTCCAGGCAGCTCAGGAATTGCATGGGTTGTTTTCCAATGTATACATTTCAAAATGGGACATTTCCATCATGTGCTTCTGTTACTAGGAATTCCACATAAAGAAAATAAAGACTAATACATATTTCTAGATAATGGTTCTAGTATTAATGAGCTTAGGATTCCAGTGTTTAACCAATATGTATGCTTTTTAACAACATGGCATGTTTTGGAAATAAAATGTTTGCAGAATGAAATTAGTTTTTATAAGCTATGGAATATTATATAAGTATTTTAAATAAACAGAAATAGTGCTAATAAAAATTTTAGAAGTTGGGGGTTAAAAATCTCTTCCCCACATATGTTTTCTATGGAATATAAACTACATAAGACATTTTTATTAAGAGGTAACATATTACACTTAGTCAAAAAGGTGATAAAGCTTGACATTTATATTAAGGAATATTTCTTGGTTTCACTTGAGCATCATCATCAGATGGCTCATGGGGGAGGGGAGGGGAGAGTGTTCGGCTATTCAGGGTTAGCAAGGACTCCTGAGTGCACCTCTTGTGGCACCACAGGAACGAAGGGCTCATCTTCCACTAGTGGACGTGATTCTGAAGGGGTGATGAAATGAGGACTTTAGGAAGCAGGGAAAGAGAAGTAAAGGCAGTTAGGAAGGAGTTCCAGAATGTGCAGAACAGCTTCCGATCAGTCATGTCTCCTGCTTTGGGGCGGTCATCTCTATGCTCCCAATTTCCTTCTCCCTCTCCCTCTCTCTCCATGTCAGGGTGAGGGAGCAGGCAGGATGGTGGCAGTGGGGGAACTGGGCCTTCCAGGGCCACAGGGGTGTGTCCCAGTAGGGGAGAGGCGGATGATGTGAAAGGGGTAATAAAAGAAAACTTCATTCTATGGGGAAGAAAAAGGCAGACGGCTGGAAAAGAACCCTTACACCTGCTTCCTCAGATGTAAAACGACAACGGGTTGCCTAGAGACTCAGAGGTTCTGTGGCCCCTTTAATCTAAATCCTGTGGTTTTCAGTACTTACAAAGGTTAAAGTGGGCCTAATGGAACCACGTTTTCATAACCTCTCTAACATCAAAATTCACTGAAATGGGACACCAGTATTTTGTCTAAAATATGACCAAAGATAAAAGTTATTTACCGAAAATCCGATGAATTAATAAACTATTCTGCTTCCACTAAGTGACAGGCATTTTTATGGGTAACTTGAGGTTCCATTAATAAAAATAAGCTTCACATGTCTGTGCAACAGGGGCTATAAAATTGTATATTTCTTAAACAAAACAAAACAAAACAACTGAATAGCAACAGTATCTGTGCTCAAAGAAGTAGCCTGATTCTCAGAAGTTTATTAAAACAGGAAAAAGCCTCTAAAGTACACTTATGACCCTGTGTGTAAATAACGTTTACATAATTTGAACAATTCCTTCAGCTTTGCTGCCCCATCTGCCCAAGGCCCCGAAGTCCCTCCCGTCTCCAAAAGGAAGCAGGGAGAGCCATAAGGTCTCGCGGAGCCGACGAGTTAATGGCATGTATCATTTACATTGAGGGCATGGCATGTTTGCAAACAGGCTCACCACTGAGTGATGAAATGTACAAATGGCTCGGAGAACTCTCCAACCGGAAGGACGGGCGAATCCTGGGAGGGAGGAAAAACAAGTCATCAAAAGTCACAGCAATTCCTTGTCTTTCTTTATACCCTCCACCCCCCATCCCAAAGAAGCAAATAAAGATGACTATATAACAAGGATTCACCAGCATGTGGAAAGGAAAATAAGGCTCATCCAATTAAAAAAAAACCGTCTATACTCTCTTTCACGTTTATGTAAAAATGCCAACTTTAAAGCCACACACATTTTATAATGGTGAGAAACAGGAGAGCAAAGAGGGAAGGGAGGTGAAAAAAGGACAATGATAGCCACGGGGTAGGAAAGAAGGTATGGAAGTGTAAATGAGAAATTAATGATTATTTAAGTAACACACAAATGGTCGTGTAATTAACAAAGAGCTGTGAAATTATTCTTCTGTTGACCTTTGTTTCTTTTACTGGATTTGCTATTTATTTACACTTTCCTTTTTATTTACATTTATTAGTATATTCAGTTGCTCTTAACTGCTTGCCTTTAACTGAGTCATGTGGGTCAGAGTTGGGTTTTTGTTTTTTTTTTTTTCATTTTAATAGAAAAGCTTTGAAAGGGGAAGAGCTGTTTACTAAAAAAGAATTTCAGCCTCTTTGCCAGTCTAGGCAAACTCATCACAGGAGAAAGCCACTGAATTAAGGACGCCATGAAAAATGCCCACCCTGACCAGTGGCAGAACTAGGGTGGGGACGGGAGTCACTCAAGAGAGCAGGAAACTGCACAGCAACAAACCACAATCACCATGTAACACAGGGAGCAAACCCCATTACCATTCGCAAAGGAAGGCTTTAAGAATTTAGGAGTTTTTCCAAGAATGACGGAGAGCGCCACTGTGTTTATAGTGTAACAGCTCAGGATGTAATGAAATTACACTGCAGAGTACTTTAACAGTCATCTCATTAGACCTACAGTTGGAACAAGAGAGCCACATAAAGTAGGCAGCTGCAAATGACTCTATTCTCATCTATTCTCATTTGCTATTAAAAATACCTTTCGGCGGCTTTTTTCCTCCCTGACATCCCTACACAAAGTGCCCTGCAAAGTATGATACATGCACCTATTTAAATTAACAAAGGAATGACTTATTTTAATCTCACTGTGCTTTGGAGTGCTTTGGCCATTTGGATGAGCAATATATCATTACATACAACCTTCTAGCGCTGCAGGCAAGAAACTCAGAGCATGCAGCATTTGGTGGGAGCCAAACAATTTCTCTAGCACACAACTGTGTCAAATGCATGCATGTATTCATTATTGAGAACGAGAGGAAATAGCTTTGATGTAGTGGAAAAAAGAAGATGATAAAAGCACCTCTGCAATATGCGTGTCATTATCAATGGTGGCAGATAGATACAATTGCACAGCCTCCTCTGTGATTAGTAAATATACATATAATTGCTGTGGCCAATTATCAGAAAAATGAGATCGGTAATTACAAGACAGAAAATTAACTAGAACTCTTATTAAGGCTTTGTTTCCAATTCAAACAATTGGAAACTGGTGGAAAATACAATTAAATCAAAAGGAACTGAGGGGGTCAAAGCAGCCCCCCCCCAAAAAAAAGATCCCAAAGAGGTTTAAAAAAAAAAAAAGAATGTGAACCAAACGTTTCTTAGTTTTTGCATATCTGTCCTCTTTGAATTGACTGTTCATCCAGAGGAGAGGTAGGCTAGTAATCATAAAGTTAAAATTCTCATCAGTAGAGAAAGGCTTCCAAGAGGAAAAGAAAACAAAGGAAAATGGGAGCGAAATAAAATCTTGCCTAGTTCAAGGGATTACATGCAGGTGTTACATAGAGAGGACATGAGAAATGGGGGGCTGATGGAATAGTCTGCTCAAAAGAAACAAGGCAAACAGTAACATGACAAGTCCTCGATAAAGGAACTATAAAACGGTCACGGAAGTCCTATCAGTTTGAAGAGCAAAAATAAAACATTATATCAATTTCAGCCCAGTCTGTTTTAGGAAAGCCATATATATCACCAACCTGCGAGATTCTACAAGGCCCAGTTCAAGAAGTGATGTTTTACTGCCTCAAACACTGTTAGTAAAAAGATATTTCAAAGTCTGAGGTATGAAAATTATGGACTCTGACCAGGTAGTTAATTTTTTCTAAGTCATTCCTTTCTGAAATTTTTGGGGATGTGGTAGTACTGGAAGTATCTGAGTAGCAGTTGCTTTAAGATGAATGTTTAGGGAAATAAAAGCTTAGTGTCTTAACGTGGCTGAATATTTACTGAGATGGTTAAAATTCTAGACTGGTTTTCTACAAAGATCCTGGTGTAAAATGTGATGCTGATGTGGGCCTCATTTCCAAGTATGATACCAAGAGTAAATTGATGAACTATGGGCAACTTGATGAAGATGTCATTTTAACATGGATGAGAGACAAAACGAGGGAACTGTGACATCTTTACATGGGTAGTTAATTTTATTTAAGACCTGATATTGTAGCCTGTTAAGTTCCTCATAATATAAAACTAAGGAACACTGGGTGGTACCCATGAATAATTTATTTCACTTGTGAAAATGCCAGCACAAGTCGACTTTGCAGAACCACCAAGTGGATTTTCATCGCAGTGGTGCCTGGAAAGAATCAGTCATCAAAGATGCAGGGGGAATTCTAATCTCACATGCATAATGCCAGATACTTCTTTTCATTTTAAAATCCATGTCTCTTGTGTATCTCAGAGGAGAATTTTCTGAGATACAGAAGACTGACTAGTGCCTGGGTGGGTGGGTGTCAAGAATGCTACATGTGGACATGGAGGCAGGGAGTCCTCGGAGAGCCTCCTTCAAACCCACAGAAGCACGCAGGCTGTTAACACCCCAAAGGAACACACAGACCCGACAGTGGTCGCCACGCTGAAGGACTTTTCAGGTATACTTTTCTTGTTTAAAATCAAGCTTAAAAGCAAGTAAAATTAGAAGTTAGTTTAGATCAGGATGTAAAAAAAATCTCCAAGAACCTGTCTATTTTGTTATCTAATTCCAATCTGTGCAAAGGAGATGGGGAGGCTCACAGGAAAGCTGCTCCCGCGTCTCCATGGCCCCCAGGGAGGGCAAGCAGTCATCCACCTTAGAGTCAGAGCAAGAGAGAACCATGCCCAAAGGTTCAGAGCATCTCTAAAGTCCTGCTACTTTTGCTGCTACTTATCAGAAATGTTCTCTGTGAAACACGGGTTCAGGCAAAAATGAAGAAAAAAATATATTCTAAAAATGTAAATTAGAGAAGCAGTTACACCAACAGCTCAGCACTGGCCGAAAGAGACTCTAAATTGTTAACAGAAGTCAGTGTCTTTAGGAGCTTAGGTGCCACACCTCACCGTGAGGGCTTCTGCAGGACACTTCTCTGTTGAACTTCTGAGCATGGAGGTATGCAACAAAAACAGTGGATACAACCTTAACCACAAGTCATGACCTGAGATTCTGGTCCCAAATCAACTTTTAGTGTCCTGCTTAAAGGGACACAATTTCCTTGGAGAAGGAAATGGCAACCCACTCCAGTACTCTTGCCTGGAAAATCCCATGGACAGAGAAGCCTGGTAGACTACAGTCCATGGGATCGCAAAGAGTCGGATACGACTGAGCGACTTCACTTTCACGGGATAAAAGCTGGATCTTGTTACAGAACAGGCAACTGCTGTATTAAACACTGCTGTGGCCATTTCAGTAAGCAATTCTGGTCATCACGGAGTACAGCCTTCAAGTCTCAGAGGTTTTGTGAACTACCTGGCCAGCCCCTCATGCTGAGCGACTGCAGCGTAAGCAGGTGGCAAGCTAGGGAACAGTGAAGGACAACAGGAAGAAGGTTTGAGTGATGCCTTTGCCTTGTGAATAATGAACGGTTCAGGAAGGTCAACCCATTACAACAGAAACTGTTTAATTATTAATTATGCACAATCTATGAGCAAAAGGACAAGTTCAGAATGCTTAATGTATGCTAACTTCAGCTGGACTCTCTCTGGGTATTTTGTTATTAGCACTTGTCAGCAAGGTACTCAAGCATAAAGAAAGGTAAGCAGCAGAAAATCTGAGTGCGTGTATGTGTGCGGACCTGCAATGAGGAGGGGCAGGGGAGGAGGTCCAACTCCAACCACAGCTGCTGCTAGCTCAGCTGCAGAGTAAGTATGCCAAAAAACTACACTTTGTTATCTTGGGAACAGGCAGGTAAGTTGGACACTCCAAAGAGACAACATAAATGAGAAAAACACTTTTGAAATGACTTACTTAAAAAGGAAATCATTATTTCAAAAGCATAGTTTTTTTTTAAACCATGATGTTTCTTGGCTTTAAAGGATCTGTATTATTTATGTTCACACACATGCTAGTGTGCATGTGCACACACACACACACACACACACTCACTAGTGCATGTAAAACTGGCAGAATCTGAATAAAGTCAGTGGATTATATCAGTGTCAATTTCCTGGTTGTGATATTGTACTGTACTTCCGAACTGTTACCACTGGGGGAAACTGGGTTAAGGATACACAGGATGTCTTTACATTATTTCTTGTAACTGCATGTGACTCTAAAACGATGTCAAAATAGAAAGTTTAAAAGTTAAAAGGTAAGGAGTTTTTTTGTTTTTTAAACTCATTGAGGTCCAGGTTTTTAGTAGAGTTCTGTTTTGAATAATGGAGAAGCCTGGTATAACTATTCAATTGTCTTATGGACTCTGTTGGAGAGGGAGAGGGTGGGAAGATTTGGGAGAATGGCATTGAAACATGTATAATATCATGTATGAAATGAGTTGCCAGTCCAGGTTCGATGCACGATACTGGATGCTTGGGGCTGGTGCACTGGGACGACCCAGAGGGATGGTATGGGGAGGCAGGAGGGAGGAGGGATCAGGATGGGGAACACATGTATACCTGTGGCGGATTCATTTCGATATTTGGCAAAACTAATACAATTTTGTAAAGTTTAAAAATAAAATAAAATTAAAAATAAATAAATAAATAAATAAAAAAGAAAAAAGGTTGAGGAACCTTTGCTTTAAAAATGTACCTGAGGATTTAATTTTTGCCTTTAATTCATAATAAAAGATGACAGTGGAATCTGACAATGATGTGGTGGTGAATTCGGACACTGATAGGCAGAGACACAAAATACTGTATAAAAATGATACAACCATTCATTACTTATTTATTGCTTCACTCATTCAACAATTTTCTTGACCCTCTACCGTATCAAAGGTGCTTGGGTGGGCACTGCAAGATGACTGGTACTTAATCTACACCCTGGAAGAATTAGTGTTGTTCAGAGAGATAAGATGTGCACTGCTAAGAATGATGGGGAAGAAACTAGGAGAGTCTAGAGGGCTGGAATATACCATCTTTGGTTTCCTACTTTCTTCCATCCTCACTGCCAGAGAAGCACCTAGGGGTGAAGGGGCCTTGAACATCTTAATCTGTGTTATGTTTCCTTCTCGTGTGCAAGAGACATTCCTCCAAACCAAGATTTTACACTTACTGGGAGTAAAACGGAAAGAAGATAGAAGGACAAATTCTCAAGAATCTCAAGGTGTTGGCCACACTAGTGAATTCTGAGGTCACCTGTGCTGTGATTAGTAGATTAAACCAGACAAGTTAAGCGCAATATGGCCATACTTTCTAACAGCCTATTTATAGACTTCTTGGTGTCAAGCCATCAAGCCAATAGGTAATTAACATCAGACAGTCACCTATGGTCTGCCCAGAACTGAGAGCTATGCTCTAACATTTTAAAACTAATTCAAGCCTCATGTTCCTTTGGCCTGGCTCCTGCACACTGGCGTTCATACTGATTGGCATAGCTCTCCTAGCTTGCTCCATGTCTGTCCACAATGCTGAGGTGGAAGGGTGTCTGTGATTCTAATGGCTTCATGTCAGACTGTGTACAACATTTTGCTTTATCAGATCTCAAGTTGTTTTTTGATCCTCCCTGTTCACTGCCTTAAAGTGGTGTCTTTGTGAAACAACTGGCAGGATCCACAGGGCAAATCTGCTCTTGACTGGGGAGGAAACCTTGCTTCCTCGGGCGGGGCTTGGGTGTGGGGAAGACACACACACAAACAAAAGAACAGAACTCTCGCCTTTAAAGGTCTCCACAGGGGCTTCCCTGGTAGTCCAGTGGCCAAGATCCTGCATTCCCAATGCAAGGGGTCCAGGTTCCATCCCTGGTCAGGGAACTAGATCCCACATGCTACACCTAAGGCTCAGCACAGCCAAATAAATACATATATTAAAAAAAACCTTCACAGAAGTCATCTCCAAACCAAAAATCTACCCATCTGAAGTGTAAGCCAATGGGAGATTCTGGGAAATTAGCTCCGTTTTAATATTTTGAAGGTTCTCAATGTTCACATCTGTAAGTTTCTGCTATAACCGACTGTAGCCAGTGGGGGAAAAAGGCAGTCACATCTCATCAGAGAGAGAGAGGTGGAAAATGGATAGACAAGTGCTCAGTCAGAGAGTAATTCAGCCTGGTTAATATATTAGTAAATCAGAATTCCACACCAGGCTTGTACAAATTCAATCAATGCTTGTTCAGAACACTTAGTTTACTTAAAAATGTGGCCACTTTGTCAGGGAACAATAAGTGTTTTGACCCTAAAGTCTATTTTTGATTTCACAATCAGATAGAACTGATCTCATCTGCAGGATGCAATGATGGACAGTGCTGGGGTGAGAAAGAGGCTTTTCGTTTAGGAAGGCTTGCAGATGGACGTCATCAGAAAAGGAAGCCTCTGACCCTCTTCAGCTGGAGACCATGGAGCCCTTGTCTTACTCATCTCACTCCACATCAAGACTTGAGCAGAGAAAGTGAAAGATGATTCAATTTCCACGCCGGGTCACCCCATGCTCTGGGTTGCCAGAAGTGACAAATTACACATGTGGGCGTTTGGGTGTGAAGTTCTATCCACTGGGTCCTGGCTGACAGTATCAGCTCATTTAACTTGTCTCAGGTGGACCTGGAACCAGGGGCAAAAGGCTAGAATTTTCACCACTGAAACATCCACCTTACCCGCAAACTGTTAAATCATAGGAGAACTAGATACTAGCCAAGAGAACATCACGACCAGATGGCTTATAAAAAACACAAAATATAAAGGAACAGTTCTAAAGGAACCTCTGAAATTTGAGATTATGCAGTCCCCACCCCCCTCCCCATTTTCTCCTAAATGTTTTGGCAGTTCTTCAGTACTGGGATAAAACAGAAGATAAACTTTGTCATTTATGTCAAAACTAACCCTTTCTTTCTTTTTTTTTTTTTTTGTCATTTAAAAGACTTACATTTACTCAGATATTTTCTAAACATATGGCAAAGATCTTGGTGTTTCATAAAATTCCTTGAAAATTAGTAGGTGGAAAACTTGAAATGGATAATCTCTTAAAACCATATTTGCAATTGCTTCTTTTCCAAAGTCAACGAACATCTTTTTTTCTCTTTTTATTTTAGGTCTCTTGTTGGTCATAAGCTATAGTTTCCGGTATTATTTAGAGGAGCCTATCTGAATGGTACACACACACACACAGACACACTGGCATTCACATATGTCTTCCTTTTCAATGGGTTAGGCACAGCAGAAAAAAACATGCTTGTCTCATACCAACGGGATTTCATTTACAAAAGTAAAACCTGTTATTGTTCCCTACCACTCTCCCTGTAGCCTCCCAATGCATTTCTATTGCTTTTTCATAAAACACTGGTGCAAATAATCAAGCATGACCATTGACATCCACGAGATTGAGTTTTAGGAACCATTAAATGAGCTCACCCTCGTGGGAAGCCTCCTGTTCAGGCCAGTCTAAAGGTAATTATTCAGCAATTCCTACCTGTGGTTTTACCTAGTCCCTATATAGTGTTTGAATTTCATACACTGGTAAGGTTAGTTTTTTTTCCTCAGGAAAAGTCCAGCTTACACATGTTTGATCCAAGACCTAAATTATAATGTTAATGTACACACGACCATTTCACCAGGTTCTATGTGTAGGAGTGCTGATTAAAAGCAATCTTAAAGGTAGATCATAAACTATATTAAACAAAAATGCAAGAGGAAAATCCAGGAGTGAAAGAGCTCTTAACAGTTCCTAAATGAAAGGAATTATTCCTTTTTTCATTGGTAAAGGGTTAACATTGAAACAGCTGAACTACATCCACATACTGTTCAAGGGCAAGAACCTGGCAGGTCCGTGTCCTGAAAAATCAACAAGCCAGAACGCTATCCAGATAGACTCAGGGAACTTGCTGAAATCCAAAGTCCCCATCGCCACACTGTGTGTCCTCCTGAATGTTCACTCAACTGTTAGTTAAAATAATTACTGCCGTTTGCCACCTGCACTGCCGGCTACAGATACAGGAAAGAACAGAACTTCCAGCGGCTTCACGGTGTAGGAGTG
This sequence comes from Bubalus bubalis, assembly GCF_019923935.1. Lineage (NCBI taxonomy): Eukaryota > Metazoa > Chordata > Mammalia > Artiodactyla > Bovidae > Bubalus > Bubalus bubalis. The sequence goes on from NC_059167.1 coordinate 88,248,303, forward strand.
TCGGTCGTATCTGCTTACACATTTTTATAAACCAATTCAAAGGTGATGTCAGCTGCGAGTCGCGGGTTGAGAATTATATGTCAAATTGTGCCATACCTGGTCCCATACAATAAACACAGAGACAAGAGGATTGAAAGCTGGCTAAAGGAGATACTGAATCAGTTTAAAATTAGCCAGTATGAGAGGAACAAAGAGAGGAACAGAGGGGGAGGAAGGGAGAGGAAGTGAAAAAAATAGAACTACATACTGTGAAATGAACAAGTTCAGTTAGAACGTTCATCAGGATTTGGAAAATCATAATGCCATCTGCTACTCTGGACCTCAGAACATCAGGGATCTCATGGGCCCAGACGCTTCCATTTCCAGGAGGAAGGAAGGAGCTTAACACTCCCTGGAATGCTGCCTCCGTTCTGGAATGGAGGCAACACCCAGCCGACCAGTTTGGACTCTCTTTTGAGAACATTTGTACAACTCACAGACATGTTTCCCCTGGTTTAGGGAAAATTAACAGCAGGCAAAATGATTACAGCGACTCGGCGGTGAGGCAGAGCAGCGCCCCAGCCCGAGCTGCTGCGTAACTGACCCTGGCATCCAACGTGGGCTCAGGGTGTATAGGTCCCATCACGGTGGATTAAATGAGCACTGTCCTACGGCTGGATAAGACTTCACAATAGAGCAACACATGTTAAATGACAGCAGCCAAAACTGGCCCCACCAGGCAACTGCCCATTCACAGAAGCTATTCACGAGCCTTCACCACCAAGAAATTAATTCATTAATAATACATCAGGCTTCGTGGACAATTCAAAGAAAACAACACAAAGCTACTTGTTCAATGACTGAAGATGCAGAATTTTCCCTGTCTAAAAAAACACACTAATCTAATTGACTTACCAAGATCAAGATCATAGGGATATTTATGCTAATATTTTGATTAGTAAAAAAGAAGTAAAAAAAAATCTATCCACTGAATTCATTCAGTGCCACTAAGAATAAAAATATATATATTTTTCAGCAGTAGCTAATAAAATCTGATTTTATATAGCTGTATTTAAAAAATTATTTTTTCCCACTTTAAACAACTATCAGGAAAATTTCTGTTTTTAACTTACTTTTTCTGTTACATTTTAAAAATTTCCTTCCTTGTTTCTCCTTCCTCCCAACAACTCATAAATATGAATTAAATATAATTATAAATGAACAGAACATTAACTTTTGGATTACTGCTGTGTTTTGGTAGAATGTTAATGTCATTTCTAAAGAAACAGTTATTACCAAAAGAAAAAGTAATTACTAAAGGAATCATGGCCTTAATGCTAACCTATTTTCAATCTTCAAACCACTCAAACTGCATTAATTTAAACATACTGGACTTTTCAAAAGAAGTATTAGATTTCAAAAGATTGCCTTACATAAAAGAGGAATATCGGTTTTCAGGATCCCAATTATACATTCCCGACGTTCTGAGACAGAGATCTGGTTAACAATACTGCAGGAGGATACAATTATTAATGTGTCTACTTGTATTAACTTACCAAGTTTCTAATGTCTCCCAGTCATTAAGTTGTACAAGTCACAAATAACATGAAATCCCACATCATCAACACCCATTTAAGCCAGTGGTTAGAGTGTCAGCCACCGTGGTGGGAAGCTCCAGGCAGGCATGGGTGGTCAGACAGCTCAGGCTATCAACTCTTGTCTCACTTAAACTACCTGCAGTTTACATTCTACGAAAGCAACAGGCCATCCTAGGATGCTGGAAGGGGTGGGGGTATTCCTTTTACTCTTGGCTAACTTCAGAAATCAGAATTATGGTGAAGGCCCTCGGGCAAAAAATGAATGGGTATTATTCCCTCTGGAGCTGGTTAATACCACTCTTTGAATTCCAAGGAGGTATTATGAGACAGCCATGTTCACACATCCACACCCCTACCTCCACTCCCATAAAGCACCTATGTGCATACCCCAGCAGCTTCCCAGTTAACCAGCCCTCAGTCAACCTAAGGAGTGATTCTCCATGAAGGAATTTTTAAAAGGTAATAGTGGTTTAATAGCCAATCCTTTTGTATACATAAATCTTTCTAAAAGGAGTCAATCTCCTCCCTGCCAACTTAAACAGAATATGCAGAAGAGAATTCAATTCTTTTTTACAGGCATGGAGTCATTCTTATAGACAGTGCTGTGTTGTAATATACTTCTGCCCTGGGGGCATGTCTGCAATGCTTTCTAAGTTGTCTTCTTTTACAGTTTTGAAAAATAATCTTTCCCTTTGATGCCAGAATGTTCAGCTGTCACTTTTTGCTTCTATCAAGGGCAGTTACAGTGTAATAAAAAGAGCTGTGTCCTTTGGCCCCCAGTTTCCTCATCTGTAAAACAGTGTAGTGGGAAAGCAATGTGACATTGGGGAACACAGTGGAAAACAGTTGGTAAATCATAAAGGTTAAGGCCAGACTTGTGAGTTTTGATAAAGGACTGTATTTATTAGCTAAGTATCTCCTCATCATACACTATTACTTTTTGGATTTGGTTTTCTGAGTCTTAAAAAAAGTAGTAACTTCTTATAATTACGCATAAATTTCATTCAACAAATACTTATGAACAGATACAGTACTAGGAAGCCAGGAAAAAAAAGCCTGGGAACTTAAAACTTTAGCTGATGTATTTCTTATAATTGAGTCTGAAACAGGAATTGATAGTTTTTAAAAAAATAGTTTTATTTATTTTTGACTGTGTTGGGTCTTTAATGCTGTGTGGGTTTTTGTCTAGTTGCACAAAGCAGGGACTACTCTCTAGGTGTGGGTGTGGACCTCTCATGCGGTGGCCTCTCTTGTTGCAGAGCACGGGCTCCCGACCACGTGGGTTTCAGGAGCTGTGGCTCGTGGGCTCTAGAGCACAGGCTCAGTAGCTGTGGCGTGTGGGCTTAGTTGCTCTGAGGCATGTGGGATCTTCCCGGATCAGGCATTGAACCCGTGTCTCCTGCATTGGCAGGTGGATTCTTTACCACTGAGCCTCCAGGTAAGCCCAGAATTGAGTTTTGAACGAGGTGCTTAGTGCTGTCCTATGAACAAAATGCTAATTATTTCCTCCTTATGTGTGTCTGTGCCCCATCTCAGTGAGGCCTTGACTGCCCATGCCAAACGCTTCTCCTCTGATTCCATCCTCCCACTCTCCCCTACGTCCAATTATTCACCGAATTCAGTTTATTCTATTTCCTAAACACCCTTCAAACATGCTAAGGCTGTCCTAGTGAAAAGTCTGCATACTTTCTGATCAAGACTATAAGCACAGTAAATTCCTGTTGTTCCCAATCCACTTTCCACAAGCCCGTCAGAGTGACTTTTCTAAAACATAAATCTGGTTCTGTTGCTTCTCTGCTTAAAACCCTTTCACCTACCCCCTCCTCTTTCATTTCTGCAAATGCTTTTGGGTACAATGTTTAAAGATTTTTCTAAACCTGGCTGTTGCTTCATCTGTTTTAATACTTTGCCAAGCACTGCAGCCATGCTGAACTCTGCATGGGCCTCAAGTATCTGTGAGGCCAGCTCCTACTGGCCCTGAGGCTTCCTTTCTCTGTAGAGCCCTGTGGTATATTACCACCCGCTTCATTACAAGCTCTCTTCTCTGTGTATCCCCTGCACCTTGTCTACACTTTGGTTACACATGGAATTTATAAGGGGGCTTCCCAGGTGGCTCAGTGATAAAGAATCTGCCTGGCAATGCAGGAGACGCTGGAGACTTGGGTTTGATCCCTAGTCAGGAGGATTCCCTGGATTCTTACCAGGAAAATCCCATGGACAGAAGAGTCTAGAATTTATTGGCTGCAAACATCATTAAATGCCTTATCATACATGCTCATTTATGTGAGTAGGTAAAACAGCAGTCACTGTGCTGCTCTGAGAGCTCATCAAGTCTCACACCACTTACAATAGCTGCAGTTAAGAGCTGGTGATGGCAGGGAAGCCTGGGGGCTGCAGCCCATGGGGTCGCAAAGAGTCTGACGCGACTGAGCGACTGAACTCAACTCAACTCATGTATGATTGCTCACGAGCCTGTCTGCTTAACTAAAGCAGAACCTACTGGCAATTGTATCTTAACTAATTCCCTATCCCCTGTACCTAACTCTGGGATTAATACAGGTTTACAGAATGATTGGGCTATAATCAGTGGTTTTCAAACTGTCATCTAAGGAACTCTAAGGACTTTTATGTGGTTGCCAGAGGTAGGATGGGGACAGTGTGGAGATCTAAGCTTCCTAACCTGTGATCAAACCAGAAAGGCCTCAAAGTTAAAATATATATATATATACACACACATATGTATATGTATATATATATTTTAACTTTCATGTGTCAAAGGACACCATCAAGAAAGTGAAAAAACAATCCATAGAATGGGAGAAAAGATTTAGAATCGAGTATCCAGAGTACATAAAGAACTCTAACAACTCAAAACTAGTAATTTAAAAATAAAAAGCAATTTAAAAAGAGAAAATGCACTTGAATAGAAGTGAAGATATTCAAACAATTAATAAACACATGAAAATATGCTCAATATCATTAAGTCATAAGGGAAATGCAAATCAAAACCACAATGAGAGACTACTTCATATCCATCAGAATGACTACAATAAAAAAAAAAAACAAAACTGAAAATAACAAGTGTTGACAAGAACATGGAGAAATCTGAACCCTCATACATTGCTGATGGGAATGTAACATGGTACAATTGCTGTAAAATGCAGTTTGGAAGTTCATCAAAAAGTTAAATACAATGTTAATACACATATAAGAGAAAACAAAGGTATAAAGCATGTACAGAAAGAGTGTAATCGGGCCCATCACTGGATAGGCGACTATGGGCGACACTGGCATTTTCCTGTACTTTACTTGCCTATGGTTTTCTAAACATGTACTGCTGCTGCTGCTGCTGCTAAGTCACGTCAGTCATGTAGGCAGCCCAACAGGCTCCCCCGCCCCTGGGATTCTCCAGGCAAGACTACTGCAGTGGGTTGCCATTTCCTCCTCCAATGCATGAAAGTGAAAAATGAAAAGTGAAGTCGCTCCGTTGTGTGCAACTCTTAGCGACCCCATGGACTGCAGCCTTCCAGACTCCTCCGTCCATGGGATTCTCCAGGCAAGAGTACTGGAATGGGGTGCCATTGCCTTCTCCAAACATGTACTACTTGGATAATATTAAACAATAAACGTTGTTAAAATGAAAAAAAAAAAAAAAAGTTAAACACAGAATTTTGTGTGACCCAGCAATTCCACTATTGGGTACATATAACCAAGAGATTTAAAAACATACATCCACATATAAATTTGTACACAAATGTTCACAGCAACATTATTCCTGATAGTCAAAAAGTGGAAACAGCCCAAATGTTAATCAACTGATGAAAGGCAGACAAAAATGTGGTACATCCATACAATGGAGTGTTATCTGACCATAAATACGGACAAATACCTCAACATGGATGTACCTTGGAAATATTACGCTAAATGAAAGAAACCAAACACAAAATGCCAGATATTACATGTCCAATTTTATATTAAATGTCCACAACAGGGAAATTCATAGAGAAGGAAAATAGATTAGTTAGTGGTTGCCAGGGATTGGAGGAGACAGAGGAACCAGGAGTTACTATTAACAGGTACTGGGTTTCTTTGTGAAGTGATGAAAATGTTCTGGAACTGAACTGTACATTTTATAAGAACAGATTTTATGTTATATAAATTATATCTCAATACAAATGTCAAAGTTAAAAAATAGAAAACAGAAATAAGTTTCTCTATGATGATCTGTACTTAGCAGTCCTTGTCAGCTGGACAGGACATTCCACACATTTATTCTGATGCCAGAACCACCCTTATCTTGATTACTGTAACTTGTAATATGTTTCAAACTCAGGAAGTTTGAATCCTCTTTGTTTTTTCTCCCCCTGAGATTGCTTTGGATACTCTGACTCCTCTGCATTTCCATATAAATTCTGGGATCAACTCGTTCATTTCTACAAGAATCCACTGGGATTGTATTGAATCCTTAGAGCAGTCAGGAGGTACTGCCATTTTAACAGCACTAAGTCTTCCATTCCATGAATCTGGGATGTTTTTCTGTTAAAGTCTTTTAATTTCTTTCAAAGATGTTTTGTAATTTTCAATGTGGAAGTTCTCTACTTCTGTTAAATTTATTCATAACTATTTGATTATTTTTGATGCTAACTTGAATTGTTTTCTTAATTTCACTTTTGAATCATTCATTTTGGGTTACTAATACAAAGAGTTACAACTGATTTTTCTAGCTGTGGCAAGCGGGGGCTACCCTCGAGCTGTGCTGTGCAGGCTTCTCACCGTGTGGCTTCTCTTGTTGCGGAGCACGTGCTCTAAGTGCACAGGCCGCAGTGGTCTGTCATGAGGGCTCTGTAGTTGAGGCTCTGGAGCACAGGCTCAGCAGTTGTGGCACGTGGGCTTAGATGTCCTATGGCATGTGGAATCTTCCTGGACCAGGCAGGGATTGAACCATGTCCCCTGCATTGGCAGGCAGATTCTTAACCACTGGACCAGCAGAGGAGTCTCACAACTGATTTTTGTGTGTTGATTTTATAACCTATCATGTAGAGGATACTTCTGATCAGGTATAAACCATGACTTACAGGAATTCACTTTTTCCTAATAAAAGGAATAAGTAAACAGAGGTATATATCAGAAATTTGTTAACTGTCCTGCTGAGCACCTACAGATGTTAGAGAGAAATTCATTTTTAGCTGTAATATGCTTGAAACATATATATACACTCAGAGTAATAATCTATTTTTTTTCTGGCTGTCATATTTTAGATATCCTGAACATTCTGAAACACATCTGTGAACTCAAAAATGACTTGCAAGATAGTTTCAAGCCCTTGTGTCTGACATTTAGCTTTTTCCTTTTTTGACCTTGTGAACTTCTATTCATGCTTTAGGACCTAGCTTAAATGCCACGTCTCCTCAAGGCCCTCTCTTAATCTACCCCCAGAACACATACTCTTCTGGTAGAACAAGCCCTCCTGTTTCTGGGCTGTACAGTACGCACCTTATGATGAAGCATAACTATTCATTTCCGCACCATTATCTTTTCCAGTCTGTGGCTGGGTAGGCTCGAGGGGGAAGTCCCCACTTCAGTCTTTGTAGTTCCCAGCACCTCAGTTCACTGATTTCCTGGCTGGCTCCAGCCAGCCCTGGGTTTCGGTGACTCAGCTATCACCTCTCTGTTCCCATCTACCATCACCGGTGTGGCCAGTCCTTTTTTGCCAGTCAAACTGGGAGCCCAGGCACTAGGGAGAGCTCTGGATGGCTACATAGCCTCCTGGGTCCTGGCACACTGCATTGAACCAGATCTGCGACTGTGCCTCTGCCTTTCTACCCTGACTCACCTAATTTGCAGTTGACCTGGGAACCTTGACCAGAAGCCCAATTCTCTCGGTCTTGGAGGCTGTCCTGAGCATGGTCTGGTCAACTTGGGCTAGTATACAGTCGGCACTTTTGAGAACTATCTGCTGAAATGAATGAACACAAGTCCACTCATTTTACTTCATCAGTCTTATTTGCTCTTCTCAGATGAGTGTGTTTGACCTTACACATCGCACTTGGGTATCCAATTTCATTTGATACTTTTCAGTTTTGCTATCAGTCACTGTGAGGAGTGTAAAGACTGAAGACAAGATGATCAGATCATCAGGCTAACAAGGAGTGACAAGAATGGTAGTAGTCACTAACAAGTCAAGTCACCACAGAAAACAGAGGTGATCACAAGAGAGAACACAAGAAAAGCATGAAGCAGATCAGCATACCCTTGTAGGGCCATTTAGTCTGGGAGCAAATGGTTCTATACACCTCAAAAAGCCCAAGCATACTGCTGAGTGCCAAAGCAAAATAACACAGGCAAAATGGCTAGGAAATTCACTAAAAGAGAAAGGCAGGATCCCCACAATTCTATAACCCTATAGGACATCAATACATCAAAGTTTAGTTCAATGCTGTGTTCAAAACATGGACCTGAGTCATCAAGAAAAGGTTACGATACAATGAAACCTTTATATCAGTGAAAAATGGTATGTACCACACTTTATCAATAGGGTGCCAAAAGCAAAAACATTTTAGAAACATTCTTTCTAAAAGTGCACATTTTCTCATTGATGTCAGAGCTTAAAGCAGTTATCAGTTATCTTGACAGTAAGGGCCCCCTTATCTCCCAAAGACATCAGATGGCCAAGGCAACATGGCACACACAGATACACATGACCAACAACAAACCACACTACTTTTACAATTCAGGTATTCAAGGACTTGGAGTGGACCTGGTTATAAGTTTTACAGTAAGAAGTTCTTTTGAGAGAAGCAACTCTGAGGCAAATACGGTGACTCTAAGACAGCACTCACATGCTGAGTTAGCCAGGTCCAAGCTGGATAAACTGCACCCCCAGCCCTCCTGGTTCTTTGGCTACCCTTCCAGTTCCTATTCTGTGGTTCAAATTTCATGTTCATGGCTCTTACTCCTCTGGTTTAACTTCTGGTGTCTTCTATCTGGATCTAAAATGGCTAACTTGCTTTGTCCCACAATTCCATCTCCTGACTCCCAACTCCTGAGGTTCACCCCTGGCCACTCTAGCACCGCCCCTATCCACACGATGTTGTTTTACTACTTCTTCATTCTTTGCCAGGCCATGCTAGCAGGTCAAGGTATAGCCACATAATAATAAATAAAGTACGTTACACTGGGCTTTGCTTATTAGCTATTTAGTACATGAGTCCAAATATACCCATCTTATCTGATTAGATTCCTTTGAGGGTGGTCCTTTTTGATTGTTAACTTTTTCCTAAGAGAAACAGTATAGGCTCATTGGAGAGCCATTTTATAATGGGGTATATTCCATGCCCAAGGAGTAAGATGGTTCAAATCCTGGCTGGTTATACTGACTCAGAAATAGAAGCCTTAAATGTCAGACATAAATGAAGATAGATAGTTAATTGTCCTCTGGGATCCACAAGGGCAGACTTAGCCATTATATTAATAGAAGAGGTTCTCAAACTCTATTGTGCAAAATTACTTGGGAAGCTAGGAAAATGTAGATTCCTGGGCTCCGTTCCTAGAACGTCGAATTCAGTGATTTAGGTCCAAGAGTCTGCATTTTAAACAACTGTCTTAGATAATCCTGATGTAGTTAGTCCTTGAACTGCCCATACCCTTTGAGAAGCACTGTTTTACAGCAATGAGAAATCTAACAACCATGGGACAAGCACAGTAATCAAAGGATCCCACCAAACCCTCCTTTCTAAGAGGCTATGACGCACCTTGCCTAAGGCAGGTCATCTGGCCAACTCATTCCTAACACTCTTATTACCAACCATCAGCTGGTTCCAAGATCAACTTACGTTTGTTTTAAAGATATATGTGAATTTCCCAAGTCTTCATAAAAAAAGATATCAATGTTTTTAGATAAAACGGGAATAGATGTCTTAAGTTACAGTTTTCTCTCACCTGAGGAAGACGCGCTATAAAGAAAAACATACTATTTAAGTTATAAGCTATTGCCCTTCATCACATAGACGTTCTCTCCTTAGAAAATCTCCCTATGATGATTTCAAAAGTCTCAAGATTTTGCCCAACTCAAACAAGTAAAATATTTTACATTTAATAGCAATCACTGCTACTTTAAATAAGGAATACAAATATCCATTTGATCCAGAAAATCTACAAGTGAGTGCTCCAGCAATACCCGTATTATTGGAGAAGATATCTGTACCTGAATATTCTGATGCCCAAGAGTCTGGCAGACCAAGAACAGTAGAGCCCAGGAAATGTGGCAGGCTGCGCACTTGACTGGGTAGGCCAAATTTCCTGGGACACTTTCCTAAGCAATCCTGAAGGGGGAGCTCAGGAAAATCAGTTTAATTAGGAGGATTCTGATGGGGATGGGAGGCCTTCAGAATCTAAGATGACAGAAGACATTGATGAGCTGTTAGATCCAGGAGGTCTGTCTGATATTTGAGATAATGGGGCCTCCATTTGTTTCTGGATGGTGCCTTCATTTTTGCACTAACATGGTTTATGGCTTGCATGGGATATATGGACTGACTGATGCAGCCATTAAGGATGCTGGAGCCCCATTCTTACTATTGTTGTGATATGTGTATGTGTTTGTTTTTTTCCTAGGAGGATCTTTATTTTTTCTCCCAAATCTCATAACTGGTTATACAGATGTTTAATTGAGAGGAATAATTATGAATTACGATTTTTTTTCTTTCAAACTTTCCTATCTGAAACATTTATCGCCTTCATTACAGGCATTTCAAATATTGTAAAATTAAAGTTTAAAAAATAAACACTGCTAGCAGGCGAGCCCAAGCCCAGAAAAACTGTTTCTACAAAACATCAATGTTCCTTAATTGGAATCGTGTATACCATAAGACTGCTAATTTACAGAAAAAAAGGAATTCAAAGTCAGAGTCAAAAGTAGAAAAGCTGACTGAGAATGAAATTCAGGTAGCTTAACTCCATGAAGGCAAAGGGACAGTGAAACTTGATGGATAAGGATGATCAGAGGTAGGGTGACTTAACATGTGAGAATACCAGTTATAAGCACAAAAAGTCAGGAGTGTGTTCAGGGGAAATGCCTAATGAGGAATTAAAGCTGAATTGTTGACCTAGAGCTTTTCAACACTTTTGTCACTCTGCTATGCTTTGGGTAAGTAAAGCAAGGAGGACAAATTTTATCCAGCTTATTTCTGCTGTTCAACTCTGACCCTTGTCTACTGAATGACTTTAAATATCTGTTACAGAAAAAAAAAATGGTACCACTTTAATTTCCGGCTCCATCCCCATCTGGCCAGAGAGAGGATAAATTAATATTATCATGTTTTGTCTTTAGGGCTTCTGATACCCCCAAGGACCAGCCTGTAGGATAGTCTGTTTTGGCAGAGATCCTCAGCCGGCATCAGAAGAGTGGGATTCAGGACAAGGCCAGTTCACGTAACACAGCTCAGAGCCATACAACACAACTTGCTCTGAGGATGTTGGGCACTGTGCTTCATTAGGAAACAAAATATAAGCTTTCCACACCATTAGGAATGACTTTAGGAGTGAAAGCACATAAGACGATGCCTCACCTCATCAACAATGCACTGCAGAAGCTGGAGAGGCTGCAATGGGAAAGAAGAGAGGAAAAAGTATTAGCCTCTATGCAATATCTTTACAGTGGAGTGGAAAGAAAAAATCATTAATGCAATAAAATATAGCAAGATTAATCAACAACAGCAAACTCTTATAAAAACATTGATGCTCAGGATGTTCTATTATTTCTAATGGTACCTAATCTAATACAGGCAGTTAAAGGTTTGCATTTTCTTCAAAATGCAATTTGCTAAGTTTAAAACAAGGCATTCAAGCATGCAAAGGAAGCAGCCATCAGGAAAAAGAAAAGTGAATTTTTTTCTGAACTCATAAAGCTTACCATTAAAGATCCCTGGTTTTTCTGAATCTGAAAAAAGGCAATATGTAATTAGCATGTCATAATCAAAATGACTCACTTGGACACATTATGATCACTGAGAGAAAATTATTGCATTGCTGGTGGCAATTTGTGGGCATGTGTTAACACAATTTACATAATGAAAATACACAAATGTTAATAGCTCGCTTCTCATTTATAGGCGAAAGTCAGCAGAATGTTAATTTCACACAACACTTTTTAGTACCCTCCAGGTTGTATTAGAATAGGGAGAAAAACCATAATCCATTTCAAAAGGCTGTTTACGATTCAGATATAAATAATGTTTTATATTGCTAGATTGTGAACACTGGGCTTAATGTTGCAATCATTGCTAATGTTATGAAGCTCACTCTTTTTAAATTAAAAACCGATTTATTTAAAATTGAAATTAAATCATAGTCAGAAATTAGAATTTTGGATTCCTGCCAGTGTCTGCTCACAATCCCCTATTTTGTGAAGAAAACTTTAATTATGTGGTTGAAGTATTTGCCTCTGACTCAAGAGTGGGTGAGGACTCCACCTTTTCCAAAGTTCCTCCAGCCTGTTTCCAGGGCAGCAATGCTTTCTGGGAAAATCAGATGCACGCAAGTTTTAACACTGCTTTTTAGGGGAAGAGAGCTGAGTCAAAGAGAAATGCCTGTTCTGGAGGCAGGATGCTCACACAGCTAACACTGATAAACCACGTCTCTTAGAAAGTCACTAAATTAATAAAACATCCACTTAGTAGTTAAAGTATTAAACACTTTAGTGTCCCTCCTCCTCCAACCACCCCCCTAAAAAAACTGCCTTACAGTTACTACAAACTCAATGCAAATGGAGTCCCAGGTATTAATTTTCCTAAGGGGGAAAATTTCAGGGCTTATATATAATTACTGAGGGGTCAGTTATTTGCTGGGATAGACTGTGCTTTAACAAGCTGGTAAAATATAGGTAAACTAATTAATAGTTTCTTATATGCTTTTAATGGTGCTTTTAAAAGTTCTTTCACATACACATTATCATTAGATTGCACAACCACCCTGAGTCTGGCAAGGATGGTCATCTCTACTCTATGATGGGAAAAACTGGGCCTCCCAGAGGTTGGGGCAGGCCCAAGGCCTCAGGATCTGGCTGTGGTTGTTCTGGGGCCTCTCCCATGCTCCCCTCTTTCCAGTATCATATCCGCCTACATCACAGCATTCCTCAAAAACAACTGGACTCACATGTGTTTATATTTGGCATGGTATAGTTGATAAATTATCAGTTTGGGCACACGGGTTCTTCTCAACTGGACTGTTAAGCTTCTCCAGGGCAGAAGCCATATTTCTTCATTTCTTTTACATCCCTATGGCTGATCAGCAGACCCTCCCACCCAGTGCTTGAGTGTTTTAAAAAGTGCTTTCCCATGTGTTATCTTAACTGAACATGGTATCCTCTCTTTCCTGCTCTTGGCTCCGCATCATGCCCTCTCCAGGCACAACTCCCTGAAACTTCCGTCCGACGTGGACTGGGTCTTAGTCTACTTTGGTAGTTCCTACTGAATACTGTCGTGAATTACTGTGCCTTCTTATTCCTCTAGTCAGTGTGTTCTTCTGTATAAGGATCTGCAGGGCAGTGTTTACATTAAAAAGGAATACAGCTCTTAACCACCACCTTGGAGTGGTTAGGATTTTAGTAAAAAGCCACAGCACCTTTAAAAACACCATGAAAACCCCAGGCACGTTCTCCTATGAGATACCTTTGGTGCTTGCTTTTACAGTTGGTCCTTGAATGACACGGGTTTGAAATGTGCAGGCCTACTTACACGAGGCTAGTTTTCATTAGTAAATACTACAGCACTCAATGGTTCATGGCTGGTTGAATCCATGGATGTGAAGGAACCTCAGATATTCAGACATGGGGAGCCAACTAAACTAAACCCAGATGAACCCCTTTGTTGTTCAAGGGCCAACTGTATTTTTTAAAGTATACATAGATTACCCATGCCCCCAACATTCTTAGTGAGATATATCTACTTCCAACAAGAGAGTTATTTGTAATGAACACAGAATTAGAAAACCATTTTTGACATCAAAGACAATGTTTTCCACAAATTTCCAGCAGTCAGGGGGATTACAAATTCTCCAAGGAAAACATTTTAAGTGATATGTTTCAAAATGAATTCAGCAATGGATTGTGAGACATGGTTTCCAGGAACACCCATTGTGTGAACTAAATGGAATTCTCCTCACAGACTGAGACCTAGGAAGAAGTCTCCACCTTGCCCTATTCTTTGGGTTAAAAGCATGGTTTAAGACCACTTAAAACTGTACTCTTTTAATGTTTGCTCTTCACTACAAGAAAAGGAGAAATAGCAATATCAAAAGTCTGTTTTATGATCTTATAACCATACTGTTTTGCCCAGGTTTTTAAAGAGAGACATTGTTACCAAGTTTTATTGTACGGTTTTGATAGCAACATATTATATGAAATCATCTTCATAAATTTTGTATTAAGGTAGCAGTGCCAGTACCTGAAATTGATTCAAAATGCTTAAGATACTCAATTACTTTTTAACACTGTTACACAATGCAGTGACTTATATCTTCTATTTCACAAGAATCTGATGATGCAACATCATTGTAATTGATTCATTTTCTCAATTAAATAAAGCTACTGTGCTTTTTTTTTTTATGAATGCCACATAGACCATAGAGTTAGATGTATTATCTCCTTTCTCTGTCTCAGATATATGGCCTTAAATGCTATATTCTGTTCCTCTGTTAATTCCACCAGAAAATTTAACGCCAGGGTCATATTTTTCAAATTCTGAAGTGCCATGTACTTGGCTGTATTTATATTAGGCGTATTTTTCACTGCTAAACTCTTTGTTGTTTACCTTTTTCAAGATCACATTACTGTACAGGCGCAGCAACCATAAAACAGACCCAAACAAAGTCAACCTCCAGTCACTGCTTCTGCGTTTGCACACAGTTCATGAAAAAGTGAAGCCCCTGGTTTTATAGCACATTAAAAGGGGTACTAAGGGTTCTCAATATAAAATGTTAGCTTCGTGAATGCCTCTCTTTATTCTGGGTCTGCCTTCCAAATGCTTAGCTCTTAGAGCAGAGTTCAGAGGGACACAATAACATTGTTAGGGCTGATGTACTGCCTGTACCTCCCAACATATGAGATGCTGTTTATAACTTAACTTGTCCAAGTCCACCTTCCTGCCTACACATTTTGCTCATACTGAGTTTTCCATGTCTAACTAATAACTGGGGACAAAGAACAGAACGATAATTGCTCCAGTCATAGACTTTTCTTATCAGTCTCTAGAACCAGCAGCATTTTGAAACCCTAGTTAGATAAACCTCTTCTCTCTTCTGGGCATAGCTTTTTTGTGTGTGTTCATCAGCTGTTAGAGCCAAGATTTTAAGCTACACTAACAGGGGATGCCTCATTCTAACATAAGACAGACCTATATGTGTCTAAATGAGGAAGAATGACTTCACAACAGGCAGGCCTAAATATCAGTTGGGTCTTATATTTCCTTGAGAGGACCATACAGCTGGCAATTTAAAAAGCTCCTGTAATATGACCTGTGAATCTGGAAAATGAACCTGGAAAGGAAATTACCGATGCAAAAGTTTGCTTACGGGGCCTCAATTATTTAGTCAATGACTCTGGTGATAAAAAAGCAACTTTGGAAGGTTCACATTATGCTTCTGTCTCTGGAGAGGTACTTTTTACACACACGACAGTAGACAGACCTTGCTACCAGCCCTTTTACATTATATTCAGAAGCACAATCAGAAAACTAAAATGAATCCACCTATGGAACTTAGAGAAGATACCAGCTTGAGCTTTCATTTTCTCTTTTACTCTCTGAAATTATGGCTTGCCCTGCAGCTCTTGTCGGAGAGATTTATATGTGACCTGGGTCAGATCTTCCAATATCAGTTGACAAATTTTCTCTTTACATATTTACTGCTTTTCAAGCTTGTGTTATTTTCTCTTAAATAGAGAGAGAAAAAAAAAAGAAATATAAAATTAAATCATACGGCTGGAATTTTAAAAGAATACCGTTTTTATCTGTTGTGCTCCTGGTATTACATTCTAGCTTTTGATGCTGAACTCTATTCTCTTTTTAAACGTCAAATTTTAAGAACTGTAGTTATTTTGCAAGGGCTCTCTTTTCAAATCAGATGCACTAAGCTAGAACTCTGGCTAAATATTAATATAAACAAGTATTATAGCAAACTGAGATTTTATATTCTAAATGAAGAAAGATGACCCATTTTTTTTTTTTTTAAATAGATGGGGACCTCTGAGACCTAGTTTAATCTACTCATTTTGCTGTTAGGGAAACTGAGGCTCAGAGGGGAAAAGTGCCCAAGGTCACCGAACCTGGCTTAGAATTGACTGCTGACTCATGAGGCAACTAGTAAGGGAGGGGGAATGCATAAGCTTTGGAATCAGAAAGATTCCTGGAATTCCTGTCTGATTCTCATGGCTTCAGAAGCTCCCTCCTTTCACCAGGCTTAGGGCTCTTGTCTAGAAAAGATAAGCTAGAGGGGCCCAAGCATCCATCCCGCCCCTGGAGTCTCCCACTCAGGCACAGATGTTTTTCCTACCGGAGGGTAAACTAACACAGACATTCGGTCTGACTATACCTGGTATTGTGCTGGGTGTTGAAACGGAGTCGCATCACCTCCAACCCATCAGAAATTGTAATAAAAAAGTGCCCAAATCTCAAAAAGCCCTCAGAGAGAGAGAAAAAAAAATCACTTTCACATGACCACAAACTGAATTGTTATTGCTGTTGCTGAGTTGCTGAGTCCTGTCTGACTCTTAATGACTCCATGGACTGTAGCCCATCAGGCTCCTTTGTCCATAGGATTTTCCAGGCAAGAATACTGGAGTGGGTTGCCCATTTCCTTTCCAGGGGATCTTCTTGACCTAGGGATCTGACCTGCTCTCCTGTATTGCAGGCAGATTCTTTACCTCCAAGCCACCAGGGGAATCCCTTACAAACTGAATACACAATGCTTGGTAACTTAAAATAAAAGTGCCTAAACAAAGCGCTGTTTTTTTTGAGAAGGAACAGGACAAAATTTACCCTAGTTAACTATAAATGGGAATCTTAGCAAACTGATATTTTCAGATTAACTGAATGTATTATGAGATAAAATAAACAAATAAAACATAGTATTTCTAGCAATATAAAATGAACAAATATAGTTCACTTGTGCTCTATCTCCCCTATTCATCAATCTCTGTCCTTGTTCAAGCTCTAATCATGCCTGTGAATCTATCAGCATAGCTTGTTAGGACAAAACAAAACAAAAACAAAAAATAAGTTATATCACTTATTTAAACACAAATAAATGACTTAAACATGAGTGATAAGAGGACTCAGTGAGGGGTCACTCAGAAAAGTATAAGAGGTCACTGTGATCCCCGTGTCCTAAGATCCACTCACTGGCACGTTCTCCCTGCCTCACACCCCGAACTTGGGCCAGGGTGCTGCATTCTGGAGTGATCAGTTTTGAAAAGTTCAAAATAGATATCCCTGAATTTGACAAACAGTTGGGGCTGACAGAAAGGCTCTAAGGTGCCTAGAGGAGGGCAGAGCTCAGATGGGACCAGGCAGAACATCATCACAGCCATAAATTAGATCACTTGGCTCTTACTGCGTCCCGAGCATCAAGGACAACGCATTTCCACATGACACACAACAGCTGGAGCACCAAGGTGCGGCGTAGCTATTATTCACGTGCCGGGTCTGCCGGTCAGTGAGTAGGAAGAAAAGGACCTGACGGCCTGTGCTCTTTTATCCCTTGTGTATTTAAAACTGACACAGCTCATGTCCTCCCCTACCCAGGGGTGCAGGAGCCAGAGTCAATCATTTCCTGGGCAAATAAATGAGAATTTCAATATTCAGACCTAAATTCTGTGAGAAAAGCAGGAGCTGAGAATCACAATTCAACATGACAAATGTGAGCTGCAAAAACCAACTTTTTCCCTCACAGTACAAGGTCTGGCCGAGGAGTCCATTGAGTACTTCCGTTTCAAAGAAGATCTGAGATGTTTGCTACATCAAACTGTTTTCTTTACTACAAAAAAAGGTGTGGTCTTAGTTTAAGAATATCTGTTCTCTGTGTGTCGGGGAGGGGGAGGGGAAGGAGGAGGTGTTGCTTTTTCTGAGAAAAGCCTGTTGACCATTCTACTTTTTATGGTCAAATAAATCTGCTATCAGTTCAGTTCAGTCGCTCAGTCATGTCTGACTCTTTGCAACCCCATGAACCACAGCACGCCAGGCCTCCCTGTCCATCACCAACTCCCGGAGTTTACCCAATCTCATGTACATTGAGTCGGTGATGCCATCCAACCATCTCACCCTCTGTCATTTCCTTCTTCTCCCGCCCTCAATCTTTCCTAGCATCCGGGTCTTTTCTAAGGAGTCAGCTCTTCGCATCAGGTGGCCACACTATTGGAGTTTTGGCTTCAACATCATTCCTTCCAATGAACCCCCGGGACTGATCTCCTTTAGGATGGACTGGTTGGATCTCCTTGCAGTCCAAGGGACTCTCAAGAGTCTTCTCCAACACCACAGTTCAAAGGCATCAATTCTTCGGCGCTCAGCTTTCTTAATAGTCCAACTCTCACATCCATACATGACTACTGGAAAAACCATAGCCTTGACTAGATGGACCTTTGTTGGCAAAGTAATGTCTCTGCTTTTGAATATGCTATCTAGGTTGGTCATAACTTTTCTTCCAAGGAGTAAGCGTCTTTTAATTTCATGGCTGCAGTCACCATCTGCAGTGATTTTAGAGCCCCAAAAAATAAAGTCTGACACTGTTTCCACTGTTTGCCCATCTATTTCCCATGAAGTGATGGGACCAGATGCCATGATCTTCGTTAGTGTGGCAAAATATCTGAAAGGGTTTTTCATTAGGATGCATCTCTATTAGGTTAAATCCTCCACATGTCACAGAATCCAGAACGATGTTAGAGGTCACCTAGTCTAATTCCTTGTTTCACACAGAAATTAGCTTTATAATTTTTCTGACAGAGAGCCATCCTGTCTTTGCTTGAAGACTTCCAGTGCTAGGATTCCAATGATTCTATCTTGGGTAGCTTGAATTGCTAGGAAATTTGTTCTTATTCTGAGTTCAAATATGTCTTCCTATAAGATAGGATCATGGTCTGGAGCTGCAGTGATTAAGTCTAAAGACAGCTCTTCACATATTTCAAAACGGCTGTCATGTCTTAACAATGTTTTCTTTCCTCAACAAACATCCCATTTTCTTCCTAGGGTCATTTGCTATGTTTGGCTGGCCTCTATCCTTCTCCCTTCCATTAGTAATGGCATGCTAACAAACATCCCCTTGTCTCTAAGTAACCCATGAGCTTCATGGGAAGATGACTTCAACCCCAGCTTTAGAGGTGGGGCATGTAGCCCAGTCGGCATCGCCTACACGCCCCGAGTTCAGGGAGTTAAACTGGTCCAATCAAACTGAAACCTACTGCCTCTGGCTGCTTGAGGGGAAAAAGACCTGCTCTTCCCGTCTAAACTGAGAATCAGGTCACCTCAGAAGCTCTATAGTCATTCTTGGTCTGTGAAGGGAGAAGCCTACTAAGGTCAGAGCCCAAAGTGAACTACTGGATAAGGTTCTACCTAAAACCAGCAATACTTAGCTTTTCGGTCATGTATTTCAATAAATTTCCCCTGTGATGGAGGCAACTTTGAGTTGGGTTTTCTGTGACCTGAACCAGAAACTTCTGGAAGAATCACCCCAGCATGATTTCACATTCTCCATTGAAGCTACCTTTCTCTGAATGTGGTGCTGTACAGGCACATTCCTCATAAAGTGCAATGCCTATGTCTTGCACTGGCTTAGATCACCTGATTCTGGACACTGTACTTGGTAGAATCTCACAGAGGCTACAAGGGTATTCACATTTTTGATAGCCATATCACATAGTCGGCTCAATGGAGAGAAACAGAGAAATGTATAAGTTTTGGGCTGGAAAAAAATTACTTCTTTCTTGTACTCTTCGATTTCTTATCTGTTTCATACTGACAGAGTATTTGAGAGTCAAAATGAGCAGATGATTAAACCAATTACAGCATCTAGACAAGTCTGATGAAGTTTCTACCTGTGGTCTTTCCCTTGTAACTGATAGAAAATGCATCAGTCTTTCATTTGGCTGAAGGAGACTCATAGACTTGGTGTCTGAAAGCCACCCAAAAGGTTCTTTAATCTGACCCAGCTTCCACCCCATCTGACTCTTGAATCCCTCCATCATTACACCCCAGCTGATCGGGTTTCTGTTTGAATACGTACAGTAATGGGGAGTCTGCGCATTTTCTGACTGCCCATCCTACCTCCTATTCCAGTTCTATCCTCCTAACATTGCAAATCCACATCCTTTTTTACAGAGAATCCTCAAATATCTGAAGACAACTATCAAGTCTCCTTGGAAGGCTTTATTCTTCAGGTATTGATGCTGGCAGGGCAGAGTGGAAGTATGGACAATGGAAGGTGATGAAATTATTAATTTAAAGCCTAAGTATGTGAACTGATTCTTAGTTTCTTCTGATTCTAAAACATGCTATGCCAACATGTAAAAAAGTAAAATTAGACTGAATTATCAATTCATATATGTGTATGAAGATCTTACTGCCAGTCACTTTACGAGACTCTAGGACCCAGATGATGGGTAAGATATGTACTTGCTGGTCCACAAAAACAAAGGGACTTTTTAAGTTCCCTGAAACTTAGCGGCAGAGATGAGACTTAAGCTCAGGGTGCACTCACCTCTGTATGTCACTGAATATTTGTATGAAATATAGTTCGATGGATTTAGGATGCTGTAAATCTCTAAGACAGCTTCCCCATGAGGCCCACAACAAGTCATGTTTTCAGGCATTGCAAGGAAGGTTTTCTTTGTGAGCTAAGACTCCACATATTGCTCCTTAAACAAACAAACAAACAAAAAACCCAAACAAACATGATATATCTGACAACATGGTTTGGTCTGCTGAGATTCTGAGATAAGCTGTAATTGCAGCCAATATGTGGTTCTTACAGGATTAGGAAAGAAAAGAAAACCTTGAAATACAGTCACACATAACCATGTTAATTAACGAATACCTTATTGGCGTGACTGTAAATTCAAAATAGATTTAAAGAGAAGAAGTCATAGATTTAGAATGAACTAAAGAAAGCTTGACTTCTGTTTCAGAGTTTTGGTTCACACCTCTCATATTTTGATATAGGCAAAATAAAGTTTCAATAAATTTTAAGAGAGGATTTAGGAGATGGGGATGAGAAAGGTGGCTGAAGGTGTGGAAAAGAGGAGGAAACTGCTCATACAAGATGAAAGCAGGGACTTCCCTGGTGGTCCAGTGGTTAAGGTAAGACTCTGTGCTTCTAATGCAGAGGACATGGGTTCGATCCCTGGCTGGGGAAGTAAGGTCCAGCATGTCATGTAGTGTGATAAAAAAAAATAAAAAAATGAAAGGAGACCACAGATGTATCTAGCCCAGCATTTTTCAGTCCTTGTTTGCCAAATGTTGTATGAGCCACTGGGCAGAGACCATATACTGACAACGATTTAATTTGTTATTCGCTGGGTGTGTCGCTTGCTGTGCCCCGGTCACCTCTGCTCTGAGTCACTGAACATTTCCAGTTGGCTACCAAGGAGGTACAGGGCTGTCCAAAGAGCAGGGGCTGTAGGGAGTCCTTTGGATGGGAACGTTCTTTTGTTTACTGTATTTTACCAAACTAGTCAAGGTCTCCTCACGCCCAGAATGATGCTCTCTGAAACTTCTAAACAGGAAATAAAACAAGTTCCATTACCATCTTTGGTCTTTCTCTCCTCATCTGAGCTTCCTTCCTCATAAGACTGTCACATTCCCCAGCCTTCCTTGCCCTCTCTACATGGTGGTCACCACCTATAGACCCTGACAGTGTATAGCATAAGAGGCCACACTTGGTTCTAATTGGTTGCCTTAGGTTCCCTCGATACCTTGGCTCTGTGCATAAACAGACAACTGCCTCCTCTCTTAGCTTCTCGCAGTCACTGTGACCCTTCTTTCCACCTGGTGTGTCCTGGGCAATCTCCAGGCTTAAATCGAACCAGCTCTTTGCTCCTTTTAGGCAACTCATTGATTTTTTAATGAACTTAGCTTGTCTGTTTCATTGGCAGTAAAGAGGGTTGGGTTCTGAGCATCACTAACATTTCAGTTGAGGAAGAATTCCCAAGCCCCCAGGCATTAATCCAGAACTGTTAAACATGTGAAAAGTAATCTGTACTCAAACAAAGCTTGGCCAGGTCTGCCCCCCTTTTAACTTGGATGCCAATGAGCCCCTCGCTCCAAATCTACCTAAGTTTTCTATACTGAATGTTGTTAAATAAAACACTGGAGTACAATAAAAGCTGATGTCTTTGCCCATTGTTGCTGCTGTTACTACTGCTGTTGAGGACCACTTTCCCTCCAGGGATCCGTATCCATCAGCAATTACCTAGCAGGTATGGAGCATCCTAGGACAGTAATTTCCATCTCTGAAGACACGCCTGTTGGAGGCAGTACCTGAGTGGATGGGTGTGTAAAATAAGGATAGCCATTTGGGCTCAAAGACCCTGGGTGCCTTTTCTCACTTTCTCCCTGCACCCCAGCCCTCCAGAGTGGGAGATAGTCTGATTCTGTTGCCAAATATCTGGTAATCATCAGTGAGTCATTTAACAGCTATGGACCCCCATGTCCTCCTCTATAAAGTAAATGAGTTGGACTAGACCATTGTAAGATCGCCTCACATCCTGCAATTCTATGCTACCATTAGGTAGCACCAATGAAACCAAAGGGGGAAAAAATGACCGGCTTTCTAGACCACAAGCCTCAGAGGGAAAGAAGGCAGTGACGTCACTCATAAAAGCCAGACTGGGCACCAAATTCTCTACTTCAAGCTTCAATTCTATTTCTGGGCTAAACTGCTTATTTAAAAATTGTAGAAGAATAATGGTCCCCAGTTATTGAATTAAAAATTACTATATTCTGCATATAATTCTATATATTAATGACAGATTGTTAATGATAGATTATAACTGAAAAAAGAAAGACTGTAAAGGAAAGCTCTTATGGGATCAGAAAAGTAATTCATTTTAGTCCTACCTGGAATGAGACATGGTCATATATTTTCAGAGCTACGTGGGTAAATCCCTAAAGTACTTTCTGAAAATATAAATAATACTAATATTACCTTGCTCTTGTTTACCAACTTATATTTTTCAAAGGGCTCTCTTAGGTATTAGGTCATTTGATCATGACAACCCCCCAAACTCCCCAGCAGTCTAGCCAAGTCAAATTCATAAAGGGTGGCAGAGAACCCCTTAGAGGCATGTGCCAACTGACTTTAGGCTAAGTGCTCAGTCATGTGACTCCAGGGACTATAGCCCACCAGGCTTCTCTGTCTATGGGATTTCCCAGGCAAGAATACTGGAGTGGGTTGCCATGCCCTCTTCCAGGGTATCTTCCTGACCCAGGGACTGAACCTACATCTCTTGTGTCTCCTGCATTGGCAGGCAGATTCTTTACCACTAGCACCACCTGGGAAGTCTGGACCTTAGGGGTAGAAACCTTAAAATGCAATGATTTCTAGATTTACCTGGAGTCCAGTGATTAAGAACCTGCCTGCTAATGCAGGGGACATGGGTTCGATCCCTCATCCAGGAAGATTCCACATGCCTCAGAGAAACGGAAGCCCGTGCGCCATAACTACTGAGCCCACGCTCTAGAGCCCTTGAGCCATAACTACCAAACCTGCGTGCAGCAACTACTGAAGCCTGTGCTCTGTAATAAGAGAAGCCCCTGCAAGAAGAAACCCATGTACCACAACAAAGAGTAGCCCCTACTCCCTGCAACTAAAGGACACCCTCACCCAGCAATGAAGACCCAGCACAGTCAAAAAATTCAAAATAAATGAGTAAAAATTTTAAAAATGTAATGATTTCTGACCTCAGATTGGTTCTCAGTCATCTCAAAGGGAGTCATGAAATTCTCAAGCCCAAGTTCATGATCTGGATCTGCCACATGTGCTGGCTCCATCCTGATACAGTACCTCTCTCCTCTTGCATTCTTCCCTCCCCTTCTTACTTCTTTCCCTCCTTGTGTTGCTTTAGAGGTCATCTAAGGAAATTCCCAAACTAAGAGGGAGATAAAAGGAATAGCAGCAGCAGTGAACTTAGTGAGCTGAAGTACTGCAAGGAAACCAAGTACAACACGCTGCGTCAGACCTTTATCTTAAGGGTAGAGAAAATGACTCTCTTGACTAGGATGCCTGGAGTTCTTTTTCATCCTTCTAGCCTTAGAGCCTCGGGAGAAGGCAATAGCACCCCACTCCAGTACTGTTGCCCGGAAAATCCCATGGATGGAAGAGCCTGGTGGGCCACAGTCCATGGGGTTGCTAAGAGTCAGACACGACTGAGCGACTTCACTTTCACTTTCCACTTTCATACACTGGAGAAGGAAATGGCAACCCACTCCAGTGTTCTTGCCTGGAGAATCCCATGGACAGAGAAGCCTGGTAGGCTGCAGTCCATGGGGTCGCACAGAGTCGGACACGACTGAAGCGACTTAGCAGCAGCAGCCTTAGAGCCTCAGCTCAAGCATCATCCACCCTGTGAAGCCATGGCTTCCTCAAGTGAGCTGACCTCTGACTCGTTAGGCTGGAGCACACCATCTCCTGTAGGGTTCCTTTTATATCAACTGCCATCTATTTATGTTTTTCCTGCCCACTGCATTAGATGCTTTGATAGCAGGGACAACGTATTTCATTTCTGTACTCCCAGTGCTCAGCACAGTGCCTGGACAGAGTAGATGCTCAGTGACAAATACGTGTTCAAGTAAACTGAAATGTATGTCATAAAATAGTTTAGTAGGTGCTATAGAAACAAACCAACACTGGGTTAGTGCCTTAAAAAAAAAACAAAGACAGGAATCACTAACCTAGCTGAGGTATTAACAAGTAATGTATCTTGAAAGTTTCACATTTCTAAGCTACCCACATTTGGGGGATGATTTCTCTTCCATTTCTGCTCTATCTTAAAGATATACTGGGAACCCACCTCCCGTCTTCAGGATAGGCTAAGCAAATAAAATTATGAAATATCTTTATAAGTATGAAATAGGCATTGGGAGAAAAATTTGACAGAGGCAATTTAAAAATTCCTGGGAAGAAGCAAATGTGCATCAGCAAACATCTTCATATCACTTAAATTTCACCTCTGCATTTTATGGAACATAAAATCTGATTTTATGGCTTCAAATGTCAGTATATTTTAAATGTCTGTATCCTAAACAGTGAGGGTGAAAATAAACAATGAATTAAAACATGTAAGCTAGAAATCTGTTTGAAAAAATAAAACTGCACACATATCACTCTTTTGGACTCTTGCCAATTAAAGGTTATAATTTGAAGTTGGGGTAATTACCCTCTGCTACTTTTCTCTTTGACTAGAGATATCACAGAAAAAACTGGATACTTACAATTTACTAAAATCCTTTACGTTCAAATTCAAAAAGTTCATGCAACAAAGGATAGATTCTGAACACCTCTTTTCAAAAAAGGCAAGCTTTTTAGGTTTAATTTTGCAGTATTAGGTTGGTCTAGATGTAATCAGTATATTAATACATATATAAGATAGTGATAGCAATAGTGTGAATATAACAATAAATATAAAACAACATGAAATTATCAAAGTTAGGATCAGTAGTAATATACTCAAAGAAATTTAAAACATGAATAAAATTAGGAGTAAAAACTCTTGTATTTTGACATTAACTTTTGAAAAACGTTTACTATTTTAAAATAGTTTTAAGAACATATATTTTTACTTTATTATGAGAAAAATATTCTATTCAGAACACAATTTATTACTACAAAATAAACATATGTTTAAAAGACAGTCTGTCAATTGAAAAAAAAAAACGTACACATATTAAAATAGCAGGTTTCCAAGCCAAGTTAAACAAAATATTTTCTACTTGACAAGCTGCTTACATTTAAATGAAAACAGGGCAACTGTGGTCAATAATATGGATTGCGTATAATAAAAAGGACCTTAGATCATGTTAATACAAGGATCAGAAAGCAGTAACTTCCATTAAAACCACCCAATTACTTAGCAAACTTTCAGATACAGCAAATAAATTAATCTGTTTTAAGTGAAAGTGCTCAGATAAGTAGCTTTCTGACCTATGAGTAAGTCTCACTAGCAGCAGTCACAGCAAAGCCAGAACCTGCTGAAGCAAGGCAGTCCCCCAATCAAACAAATGGTATTAGTAATCAAAAAGCATTTGCAAAACATATTTCCTCGGTCAGCAGCAGGGGGTTCTGAGCACACGCCGCCATAGCTTCCTTCATACTTTGATATACAGTGTACAAGGGGTGAACACACCTTCCTCTAACCCATGAACAAGTGGGGTGTTTTTGCTTTTTAAGAACACGATATTTTCATTTCTGTGCTATCTTGTGAAAAAGGCCAGTCATTATACTATTAAGAATACATATCTGTCACTTAACTCCTCTTATCCACTTATGTTTAACTTGTATTGGGATTTAAGAATGCCTCTTTATTGAGACAAGTAATATGTCATCATTTTGTTCAGCTAACAGGCCTGACAGACCCTGTCTCCCTGAGTTAAGAACAGTAGATCTCTACTCTGTACATTGGTGGCAAAAGGTGGCAGAATAAATGAGAATCGCCACTTGTAAAGATTTTTAATCCCAAAGATGCAGACATTCCTTCTACCTTGGCCTTAATTATTCTATTTGGCCAGATGATGGTATTTTTTTTCAATAAAAGTGATCTCTACATACTGCAATATTTTATTTGAATGCCATTCTTATGTATTTTAACAAATAACATCACCATGTACTACTATATCTCATGTTTTTGATCCTTTTTACTACTTATCATCTTCTTTATTTGAAACAGATTTTTAACAGATAATCTTGATCGTTACAACAATATCTTGCTTGAATTTTATTCAAATAATTCTTAAAAACAGCTTAAAAAGCCGTTTGGAATAACATCAAGCTTGCCATCAATCAAACGAAAAAATTCCGCTGGCGGTTGTATAAACATCAGATCAAGTCTGATGTCTTCAAGGATTTCAGAGTGAACCATAAAAAACTCCATTAACTTCTGACAAAGAATGCAAATTAATCACAACATGGGGTGAAATGAAATTAAAGGCTCTTTTCTAATCAATGACAAGGCAGGATGAAATATTTGTTACTCTCTCTGCACTCAGGCTGCCTAGGATGTTTGCACTTCCCTTGAAAAGCCCCAAATGTAAGGTGTGAGTACAGATTCACCCACAGTTGATGTTCAGCCCTCCCCACCACCCCCAGAGCTATCTGCTTACAAGTCGTAGAGATTCACAAAACACACTAATCATCTGAATCTCAGGTGCATCCAATTTGTTATTCACACTCTCCCATGCCAGTGAAAAGCCTGGCGCAGACAGATGCACCAGGAACCCTAAATGACAGTTTTGGCCTCCGGAAGTACGATCACTACAGCAAAATCTAGTACAGCCTCCAGGTGAAATGTCTGGAGCTCCATATGGAGCAGGGAAAATTAACAACAAGATGAAAATCACTGCAGCAGCGGGGAGTCGGAATTTTTGAAAAAAAAAAAAAAAATGAAATTTAAAGATGAAGAAAGAGGAGTAATAAATTAATGGGGTGTGAAAACACTCAAAGCTTTACAATACCAGGGGCACTATTTGCTCAGATTTTTTTTCCTTTTTTTAACTTCAGGTCATTTTGATGTAATTTATTAACCAAGATCAGGAAATGTAGCCAAAAGAAGTACATTTTTATACATGCAAAAGTACCTTAAACACATGTGTATCCATATTATCTTCACTTTCCCATGGCATCTTGCTTACCAAATTTTCAAATGTCAGAGCCGACATAACCCTTGAGAAGTCTCCTTAATGGATTTACTATTGCCCTAATGCAGGGCACTGGTTGTAAAGTTTGAATGAAGGACAACAATTTTTAGCAGGCAATCTCTTTGGTTTCCCCTAGATTACGGTGTCATTAAACCAACCATTGCCCACCATTGTGTTTTTTAAGTCAATTGGATTTGGATGTACACGATTAACTACACACAGCTCCCACCCATTGTTCCCAAAGAGTATTACAGCTAAACTGTTCAAGAAATTGAGATACTATTTCTTTACCAGATGTTTAAAACCATGATTTTTCATTATGCTATTGCAGAATATGCTTCACAGGCACCCAGAGTTGAACGGCACTGGGGTCAGTGAGAGCTCCAAGGCCTCCAGAACCCCGTTACTCTGCTAACACATCGTGAGAAAAGCAAGGAGGCTCCAGGGGAATGGTTTTGCCATCATCTTCCATGGGACAACCCTTCTCATCTACACAGAAGGCCTGCCGAGGGCAGAGAAGGTGAGCGAGGAGAAGGGCTTGGTGGGGCTGAGAGGGAAGAAGGGCAGTGGTTTGAACAGTCAACCAAAATCAGAGTTCACAGATCCAGTCATCTCGTTTAGTCACCTGCGAGTCTTGGCTCTCACCGTACCAATTCATCCCCAAGGCAAGACGCCTTGGAGCCCCGGAGACTCAGCCTGCTCACCTGGAGGTTGGAAATAACAGTTCCTGCAGGTGGGATGTATAGCCTGAGTCACATAACAGCGAGTGCTCTGGGGCTCAATGTCGGAAAGGTGCTAGTGGTTCCGACGTCATTGTTCCTCCTACTATAAACTGTAGTGATAAGACTGGGTAACTATAACGACTCCTAGCCTTTTATCCCATAGAGCCCTAAACTGCATGCCAATGAGGCTACACAACTTTAAGGCCTAAGGGAAACTAAAATAGATAGTGCTTTCAAATAACAAATAAAAACCAACCCCCCAAACAATAAAGTTTCCTGGAGAATGATTATTTCAACGAAAATCCAGCCCTGTAACCTTCATGTGGTTCCCAGGCCACTGACTCTTCCGGCTATCTTCCCAGCACCCCTCCCGCATCTGCATCCCCACCGGGTACACTCCGCGTCACCGGCAGGAGGAGACGCTGCTAACGATGCTGTCAGCGGCGCTGACGCTGGGCTGGGGGAAGGATGAGTCTGGAAGCTGGCCTCTCCTCCCCTCCTTCCCTTCTGCTCATTTTAGGCTCTGCTCCAGCTGCAGCTGGCAGGTTGCGTACACATCCTCTTGTAACCTTTGGTTGACGATTATAAGTTCTCTTTTGTGCTACAGTCCCACATCAGGGCCAGTAGGGTGGCCCTCTGTACTTTCCCAAGTGGTTTCATATCCATAATCTCATCTGCTCTGCATGCGTCTAATCAGACAGGCTCATTTTAGAGATGAGGAAACAGGCCTCCAAGAGTTACAAAGCAAGAATTAAGGCCTGTGGTGACTGAAGCTTATGGTAGAGCTGGGTTCATTTTTTAAAGATTTCTTTCTTTTATTTTATTTTTTGGCTACTCTGGGTCTTTGCTGCTCTGAGTGGGCTTTCTCTAGTTGTAGAGAGTGGGGGTTACTCTCTGTTGTGGTGCACAAGCTTCTCATCATGGTGGCTTCTTTGGTTTCGGAGCATGGGCTCTAGGCACATTGAGTAGCCACACACAAGGACTCAGTAGTTGAGGCTCTTGGGTTCTGGCTCAGTAGTTTTGGTGCAGGGGCTAAGTTGCTCTATGGTATGTGCAATCTTCCCAGGGCAGGGGTCTAACCTGTGTCCTCTGCATTGGCAGATGGATTCTTAATGACTACACCACCAGAGAAATCCCAGAGCTGGGTTCTAACCCTAATCTTCTGGCTCCTGGTCTAGAGCTCTTTCAAAGAGGCCAGTCTCCTCAGCTTCCCACTAGTGAGGAGAGCTGAGATCTGGTGCCCTGATGTGACTCAGCACCATCCCTGGGGACAGAAGGGATGCAAAACTTTGAGACCTTAAGGGTATGTGAAAATCTTACCTGTGTTCAAGGAGCAGACTAGTGGGTAACAGTTGAGACGAGGTAGTCCTTAAGCCTGGTAAATCAAGATGTGACTCTAGGGCTGCTCTGTAAACTGTCTGTCTCCTATCTCTGTCTCCTATCACTAGACGTGTTCAACTGTTTGCTTTTCAGAGATATTATGAGAGGTCTGATTCGATGTTGTCTGAGATCCCTTTCCAATCTTGAGAGTTTGTGAGTCACTCCTGCCCATTATCCTCGAGATTCAATGGCCTCAAACCGGCTACAGTACAACAGTGAGCAAATCAGCTATCCTGTCTGCCCAGCTTGTGAGTGGCTCAGGGTTCAAATGAGATAATATGGGCCAAACAGAAGGTATTGTTTCATAATCCAGTCCCTGAGATACTATAAAAATGTTTATTTTTCTTCATGTGTTTTATCTGAAGGCAAAAGGTAAGGGTAGAAAAGGAATTTATAAAGTATCCTTTCCCAATCCTCAGTATATAGTACAAAGCCTGTAAAATAAATGCCAAGTCCATCAAAAGTCATTACTGATGCCAACAATGAAGTGCACAAACTTCTGTTTGTGAGACCTGAGAAACAGACCTGATGGCATCAAAAGCTACTTCTATTATTTCAAAGCCCCAGTTTGGTGACAATACTCTATCATGACCCAAGAAATAACAGTTTTCCCCTCACTCTGGCGTAACAGTGATTGCTAACTAGGGAGTGCAGCACATTTGAGTTTTCCACTTCCACTTGACTGATGCAGTAAACACACACTTAACACAGTCCCGAAAACATTCAATACTGGGAAGGTAGACAGCCTCTGCCCAAATTTGACCAGTCTTCCAAAGCTTCATTTGTCAAATGCAAAGGCAATCGTTTCTTAGACGTCTCACTTACCAAATTTCACTGATTAAATACTCTAGGCATTAGGAATCTCAAGAATACAGCTATATTCTCAAACTTTGGTATTTTTTTCTAGGTGGCTTATGAGCTTTCTACCAAGACTTGTTTGAGAGGTTAAGTTGTATAGTGCCTTTTCATTTACAAAATGAGGGGACTGCATAAATTGGCCAAACAGTGAATTGTTTAAAAATTACTGACAGAATAAGAGGCTTACCAAGATAAATATTCTAATGAGCTATAAATCCTGAAAATGTGATTTTAATTTGATGGGCTACCTAGAGCTAAGCAGCAAGGCTGTATACACTAAAATGTCACTGAATTCGAGCATGCATGCCAAGTGATTACATTTCAGAGCTTCTCTTTAAGGAAAAGATTATGTTTAAACAAATAATCCTACACATTTGAAAAGTGAGACTGACACTCTTGAACCTAACAACTTGGACAATTTCTCCTCTATTTATCTGATGGCTTTAACCGTAAAAGAAAAAAGATACAGAAGAGACGTTTCAGTGTATGAAGGGGCTTTAAATGTTCACATGGGTATCAGGAGAATTTGTTTAAAACTGCTTATAAAGATGGGAGAGAGAATGAGCCCCATCCTATTATTCAATAACCATGTTTGTGATGCATCTGCATAATCTAACCATGCATAAATTAGTATGTGTAATACAACACTTATTTGCATAATAATAGCAAGTTAATAGATGCTTAAAGAGCAGAGACCAACACCACCTTTAAATCAGACATCCCTCCAGGCACTTTGGCCTGTACAGACCAAGATGCCAGAAAAACAGTGAGCATCAACCAGAGGAAAACAGTCAAACGATTCATTTTTCATCCCTCTAGACAGTTCACTTCTTTCTCCCCACACACTGGGGAACAATTTTCAAACCACAGAAAGCTTAACATTTGAAGTGCTAACACCCTTCTACAATAAAAATCTTAAAGAAATTACCACAGAGATTATCATCAGCAATGGTAACATAACGGATAGTTTATTTTCTTAGAAATGTAAATAGAAAGGGCAAATTAAAAAAAACAAAAACGCTCAAAATCATATCCATGTAAAAGTGGGGGTCCACCTATTTTGCTTAGCAAAAATAATGACCTAGATTAGATATTTTCACCCTTCATCTCCATCCTTTAATTCAAATAACTAACCGAATCCAAAAACTCAAACACTGTATCAAGAAAAGGCTGGGCCTCTCTTCCAACCTCTGTATGAGCACATGGGGCTGGGCTGGGATGAGGAAAACATCACCAGCGGACACAAAGGAAGAGCCCGATGACGGCTTCCAACCTTTAACAAAGAGGGAAAAAACCTGGAGTTTAAAAAAAATCAAAAATCAATAGAGACTTCTAAATGACTCCTTTAAGATATCACTTTTCAATTTAACAGGACAGATTTATTTGTATGTGGCTCAAATGTTCACAATTGCTCCCTGTACCTTCATACATAGGAATGAATGTCACAGTGGCAAACGGCAGTAATGAACAATCTTACCTGAGGATATGGAAACCTCCCAAGAGCAAGCTGGGAAAGGAAATAATATTTGTCTAGTTATAGATTTGCATGCAGGGCAGATCTCCTTAAGACAGACAAGTACTAAATTTCAGAACTGTATTCAGCAAATATAAAAAGCTCACAACCTCAAACGCACAAACTAAATTATTGTTGTAATTACATTGAGAGTTGTATTTAGAATGAACATTTACATTGGACAACGCTGTATTCCCTGATAAAATATTCTAATTTTAACAACTAAACACTATCTTTATCGTCATTTCTCTTAGGAATATTCTGAGCTGCACAGGCATTATTCATATTTACAAGTGTACAACAGCTTCTTCTAGACAGAGATGTAAAATCATAGGAGACTGTTGGTTTTTTTCTCTTGTAAAAATGGGAACATTTAATTGATCCGAGCCGACTGTTCTGTAGAATTTTCATTTATACGAATTATAAAGAGTTGTAGGAAATGGGGATGGGCCATATGAAACAGGAAATTTTGCCACTATTTTCATTTTTCCCCCCATCCATTCATAGTTAAAAGGAAAGAGCTATTACTAGTGGGAAAATGGCATTTCAATCGTTCATCGTGGAGCTGGAACAATAGGTCTGAAATTTGGAAAATGAATCCTTAGAGCTTCCAATTTTGCTTGATTTGTAAACTGCTATGTGTTTCTACACCACTCACTTAACTTTGGTCTTTGAATTCTCACCTGTGGAAACAAAATGATTCAACCAGGAACAGGATTAATACACAGTGATAAGATCAAATTTACCAAACATACTGTAAGACTATAGTATAAGACTGTACTATTTTATTTAAAGAAAATAGTGGCTAAATTTTGCAACTTCATAATGTGGCCCATCTTCAAGCTCAAAATCCTTTATATGTATTTGTAACTATTCAAGAGTAGAATTGCTACAACAGGGAACTTTGAAGCTGGAATGGATCCAAGAAACATCAATCCATTTTCCAGACTAGAACCCCAGAGTCCCACTGAAGACATTTCCACGTGGTTAATAAGTGCGGGGACTGACCCCAAGATTTGCAACCGAATCCAGGATTCTTTCCAATGTATTACACTACCTTTCTATATCTTGAGAAGTTGCATATTTATTTCAAAGACACTGACACTGCTCAAACATTTCTGAAGTCCTCTTTAGAAACTATGTTTAGAATCATTTCAAGTAACAGGAGAATGACTTCATTTTATTAGAACTGCATCTTATCCTGAACTTAAAATTATACCCCTCTGCTTTTTGATCATGTAAATTATTTGTTGGCTAAGGTTTGAATGGCCTTAGTCAACAAATGGAGAAGGCAATGGCACCCCACTCCAGTACTCTTGCCTGGAAAATCCCATGGATGGAGGAGCCTAGTAGGCTGCAGTCCATGGGGTCGCTAAGAGTCAGACATGACTGAGCGACTTCATTTTCACTTTTCACTTTCATGCATTGGAGAAGGAAATGGCAACCCACTCCAGTGTTCTTGCCTGGAGAATCCCAGGGACGGGGGAGCCTGGTGGGCTGCCGTCTATGGGGTCGCACAGAGTCGGACACGACTGAAGTGACTTAGCAGCAGCAGCAGTCAACAAAACCCAAAGCCAACTTCAAAGAATATTTTGTTCCTTAATACGGATAGACATGAAGGTGCTGAGGTTAATTTTTAAAGTTATAAAACCAGTGCATGCTTCAGCAACATAATAGGAATAAACCTATTGACCTATATGACCAATAAAACCAATAAACTTATATGACCACAAAAGGTGACTACTTGGAAAGGGTCAGAACTCATTTGGATGTATATATATATATATATGTTTTGGAATACTTGGTAAGTTTTGTTACCTTGCATTCATTTCTTATATATTCAAAGTTCTCAGATTTTCAAGATATAAAGTTATACTATCATTGTTTCATCTGGTGGACGTCGTTAATCTGTTCAAGTATAAAGTGAAGGAAAAAAAGTGTGAATGTTAAACTCCTTTTCACAGTTTTGCATGATTATGTCTGTCTATATACTGCTATTACTATTAGTTAGGAAGGGAAGCGACTCAGCTCTCCACTGCCTCCACTGTACCCCCACCCAATAGTGACCATCAATTTGACTTCCATTTTGTAAATACAGTGTGTTTCTGGCCAATGAGAATGTGTACACTGATTCAGGAGGAGCCACTCTGGTCTTCTGTGGTAGAAATGGTGGGCTAGGTATTTGCCCCATTCTGTGCTGAACTGACAGCCTTTGGTGACAGCTCACCAAAGGCTGTCACCTCTCACCACACCCATCTGCAGACTATGAGCTTTGCACACTCTTTCATTTGGACTTAAAAAACTAGCAAGAGGAGAGTCTCTCATCTGAAAAAGCTGACAGCTTAACAACTACTAGAAAACATTTAGAACATTCGATCTGACGTCCTTCCACAGGTGCTGCGCCATTCACCCTGGTATATGCTGAACATGTTATTAGGGCCTATGGAAGACTTCTGTCCACCTGGCTTACTGTGTCAACACTGGCCATTGGTTCTTGCAGATAAAAGAACTAAGCAATGATAAATGGAAGGCTTTAAAAAAAATGGGATACGATGAAAAATGTAAACTTTTCCCACTTCAACACAAAACCTCAAATTCTTAAGGTATCACTGTCCTATGGAGAGGTGAGACTGACTTAGGCACGTGCATGCATCAACTTGACTCCCTTCTCATGAGTGATAAAAGGTAATAAGGCTGGCTGATGTCATTGATTTACTCTGTCAGAGACCTCCATGCAAGAGAACAGAGAGAAAATTCAGCTGGGAGCCTCTGCACCAGCCTGCTTGGGAACAGGTGGCAGTGCTTGAATAAGGAAACTCATCATCCGTGGGACTGGCTCTACTTGTGTGTACTTCCCTGATATCCTGTGGAAGCTCAGTCTTACTTGTCAACTACATTCCTGGGAGGACTGTTTCTAAGGCATCTTGGAGATCTGAGAGGGCAGAGAATGGTTCCTAGTTCTTGACCAGAGATGCACAACAATCATTTCCTCTTTCACAGTGTCGCCACTGGGTTGTTCGGCAGCAAGCCAAGGACCCCAGTTCTGCGTCAGTGAAAACTGGCAGCGGTGTTGTAAGGGTGGCAAAGCAGTCGTTCTAAGGCTCTGGGAGAGGGAACTGCCTTCCACGTAAGTCTCCGTCCTTTTAGGTTTAATGCAGCTGCAATGTTTATGTTCTGTACTATTTGCCTTGTGACAAAACAGAAGGAAATATACAGCCAGGCCCTAGAATCTTTTTATCAAGTCCAATTAGGAGAAGGTAAAAAAGGAAAGGGGCTCTCAGCAGATAAGGTTGAGGCTGTCAAAACTCAAAATAAACACTGAAACCTTATGGGGAAGAGGAAGCAAATATGCTATGAGTGACTATTTCAGAAACAGACAGACCTGGGGCCATTCTGTATCTTTTACCCCTACTGGTCTATTAATCTACTTGCATTTCCCCAGTTTTTATTGTCAAGGTATTATAAATTAGGAAACTTACAGAAGAGAGTATGTAATCTTCTCTGAAATGGCCTGCAGATATGTCACTGTACTAAATGTGTTTCAGATTTAATGAAGCTTTAATGTCCTTTTTAATTTTGCCTGTTTCTGTATCACCAGGGGTCGGGCAAGGCAATCAGCACTCAAGAGGGTGGTTTGGTTTAAAACTAGGAAAAAACTCATTTGCTTATGAGTTGCACTGTATTTTCTTAATTAAATTTACTGAGTAAAATGGTTTAAGTTCAGCCAACCAATGACCTTTGTATGTAGATTTAGATTTATAAATAGGTTAACAGTTAAAGAAGAAAAAAAAAAGCATCACAACAAAGCAAACAGATTAGGGCTAAGCCAACAGAAGTCATTGCTCTCTTTTATCATCTTTACAAAAGAAGCATTTAAATTTAGGCAGCTTAAGTCCAGTTAAAAAAAGTATATTGAAAAATGTGGATCCATGTACGTGCCAGCAATTCATCAGATGACTCTAACATCCTTTTCATTCCCAGGAGGGGAACAGCTCGTATTGTAAAAGATTTGGAAAAGCTTTATTTATTTTGGAGGAGTGGAGGCAGAGATGGGGGAGGGACAGGACTC
Organism: Bubalus bubalis; assembly: GCF_019923935.1. NCBI lineage: Eukaryota > Metazoa > Chordata > Mammalia > Artiodactyla > Bovidae > Bubalus > Bubalus bubalis. The sequence goes on from NC_059167.1 coordinate 88,284,308, forward strand.
TGTTTAACATTAAATAAAAAAGTGCATTTTAATTCCAAATACTTCAGATTCGGTAAACTGCTAAACACTCTGAAAACATTTACCTGTTAGGAATACACTTAAATAACAGTAAACTACTAACATTTCACTGTAAAACGAGGACTGTTCCTTAGCGTCATCTTACTGATCTTTTAATTTGTCCAGAATCTATGAAATACTACTGAGTCAGCATTATTTGAATAAGTTGGATTTTATAATTTAAATAATCCATATATGTGTGGGTGTGATTATAACAATTGCCAGATAATAACAACTGCAAGATAGAAACTTCTGCATTTCAACAAAAAGTCAGGGCAGAAGATATTTATTTACAAAGCAACAAGAATGGCTTCTGTTAACAGTAAAGATCATTACTGTCATGAAGTCAAAGGATGAAGAGAAAACATACGCTGTAGCCAGAAAGCCAGTGTAGGACATAAACTCAGGATATGTTTTTGGTGACCAACTTTCCAACTTAGAATATCAACAGTGGGGGAGTTGTTTTAAATTTACAGTTATGTTAAAGAGCACTGGAATTTTATAAACTCTTAATTTAGACATATTCTACATTTCTCAACAAAACTGCAAATTGAAAATAAGCATTTCAACATAGTTAGTGATGTAGCTGAAGGAGGACTTTATAGTCCGAAATATTCTAAAATTTGTGAATTACCTGTGCACATCTTACACAGTTAAATTTCCACAGAAGGATTTTGCCTTTAGACCATACACTGCAGTTAAACCCTCATTTTACATGATCGTAGCAGCACTCTAGAACATTCAGACACAGGGAAACTTTAAAAAAATCAGACTTAACTATTGGATTACATAAAATTCCCTAGGTGAGATTTCATCCCAAGACCAATTTACACAGTCCTAGAGAGAGAGTTTAAATCATCTGAAACTATGCTGGCAAAGGACCATAATAAATATTAAATACCTCAAAACCTACCCTAAGATTTTACTTTTCTTCCCATGCATCAATTTCGCTGTCCTCTTACTAAATGGTTTAAAAACAATCCGAAGGATATAACAGCAATTTACCAGTGCTAAAGTGCTCGGGAGGTTAAAGTGACAACAAAGAACACAGCAACACAAAGCGTCTTGAAGCAGGGTTTCAATTAAATGTGGAGGATTTACTAATACAGTATACCAAAAAAAAAAAAGAGTTACAAATTAATTTAATCTTCTGCCTATAGTTTGCAGCTGCACTCCAAAGTGTCTAGGGCTTAAGAACAAAGCCTTGAAGGGCCTCGGAGTGAGGAAAGCTTCAATTTTTAATGTATAACGCCATTAGCTGATAACTTGTGGAGTCTGCAACCCCTGCGGAGGGGCATGAGTGCGAGTAACAGAGACTGATGAAGTGACATATTTGCTCATGTAGGACTATGAGGAAGAGGGCATTACTGACACTATCAGGCCCCACAGAAATACGCCCAACAACCTTTGGGACCCTCCACGTTATCAGTTCCCACTACATCAAATATATTAAAATCAAAACCTAATTCCCTTTAATTAAAGACAATTAGTTTGTTTTACCACTATTGTTTTAACTTGTATGGCATTACAATACATTGCAAATTAAAGATGGAATAACAAATAGAATGAAAGCATCAAACTGTGAACACTTTTCCTCCCCTGTTTGGTGAAATGGGCTTATGACTGGTGTCTATTTCAGGAAATTTAAGAACAACCATCACTAAACATTGAAAAGTGGCGTAGAAACATTTCACCCTAAAAAGAACACAGTGGGACCACGCATATGTTTTCCCTAATCAATTTATACTTTTCACATAATGCTTTCCTATCATTCCAAGGATTTCTTTAACACAAACAGAATTATGGCTCAATGGAGGCACAGGAAGCTTAATTAATTGGCCCAAGGTCATACTGGAGGTTGGTGGCAAAGCTTGTTAAATTACTGGGAACCCTGGACTCTACAGATGTTTTGGCAATGGCAAAGGCCCCTGGTCGGCAAAGGCCCCATGAGACTCCCCGTGCAGTGGGTGAGCCACAGCAAATAACTCCTGACGCCTGTTCAAAAAGTGCCAAGTGCTCTGGAGGGCTCACAGATAACGCTTCCTTTGTGTAGAAAGAGCCTAACGGTGAGGTTCCCATCAGGAGTGCTTCTCAACATGTCCCAATATTTTAAAAGGAATGACTTGTCCTCACCAGAGCCCACTGATAAAAAGTAAATTTGTTTTAACTTAAGGATCCCAAACACAACAGCACAAAGAAATAAATCAAACGTTTATCCATCATTCAGAAGGTCCTGCATTCTATTCCACTGATTACTAGTAATAATGGAGAAAAGATAGCATTACAAATAAATGTTTCTAATTCAGTGGATTTTTTTTTCTTTTTAAATTAGAAATGGGTTTATAACAGTGGACACTTAAATGGGGCCAGGGCAACAGTAATTCACAAGTACAATATCCTAATGCTGCTCCTTTAATTGCTTTATTTGTTTTACTGTAAAAAATGATTGCTGGCTGTAGTCTAACCATGAATGCTGAAAAGCATGATACATTGAGGTCTCAACCTGGGCAAACTGTACCTAAACTTACACTTTATTGCAGCTTAGTTCACAATCTTCACCTAATATAGGGTTATATCCCAGTGCAGCAGGAGGATAAATCATCCTGGAATATTACTCTGGCAAAGTTTAGCTGTGACTGGAGCATATGTGCTTTCGAGCCACTGAAGCAAAGGCCCATAAAATACACTAATTACTGGAAGTTATGGTCACTGAGTGATTGATAGCGCTCTGCAAGGCAACTTCCTCATTTTCAGCTCTTCTGACGGGGCTCATCCGCCACATAGCAATTATTAATTCATGACCCACCCCTCAGGCACTAGTACCTTTACTTCTAATTCTCCTGCTACCAAACTACTGCTGCAGCTGGACACTGTCTTTCTTCATTCTGATGGCTGGGTAAGGATGATAAAAAGCAGATTTCATGCTGAACGCTATTGTTTTGAATCTTTAAATGGTCCTTGGTCTTTCTAACCTTGCTGTCCTAAAACACATGATTCTCCTCCTTCTCCCATAATGCTATTTTACTTGTGTGATTTTCTTCCCTTTTCCCTTATAAAGAGTTTTGTGTGTCTATGCATGTATATGTATACATGAATACCTGTGTGATATATACACACATATATAAACACACATACAATCTATCTGTCTATACTATACTATAGTAGACCAAAAACTCTGCCTGACTAGTTTTTTAGTTGAACACTGTGGTTTAAATGCAATATATAACTTCAACTAGGCCACAGTAAATACGAGCCAGCAAATTGATTTAAATAAAAGGCACCCCCCCAAACCCTGCATTTAAACAGACCCACTTTAAAGCTTTGAAGACCTTCTAATTGTTTCAAGTTGATTTCCATCAGTAGCTTCACTCAGAGCAATGCTAATTAAGATATCTGAGGATATAACTGAATCTCTAAAAGTCTCTTAAAAACAACTGCAAAGGTCTTTTTTGATGGTGTTCTGGGCACTGAGAAGAAATTCAGTGAGCGACTCTGAATTAAAGAGAGATAAAGTTCAGTCATGATGGATGAAAGCAAACATTTTACTTTTCTAATAGAAAAACAGATGTTCTTCAAAATTTTGAACAACTCAAAATGCAGTAGGGAGGGTGGTTTTCCTGGGTGGAATCTGAGACAGGGCAGCAGGTGCCATCGATGGCTCCACGCCACCTACCCTTTCAGGACTTGTTTCAAATTATTTCTCCTCTTCAGCCGGGACTTAGTCCCAGAAAACAATCTGGAGGACAAAATCCATACCCTCTCTGTCCATACTATTCACTGGGCAGTGTATCATATCCCACCTGGTAACATCTTCCTATATACCTAATGCCTGGTAAGTTTCACTTGTTCAAGGGCAAACTCTAAGTCATAAACTTTCATACATCCTCCGTGACACCAGAAATAGTATTTTGCATTAGGCTAACCATGAGCATTTGCTGATTCTGGTAAGCCCCTGATGGTGATGTCTCCTAGAGCTTAGTCAGCTTGGTGGTACATGGATGTTTCTACCATTAACACTACAATACTTTAACAAACATGGTATACAAACTTCTCAGTATTAGTGGTTGATAGTTTTAACTGGGGCTTCCTCTAATACTGAGAAATTTGTATACTATGTTTATTAAAGTATTGTAGCATTAATGGTAAAAACAACCATGTTTTAACTGGCAAGGCACTCTTACATCACTGGTTAGAATAATCATTTTCACTTATTTCAGCACTATGATGAATTTAGCTGACTTATTTCTTATTAAAGACTAAAGGGTTACAAGCAGGAAAAAAGGTTAGAGTTAACTGCCCCCCAAAACATTTCATGTGCTTATGAATTCAACAACCATTCTCATCTTTACAGTAAGAATTAAGAAATGACACTTTTTCAGTATGTTCATATAATGCTGACCTGTGTCCTCTAACAGTGGGTAGCTTTAATCCTTATACAGTCCCTAGAGACCTTGCTTGGGTGGGGGTGTCCTCCAACCTCTAAACTGCTCACTGGAGTCAGGTAGCTATGGGAACCCTGAGTAAACATCAGTGCTGGGGTACGGTCTATGAAACTCAATCTAAGCCACACTAGTATTGCTAGGCATTTCAAAGAGTCACAATCAGGAGATGCTCACACTTGTGGCCTCTCTGTGTGTTGCCGCTCCTTGAGAAAGGGAGAGAGGAGGCATGGAGGGGAGAGAGAGATATGGAGTGGCCGTCCCCACACCAAGATTCCATGCATGCAAGTGAAGGCATCCTGAATTTTCCATTCTTAAGCACCCCCGGACTGCACCCTCATGAGAGGATGCTACATGGAATGCTGAGCCCTACTAGGATTCCTGACTCACAGAATCCTGAGAAAAAATTAATGACTGTTATTTTAAGCTACTAATGTTGGGTAGTTTATTCAGAGTAATAGATAACTGAAATGCTATCCTTGACATTGATGTCAGCTCTCCTGCTCATTTGCCCAGTCCTGCGCACTTTGCTTTTTACAAAGAATTTTATTTATTTATCCATCTTCGGCTGTGCTAGGCCTTTGTTGCTGCACACGCTTTTCTGTAGTTGAGGCAAGCGGAGGCTACTCTCTAGTTGCAGTGGCTTCTCTTGTTGCAGAGCACGGGCTCTAGGGTACTTGGCCTTCAATAGTTGAGGCTCACAAACTCTAGAGCACAGGCTAAACAGTTGTGGCTCACAGGCCTAATTGCTCTGTTGCATATGGGATTCTCCCAGTTCAGGGATCGAACCCATGTCTCCTGCACTGGCAGGCAGATTCTCTACCACTGAGCCACCAGGGAAGCCCCCTATGCGTTTTTCCATTTCACTTTTACTGATCTTTTCCCCTCCGAGTCAAGGAGCTCCTAAGAACAAAGTTTTTCTATCCCTACTGCTAACACAGGGCAGTACTACATAAATGTTTACTGATTAGATGGAACTTTTACCTATCCACTTCTACTTTATTTCAGCAGACATACTGGAGATTAGGTTATTTTTTGTGTTTCTTTAAGAAAAATAAACTAGGTCTTGGTTTCTGGAAAAACAACAATGTTTTTTAATACATTTCAAAATACAATAAAGCTGAACCAACTATAGGGATAGTGTAGGTAGCAATCCTGTGAAAAGCAGTGATGAGTTGAGTCACAATAAACCAGTCTTTCCCTTTATCTAATTTCCTGCTCATTTACATTTACCATTTCTCACTCCTTTCTTCAAAACTACTGATCTACTTCTTTTCTACAGCTTAGTGGAAGAAGCAGACTTTCATCCAGAGTCAGGATAGTTAACTGCTGCTGCCTGGTCCAATCATCTAGCCTTTCTGGAAAAGTCCTTTAATTTCTCTAGATCTCAGTTTCCTTATTTGCCATGTAGGAACTTTGACGCTTACGGATCAAAGTTGGTGGAATGATCTTGGATACCTTAAATTGCTGATTTTTTGGTCACTTCCCACCACAGTGGGAAGAAGCTTAAATGAGACAATGAATATGAAATGGCTTTGTTAAGTGTTACATATACATAAAGTGTTGATATCCTTCCAGAACGACACTGAGCAAGAAGACGTCAACAGTGAGCAATAGAGGAAAGTGCACTTCCCTTCACATCAGAGGTCCCAGCTGCAGGGCTTCTTCTGCACAGTCCTAGCTTTTGCTGTACCTGCAGGCCCAGTCCCTCCCTGGGATCCAGAGAGGATCCGAGCTTCCTCACTGATAAGAGGAGGGATCTGACTTAACAAGTTCTAATGTCTCTCTTCTAAACAGTTAAAAGACACTTTGGTCTCTAAATACAAGGATAAGGTGTGTAAAAGGTGTCTAAATAAATGCTAAAGAAGTTATTATTACTCAGGTCAGAATCAAAGCCTGTAAAGCAGACTGGAGGATCTTTGAGAGGATTTTTAAGTCAATTCCGGATCACTGGATTTGAGTATTGATAGGACTCTATGATGGAGAAGGCAATGGCACCCCACTCCAGTACTCTTGCCTGGAAAATCCCATGGACGGAGGAGCCTGGTAGGCTGCAGTCCATGGGGTCGTGAAGAGTCAGACACTTGTCACACACAAAAATTTGCTAAGTGACTAAATGAATAAATGACTGCATCTTGTCTAATTTTATACTTGGCTCTTCTACAAAATACCTCTTAAAAAAAAAAAAAAAAACAAAACCCAAACCTGAGACAAGTCTTCACGCACTACTTAAATGCTTCTAGGGACGGGTCATTTTACTCCTAAAGGGACGGCAGCACACTGCTGAATAGCAAGGGTGCAGGGACCTGTTCATTAGAAATTTTTTTTTGATGTGGACTATTTTTAAAGTCTTTACTGAATGTATTACAATATTGCTCCTGTGTTTTGTTTGTTTGTTTGTTTTGGTTTGGTTTTCTGACTACAAGGTATGTGGGGTCTCAGCTTGTGGGGGTTCAATATGTGGGATCGTAATTGTACCCCCTGCACTGGAAGGTGAAGTCTTAGCCGTGGACCACCAGTGAAGCCCCAGAGAATTCTTCTTTATACTAAATAGAAAACCGTGGACTTCTTGTTTTGTGTTAGCTTCAGAACGGAGAAGGCGATGGCACCCCACTCCACTACTCTTGCCTGGAGAATCCCATGGATGGAGGAGCCTGGTGGGCTGTAGCCCATGGGGTCTCGAAGAGTCAGACACTGAGCAACTTCACTTTCACTTCTAACTTTAATGCACTGGAGAAGGAAATGGCAACCCACTCCAGTGTTCTTGCCTGGAGAATCCCAGGGACGGGGGAGCCTGGTAGGCTGCAGTCCATGGGGTCGCTAAGAGTCGGACACGACTGAGCAACTTCACTTTCACTTTTCACTTTCATGCGCTGGAGAAGGAAATGGCAACCCACTCCAGTGTTCTTGCCTGGAGAATCCCAGGGATGGGGGAGCCTGGCGGGCTGCCGTCTATGGGGTCGCACAGAGTCGGACACGACTGAAGTGACTTAGCAGCAGCAGCAGCTTCAGAAAGTCCGGCCTGCCTGTCATAAAGTAGCAGACTGCCCATCCTCTACTGACAATTCTTCAAACGTTGGAGTATGAGCTTTTAAACAACTGCTTTGTCCTCTCTTTATTTCTTTATTTTTTGTTATCAAGACTTGATTCAAATGTTTTAAAAGTCCAAATTGTGTGTGCTTGTGTTTATACATGATTTGGACATGTGCTGTTGAAAAAACTTTAAAAACTGTCTGAAATCCATCAAAATAACAAAATGCTTAGCTGGGATTGCTAGCACCTGTTCCATCTTGTTCTGTCAATCTCATGGTTGTTCACGATAGCTCTGAGCACAAAGCAAGCTCAACAATGCCTCATTCAGTGGGAAACACTTCACTTTGTCTGCCAGTTTCCCAGCACTACGATCACTGACAACCTTGGAAAATGCACATTTAGGCATGGTAATCTGAGACAGCTGGATCCCTTCACAGACCCGGCAGAGGACTGAACCAGTCAATCCATCATCTGCCAAAGGTCATTTTAACAGCTTCTTTTTGCAATAAGTTACATAAAATTTCAGACAAAAAAATGACAATAGAAAAAAATCAAGTTAAGACAATTACAGAAAGGGGCGCGCAGGCAGGGGCCTGAGTGACAGAAACGGTTACACGCTCTTTTCCTCAGTATTCTTCAATGGAAGGGAAAGAGGCCCACGACAAGAATTCCAGAGCCACACTTCTACCCACTTTCTTATACAATCTCCCACTGAAATGTCCTTTGTCCTAGGACCCTTCAGCTTTAACCCTTCTGCTTTCTGATGGTTTTCAGCAGAAACTTCGATCATCGGGTAAGGTATTTCACTAGATGGAGCAGCAGACAACACATTATAGTAAGAGTCAATGTCCACTCAGGCTCTTGACAGTGATTATGAAAAGGAAGAGGAGGAAAAACTGGTTATCCGTGGAGCACACCAAAAGCTAAGCTGTCGTGGTTGAGAGAAGCTGACAGCAGCTGCTCAGAGGGCATCCAGAGCCGTCCATCACCCCCAGCCCAGGCTCGCGGGCACCACGGGCTAGGGGAGCAAACAAAGCTGCAGCCACGGACTGACCAGGCGAAGGTACATTTCTGTCTGTTTTGTTTGTTTCGAAAGCTGGGAAGAGGTAGGTTCTTCAGTATATTTAGAGGCAGGGGCTGAGTCTAGATAATGCTCCATAATTCTTTTCACTTGGTAAAACATTCACTGCCTAGATGTTATTTCAAAAAGAAGCTTACTTCTCAAAGTGCCTTCTTAAAATATATATATATGTTTATTACTATTGTTTATCACCTGTCTCCTAACTACATTGTAGGTTCAACAAGGAAAGGGAACATGCCTGTTTTATTTACCAATGTGTCCCCAGGACCCAGTAAAGTATTTGGCACATAAGAAGTGTTCAATAAAATTTATTAATGTTATATTAATATATATATATGTAAATTAGTGAATGTTAGGCAACCCACTCCAGTGTTCTTGCCTGGAGAATCCCAGGGACGGGGGAGCCAGGTGGGCTGCTGTCTATAGGGTTGCACAGAGTCGGACACGACTGAAGCAACTTAGCAGCAGCAGCGGCAGCAGCAGGGTTTATCTGGAGAAGGCAATGGCACCCCACTCCAGTACTCTTGCCTGGAAAATCCCATGGATGGAGGAGCCTGGTAGGCTGCAGTCCATGGGGTCGCTAAGAGTCGGATACAACTGAGCGTCTTCACTTTCACTTTTCACTTTCCTGCATTGGGGAAGGAAATGGCAACCCACTCCAGTGTTGTTGCCTGGAAAATCCCAGGGACGGGGGAGCCTGGTGGGCTGCCATCTATGGGGTTGCACAGAGTCGGACATGACTGAAGCGACTTAGCAGATAGCAGTAGCAGAAATTCTGACTGAAACTCTGCACTTTACGGGTAGAGCCTGTAGGCTTAGGTAATGCCATTTAGCTGGACTGTTTCCATAGGAAACTCCCAGTGCCTGGATCTTTAAGACCTCTTGGTCATATTTTCCTCAAGAAGGTCTCTTCCAATATTCTACCTGAAAGGTAATTTTGGCTGCCAGTGTCCCAGAAACAGGGTGTGGTAGGACAACTGGGAGTCTCCACATTCAGAAGCTAAACTTTCATTTAATGCTTCTGCATTAGAAATGAGACTCAGCCTCCTACAGTGCCAGGTATCACTCATTTTATTCTCAGAGAAATTCTTCTACTTACTCCTCTCCTAACATACAAACTCCTCTTGTGTAGGGCTTAGGAGGGTGACTGAGTTAAGGAAAGAATCACTGAGTCAGACAGTGTAACTATTAGTCAAACAGCTTAACTGTTTCTCAGACAGACTAACACAATTCTCTTCTCTGGCCTCACTTCCACTCTGAGTTTCAGATACCTGGTGCCACCAATTCCTGAGCGTCCTCGGTGGCTCAAAGTAAATCAGGTGCTTCTTTTTTCTTTCCTGCTGGCTTCAGATTACAGTACTCTCAGTTCCCTTAAGCTGTTTACTGTTGGCCATCTGCTTTCCCACACCCAAAATTTGGTTGCTGTTGTCTCCTTTCCCTTTCTGCATGGTAATAAAGCTTTAAAAAATCTCTTTATGACCGTTTTCAGTGGAGTTTGAGGTGAGAGTGGAAGATAACGAGTGTGCTTCAATGCCAGGCTCCTCTGTCCATGGAATTCTCCAGGCAAGAGTACTGGAGTGGGTAGCCATTCTCTTCTCCAGGGGATCTTCCCGACCAAGGGATTGAACCTGGGTCTCCCACATTGCAGGCAGATTCTTTACCATCTGAGGCACCAGGAAAGCCCTTAACCCTAATTTGTAGGCTTTTTGAACCCATATGTGAACATTTCAAAAGGTAATTCTTCTTAAAGAGAAGGGATAATGGCTTAATTTTCTCATTGTGACCTCTTCACAAGCTCTGAAATGGAGCCTCCATCTAAAGGCCCCAAGAGATTAAATGATTTACCCTAGGATCTATAGTTTATACTGGCTGAAGTGGAATTTGAATCTAGGTCTGAGTCAAAACTCGTCTTCATATTCAAAACACTTGTGATCTGTTCAGCAAATGTTTGTGAGTACTTAGGTTAAAGACTTCATCAAACTTTTACTCTGATCTTAATTTTCAGAAACTACTTTAAAATCATTACAAAAGTAAGAAAAAATTGAGCCCCAAAGATTTCCTGAGTAACCACTAGGGCAGTGAAATTGTGCTAGAGAGGGCAGGAGATTACGAGAGAATCAGATTTAAATTCTGTCATAAGGATCTATGACATAGCAATAAATTAATATACTACAAAAGTGAAAAATGCTCGTGCCACAAGGAAGATGTAGATGAAGGTCAGAAGAAGAAATTACTTTTAGCTGGAGAGATGAGTTGGTGTCATAAAGGATGGGTATTTAAATTGTATCTTGGGGAGAAGAAGAAAATGATACTCCACACAGAGTGAATGGCATAGTGCTCCTTGAATATTTTTTAACATGGTTAAAGTGATTTTGAAGCTCACAAGAAAAACTCTAACTCTGTCAGAACAATACAACCCATCAAATCTTCAAAAGACGGTGCTACTTTGATGACAATGACCTCGTGTGACTCTCTGAATATGCTCTTCACCTATCTAGAGACATTTTTCTAAGCCATGGACCTTGCTTTCATCATTTAACACATCATTCAGACCACTTCAGTAAAACAGTGATCATGCTGAAGAGGGGTCTCAGAGGACGGGATGACACTCCAATTAACCAAGCACACAGAGCCAGACTGTTCTGTGCTTTGGACTCAAGAGAATGCTGGAGAGAGGAGGTGAACAAAGGCAGAAAGAGCAAGGAGGACCCAAGTGAAAAGAGCAAAATGCAGGTGCTAAAGATGGGGCTTTCAGTCTGACTCCTACAGAAAAGCCTGTCAGATTATTCACCACCGACCTTAGTAAGTTTATAATAGCCGGCCAAAGAGAACCACAAAGCAGAACATGTACTAGGATAGCACACTCAGAGTAAGAACCCTGACGACTGACCTGGTGCCTTTTTTAAATGTGTGTGCTTCGTTCTGGGCGTTAAAAATGCGAGGATAGAGGAGGGCATGTGCTGATTCATTTTTTGACCCAATTAGGACCAGCTGAAAAGTCCAGCTTTTCTAAATATGACTGCTTACTTCCCTCCTACAGATCTGTGTTGTGATTTGAGTGACACAAGGGTATGAATGGCAGGAGGGGGTTCAGGATGGGGAACACATATACACCCATGGCTGATCCAAGTCAACATATGGCAAAAACCACCACAGTATTGTAAAGTAATTAGCCTCCGATTAAAATAAATAAATTAAGAAAAGAGTACGAATGGGGTAACTAATTAGTGAGAAAGAACCGTGGGACTCTCAAGCCGTTCGTTCCGTGGGAGAAGAGAGAAGAAACCCTGCCCTAAAGCGTTTTAGGTGCTCCCTGCCCCTAGGAATGAAGACCATCAGTTTTTACTGTGGACACACTCTTTTTCATTCTAAAGTGTAGTCCTGAAGTCTTTAAAGAGCAGCAAGAAGGGTGCTAAAAATCACCTAAAAAGTCCTAAAAATCACCCGGTCAACTGAATCGGTAGGATCTCTCTACGAGAGTCAAACACGTATTCTAGAGCAGGATCAATCTTCCCAGCTTGTCCTAGTTTAGACATTTTGTATGCCTGTGAGTGGTCTCACTTCTTTTTTTTTTTCATTTTCACGCTGATTGTTGTCATAAAGGCTCAAGGAAGAAGAGCAGTTAATTCCATGTGGGTTCTTTTCCCCATTATAACCCCCTTACATGGCAATGACCTTTATTTTGTTCTATCATTCACATGAGGAGAACTACAACACATTTTAAGGTCTGAGTTGAAAATCAGAAACAAAAACACAGAAAGGGGCTGAAATCTTCATATCTTAGTAAAACCACCATGCTCTAGTCAAGCTGAATAATCTCATTTTTTCCCTTCTTAAGGATAACTTCCATCCCTTATCTTACTTCAGCCAACTCCAAATACTACATATAGCTAACAAAATCCTGGAGAAGACCCATTTTATCTCACAGAAAGAGGGATACTGAACTGACAGAAGATGGGGGCAGTGTTGCTGCTGGATAAAAGACAGTCTGATATTAAAGATTCTGTGCTTAAGGCACAAATGTACCTGTGACTTTTTAAATGGCATATTTTAGCGACATGTAGCATCGTCTTTTATGGAAGAGTGTGGCGAGAGGCCTTGTTATGACTCCCCACGGGGACTGTGACAGCCCATTAGCAAGGGGAGGGAAGCATGAAGAAGGCAGGCAAGGGGGAACCTGCATTTTAGGAATTTAAAGCAGTGAAGGCAGCCTTTTGACTCCTGAGTCACCAAAAACTTATGGAATTTACGGGAGGGTGCTAGGTAGAAGTAGAAGGGAAAGAAAACTCTAGATCCCATTTTGTCTCTATTTGATTCTTGTGTCATTTCAGGAAAATTCCTTTGCTCAGTTTCCCACATTCTTATCCCATTGCTGCTTTTTAAACTTTTGTTTATTTATTTTTGGCTGTGCTGGGTCTTTTGCTTTGCATGGGCGTTCTCTAGTTCTGGTGAGCAGGGGCCACTCTTTGTGGCTTCTCATTGTGGTGGCTTCTCTTGCTGCGGAGCACAGGCTCCAGGCGCACAGGCTTCAGAAGTCCCAGCACGGGGCTCCGTGGCTGTGGCGTCCGGGCTCTAGGGTGCACGGGCTCAGTAGCTGTGGCACACGGGCTTAGCTGCTCTGCGGTGTGTGGAATCATTCCAAACCCAGGGATTGAACCCATGTCTCCTGCACTGCCAGGTGGATTCTTATGCACTGCACCGCCAGGGGAGTCCTCCCCCGTGTTTCTTTACCACTTGGTACTCTAGGGGAATAAACTGATTGACTCAAAACATTTTGAGGAAGGTATCCACACAGGTAGGTAGACCCTGCATACTTGGACATCTGCTGTCTCGTGAAAGCTTTACAAAGATCCCACCTTAGAGTGTGCTGGGGGATGGGGAAGGGCTCCTTCATCTCTTCCTTCTTTCTCCAAGGGGCAACTCCCTTTAAGACAACTAAACTCAACTGTCAGCTCCTTTGAGAAACCTGTCTTGCTCTCCCCGCCTGAACCTCTGTGGCTCAGAGCACTTCATTTTCACTAATGACTGTCACACTGCTCTGGGCTTTAAGTGTCCGTCTTCTCTATCACAGGCAAGCCTTCCTCATCTTAGTGTGCTCCACTCTTCAAGGTTCACTACATGATAAGTGCTTAAACAATGATTATTGAATGAATCAGAGTGTCTACTCTCTACAGTGCGTGTCTAGGAAGGGAACCTTGTTTTTAAAGGTGAGGATAAACAGTAGAGAAGCAATTACTCTTTGAAGATGTTAACTATTTTTCAGGACACAATTTTCTACTCTGAATTTTAAAATGCTATTGAGATTCATACTTCTCTCCATTTACAGTGATTCTGAACAGGATTTACCACATCCATTCCTAGTACACCATGATGAAAACAAAGAAATTGGTCCTTAAGTGCCTTTGTTGGGCTGACTTCCCAACCCCGTCAGATAATGTTCTTATCACATCTGCTCCTTAGAAAAAAAGAACCTTGGGGTTCTCTTCCTTATTGACTCACACACAGTTTCTCATCTATGGACTCAAAGCCTCCGACTCCTATTTCACATCACATATTTTTGTACCCCAAATGAATCTGGTATAAAACACATTGTTGCTGTTTGGTCGCTAAGTCATGGCCCAACTGTTTTGCGACCCCATGGACTGTAGCCTGCCAGGTTCCTCTGTCCATGGGATTCCCAGGCAAGAATACTGGAGTGGGTGGTCATTTCTTTCTCCCGGGGATCTTCCCAACCCAGGGATTGAACCTGCATCTTCTGCATTGGCAGGTGGATTCTTTATCACTGAGCCACCAGGGAAACCCATAAAGCACATGCCAGGGCCTTACTCTTCTCTCTAAAAACTTAATTCACCACCTGTGTTTGGTCATTTGTTCTCACTTGCATGTCTGCTGGGTCATAAGCTCCCAGAATACAGAGACTATGATCCCATAGTTCCTTTCAAAAGCATTTAGTTAAGTATCCCCCACACAGAGGTGCCCAACAACTCTTCGTGATGATCATAATCACACTGCACTTTACATCCTCTAAGGCCATCTCTTCCTCCTTCTAACATGTGGCTCCTCAGGATCTATTTTAAAATGCAGGGAGTGGTAAAACACTGAACTCTTTTCAGCCCTCACTCTTGACCAGTGGTCCTTTTCTACTCCCCACTTTATTGCATGAGCCAAGGCACTCCTCCAGGCCTCCAGGTGTCTCACACTCACTGTTGACACTTTTTCACACAGTTCCTTACACCTTCATCTTATAAATTCAACGAGTCTGTTTTCTTCAGTCTTCTAGAGACTAATAGTTTACCTCCAGGATAAATGAATATGATCAACAAAATCCCAAATACATCAATGGCAATCTTCCTTCCTACACAACAGAGTCTCTTTTTATTAATCTTTGTATCCTGAGCACTCAGCAAAATGCTGGCAGACATATATTTCAATATGCAACATAAATATGTTATATTTATTAAGTATCTGTCTATCTACCTACCTATCTTAACTAGTCTCCCTGTTTCCATGATTGTCCCTCTATATTCTGTGCTCCATAGAGCACCCAGCTATCCTGTGAAAACATATTTCAGATAATTTACTCTCAGAGTAACATCTAAAATTCTGACCATGGCTAACAAGGCTGTATATGATGTGGCCCCTGGCTACCACTCTGAATGTGTTTTTTCCCATTTTTTCCTTGCTAACTCCACTCAAGTAACCCAGGTCTCTCGTATTATTTGCTGTTGCCTGATGGCCTGCTCTTTTCACACCATTCAAGTCTCAGCTCAAAGGCTGTTTTATCGGAGAGGAGGACTCCACTTCATTTTTCCCCAAAGGACTTACCACCACCTGACAAATTATATACTCAGTTATCCTTCTGTTTCCTGTCCCAAACACTCCACCCCCCTCACCAAATGCAACTTCACAAGAATCAAGGATGGAGTGTCCTTCATTACTATATCCCCATTACCTATCTACTCGACATAGCAGGAGCTCAATACAAGGAATGAAGAAATGAATATGAAAGGAAGGAATGGTGTGCTCTAAATCTTAAATTTGTTAGTTACCCTGTTTGACAGTATTGCTATGCCTCTGCATGTTTTTAAGTTACACAATTCTAGAGTTGTTGCAGAAAGTTAAAGAAAGGCAAGAGCAGAGTGCTTACAGTCATAAAATGTTAGTTTGGAGAGGGGCTTAGAGATCATTATTTAACAGAAGAAGAAACTGAGGCCCAAAGTTAAGCACAGGGGCTTGCACAGGGCTACCTAGAAAACCAGGAGCAAAGCTAGAACTGCAACCCAGGTCTTCCATTCCCAGTCTAGGACTCTTTATACTGTACAACTTCTCAAATGTTCCACACTATATCTGGTCTTTTATCAAGTATACTCAATGACAATGATTTAAAATATACAAAGGGTAATTATGTAACAGCCAGAGCTGAGCTCCACAAATCAAAGGTACTAGTTTCCCCTGAAACAGGCTAACTGGACACGCCCTTCAGGATTCTGTTGGGAGACTCAGTTCTGAGCATCTGTTCACCAGCACTGCCAATCTCTCAGCTGTTGCATATATACTGTATTTCCTCTTAGAGCCCCTTTCATGAAGAAGCAGAAAAATATGGTTCAATAAACACTGAATATTTTTGCTTTCTTTCTATACTGCAGGTGAATTGACTCTGAAAATATCTCCTTAGAAATTCAACTGCATTCATGCATTGCAAAAATCACAGAAAAAGCATTTGACCAAAAAAAAAAAAAAAAAAAAAAAGTGATGGGAATTGTGACTGCAACTCTATCCATGATCTTATTTAAGGAGTTCTTTTTACTTTTTTAAAGAGTTCTCTTTTATCTGAATCAATGCGTGTAAGATACATCACTTGAAACACTAGTGGATATCTAGGCTCTATATTGCTATAATTCATGCTGAGGCAGGTCTCCATCTAATACAAATTCTACGCATTTCCTTATAGATCAATAATCACTGTACAGAAACCCTAGCACAAAGTTCTAGTGGGGGCACATGTAGCATACTAAAATAAAGTCCATTCTAAATACAGCTGTAAAGAGTAAATACATTAAAACTGTGCTATGTACATATACCTATCCTCCTTCAAATCATTTCATACTCTGTTCCACAACACGTGATATGATTCTAACTGGAATAAGGTGGTTTTTTTCTTTCTATGCAAACATATAGAAATTATACATCCAAATGAGTAGGGCTGTACTCTTTAATAAGGTAATCACCTCTAGAAGTCATATATGCCTTCCAACAAGGCTGCTATCACACATACTTTTTCTGGAATTTCTAGGTTCTCCACATTTCATGTGCATAAGGATCACACTGGAAACATGTTAATAATGCTAATTCTTAGAGATGTGTATTTAACTGGTCTTTTGATGGGAGTCCAGGAACCTGTAATCTTAAGAAGCACTCCAGCTAAGTTTTACACAGGTGATCTGTGAGAAAAAGAACTTTAGAATAGTGATGTAAGGGTATCAAAATAAGGACTACTGAGTTAACCTCTGTTTACATATACACATAACACACTGGAAGTTTAATTTTTTTTTTCAAATCTTCATTTCTCCTAAAAGAATATTTCGGTACAGGTATACATAAGATAAGAGCATCTGTTTGCAATCAACATACCTCCATGAAAGAGATTCCTAAGCTCCAGACATCAGAATGAATTCCATACTGCTCCCCTGAAATTCTTTCAGGCTGAAAGAAAACAGAAGGGAGCTTGTGAGTTGACGTAAGCTACTCCAGGAAACATATATGCTCAAGTGAGCTCAGCTAAGGCAGAGCCACCAGTTTCTGCACAGCACATTAGGAACAGAAAAACAATTTTATATGTATGTGTATTATATAGATAATCCATAGAAATTGTATAGGTAATACAGATATATTAGATATAATCTTATTGAATCCTCAAAAGATCCTGTGAGGGAAACTTTGTTATCTTTAAGATAAAGAAAATGAAGGCTCATATTCGTGAGATATTAGGCAAAGTCCTAAACTAGTAAATGAGCTGAGACTTGAACTCAAACCAAATCCAGTGGCCTTAGCTGTCGAGTGACATATTACAGGATATTATATAATATTATCACGTACTTGCATTTTGAGAGATGGGCCTGAATCACTAGGAATTCTGCTATTTAAAAATTTTTATTTGTATAATATTAAACTTGTAGGAAATTTTTAAGATTAAGACTAGTACAAAGAAAACCCATATTTCCTTAGCCCAGATTCACCTACTGCTCAACATTTTATCCCATTTATCGGGCTTTTTTTTTTTGATATAAAACCAGGGAACAGTTTGAAAGGTCCTTTTGGGACTCTTGGTCCTCCATTCAAGATGTGTAGAAAATACCTGTTCTAACAATTAGCTGCACACTCTCTAGTTCAACAGGACTAATTCCATACTGGCGTGGCTGCTGCCTACTTTCTCTGCCCCTCCAGGATTTGGCATTCAGTAAGGTACTTCACAGAAGTCTTCTGAATGAACACAGGAACAAATGAGTAAGAGAAAATGAGGTCTCACTGAGACGGAATGGTTGCTTAAGGTTACAGAGCTAGTAACGGCAGGGCTAGGATCATGACCCATACCTCTTGGCCCCCAGTTCCATACTCTGTTCTTGGTACCATCCCTGGAATTCTTGGAAGTCACCATAGCCATCATCCTTTAAAAGCCTGCATGAGCCACCCTTGGTAGTAACTGGAGTCAGGGTGAGTCTGGTCCACTGCAGATGGGAAGAAATGGGCATTCACCACTCACCAGCGGGGGATACACCAGGGGTATGGAAGATGTGGGCCAGATACTCTCAGGTGAGTTGGCTTAGTTGGGACCCAAACTTTGTAACCGACTTCCCACTCTCACCTACCAGGCTATCTCAGTATATTTACTGTCTTCTCCTGGGACCATTTTTCATAAAATTACATAAAGCCCTACCCTAAGGTAGCAGGATGGATTGTCTTACTTCCCTTCCTTTATTTATTTAATTTGTAAAATACCTCTCCTACCAAGAATAATTTTTCCCAAGGGCCAAGAGTCATGTGACCATTTCTCCAAGCCTCTAACAGACATGGTCATTCCAATCCCCTCATACTTTTTTTTTATGTTCTAATCCCTGCTACCATCACTTTTCAAGTTCCACGGTCATATCTGAATGAACTCATTATCCAGTTCTAGCGAGATCCATTCATAATCGGAAGCATCCATATGGAACCAGCCAGCCAGTTACAGGAGTACTGCCATCTTCATCACCATCGACGACGACACCATTACTCCGTGCATTTACTGAAGAATTTCCATGTGCCAGGCATTGTTCCAAGTGCTTTTCATAAATATCCATACTAGACTGGTACTATTCATCATCCCCATTTAACAGATAAGGCAAATGAGGCCAGAGAGGTTTAATTTGTACCTACTGGGAAAGGATAATAATAGCTACCACTGAATGACCACCTAGTTTGTCCCAGACACTGGGCTAGATACTCTGTATCCTCTACACTTCATACAACCTGACAAGTATTATTGCCCTCATTTTACAGATGTAAAAACTGAGGTTTAGTAAGATTAAATGACTTGCCAAAGTGTAGAGTTATGGATTAAATACTAAATGTATTATTTAAGTACACAGCCAGGATTCAAACCAGGTACATCTGACTGCAAAACCGAAGTTCTTTTCTGTGTGTCAAACGGCCCCTCTGAACTGTAAGTCAGAAGAGCCACACACTAGTCTTGACCTGGTCAGTATTTCTCAAAATACAGCCTTGGACTCATCATCATAGAAGTGCCTGAGGTGCTTATTACAAATGAACTTCCAGTATCAGAATTTCTGGAGGTGGCTCTGGGAAACCTTCATTTTAGAAAGTTATTTCTCTGGGTGAATCTTCAGAAAACTCGGCCCCAGTCACTAAACATGTCTCTGTTTCCTATAGAGGGGACGATCTGCCTTTCTCATCTCTGCTTAGTGCACAGAAAGGGCCCTTCTAAGGCCACCCTTCAATGGCCACCCTTTTTAGATGAAAACTCCTTCCACTCCTCAGGTTGAATTATGAATTCCTGCCTCTGTACTTCTTTAAAATGCTCTTCACATCTTTCACATTAATTTATTGCACTGAGTTGTAACCATCCAATTCATAGTCTGCTTCTAAGAGGCAAGGAGGGTTCTTATTTCACATCCAGTACCATGCCCGGCACATAGCAGGCAGCTGGTTCCACAGGTCTGCCCTCAAGAATTCGTACAGTAGTAGGGACTAGAAAAATGTGTCCAGGCTGCTGAAACTAACTTGGGTACAAGATGAGTCCCAATACATAGCAACCCACTCCAGTGTTCTTGCCTGGAGAATCCCAGGGACGGGGGAGCCTGGTGGGCTGCGGTCTCTGGGGTCGCACAGAGTCGGACACGACTGAAGCGACTTAGCAGCAGCAGCGGCAGCAGCAATACATTCTGAATTTATAGAGCCAGGACCTGGTGGCCTAAGACTGCACAACTCAAATCTGTTCTCACACTTGAAGCCAAGATGGCCCACTCTGTCCTCTTCCCTCCAAAACAAAACAAAACAAAGCCAACAGCAAGGTACCACACTACTAAGAGATCTGTGATGAGTATTTTTCAGTTAAAAAGCAAAAGCTAGGTTACTTTCTGACATGACATTTGTCATCAGTATGGAAAGCTTTTAAAGGAAAAATATGACTCTTGTCTGAAGCTCTTCTGCACTGAAGTTTAAGTGTAGAGGGAAAATTCTGGTCTGTTCTTAATGAGAACACTAAGGAGTAGTGACGATTTAAAAGCCAGAGGATCTAAAAAAAAGCCAGAGGATCTAAAAGAGCACTGCTCCAAGATGGCGTGCACACTCCACCCCTCCACTTACTGCTGTGACTGGGCATTAACCTAGGACCCAGATTTAGTTAACTCATTCTAGAACTGTCTCTACTTATAACAAAAGACAGGCTTCCCTGGTGGCGCAGATAGTAAAGAATCTGCCTGCAATGCAGGAGACCCAGATTCAGTCCCCGGGTTGGGAAGATCCCCTGGAGAAGGGAATCTCTCACCCCAGTATTCTTGCCTGGAGAATTCCACGGACAGAGGAGCCCAGCGTGCTACAGTCCATGGGATCTCAAAGAGTCAGACACAACTGAGCGACTTACATTCTCTCATAACACAAGATGCTAGGGTTTACTTGTCAAAAGCAGGACGATACCTGGTACATCCCAACCCTTACTTCTTCCCATGAAGGAATTTCTGCTTAGGGTTAGGCTACTCAGAAAATTAACAAAGTATGCACAAAACTTTAGGTTAGTAGGTAATAACTGCAAGGAGATCAAACCAGTCAATCCTAAAGGAAATCAATCCTCAATATTCATTGGAAGGACTGAGGCTGAAGCTGAAGCTCCAATACTTTTGCCACCTGATGCCAAAAGCTGACTCATTAGAAAAGACCCTGAAGTTGGGAAAGATTGAAGGCAGGAGGAGAAGAAAATAACAGAGGACGACTGGATGGCATCATGGACTTAATGGAAACAAATTTGAGCAAGCTCTAGGAGATGGTGAAGAACAGGGAAGCCTGGTGTCCTGTAGTCCATGGGGTCGCAAAAAGTTGGACATGACTGAGAGACTGAAAAACAATAACAGTATGTTAAAAAACACACACACACACATATATATATATCAATATCATAAACAATGGTGTTTTGTTTTTTTTTTTAAGCTGGCAAGATCACTATGTGGATAGTAGAACATTCAGGTTAGACAGGGTTCTGCAGTCACACTGCTCTAACTCAATCTATCTTCCAGTTCACTAATTCTCTCTCGTCTTCAACATGCTACCAAATAGTGAGTTTTTCATTTTTATCTAGTAGTTTTGTTTGGGACTTTCTCAAATCAACTATGTCACTTTTAAAATTTGTGATCTAAAGTCTGTTTGCAACCTTTTTCCTGCTGGTTCTTTGGTTTGCTCTGTTTCTTTGTGGGCCTGGTTTTCTTTGCTTTACAGTTTTTGTTCATGGAAAAAAAATTTTGCAGAGGTTTTCTGAGGCCTCAGGTTGATGGGTCTACTTCAAACAATAGTCTCAACATGAAGCTCCTTTTCTAACTCAGATCACATATACAAACATCTGGGGTACAAATTTGTGCCAGGGTTAGTCTGTGGCCACAACTTTCCCCCTTTTTCTTTTTCTTCCTGTTGCTCTTTTGTTCCCTGGGATGGGGAAGAGCAGCTTTGGATCTGGTTGGTTGGTTTGTTTGCTTTTGTACTTGGTGGGGTAGGGGGCTCTTCAAGCTTCCAGCATA
Organism: Bubalus bubalis; assembly: GCF_019923935.1. Taxonomy (NCBI): domain Eukaryota; kingdom Metazoa; phylum Chordata; class Mammalia; order Artiodactyla; family Bovidae; genus Bubalus; species Bubalus bubalis. Next base: position 88,306,198 of record NC_059167.1, read on the forward strand.
GTATGGGGAAGATTTCCTCTGAGACCCTCTGCCTTAAGGGAGCCCCCTTATCATTCACAGCTGCAACACATACAAATATCCTCAGCAATACAGGAAAATATCTTCAGGAATAAGTAGCTTTGGTACTCGAACATTCTATCTTCCCCTCTGTTGTAGGTTTCCTTCTGAAAACCATCCTGGGAGTCCCCAGTTGTCTTTTTAGCTCTTCAGTGTATTTGAGATGGTTTTTAAAAGTATTTTAATTAGCATTTTTCAGCAGAAGAGTTGGTCCACATACCCTAATGTGCTACCACCAGAAACTAGAAGCTGGTGTCCTAGTTAAATCTTGACCATCACTACTTGCCCAGCTTTGAGATTCTGGGCTAAAGTTACTTCACCTTTGGTTTCCTTACCTGCGAAATAGACAGCATGTATACCTAATGGAGTTGTCTGAAGAATAAATAAATCCATGTAATGTGCTCAATTCAGTACATGCCACATGGGGATGCTTAGTAAATGCTGGCCTCCTTCCAATCATCATCCCTATCACTATGATCACTGCATGAGCATGGCCAACCAAGCTGGATCATGGAATCTGCACAGGTTATAATCCGGGTAAAGATACTTTCCAAGCATAGGAAGAGTCCAGGTGGAAAAAATGTTCAGAAGATAGGAATAGTTATTTAGACTGACTTTCTGATCCCAAATAACAAGTATTTGCATAAGATTTCTTAATTTCAAAACTTCAGGAATTCATAGTAATAATGTCAAAATTTTATATTTGGTTTTAGAAAATTATAATAAATTACAATGACTCAATAGTGGGTTAAAGTTTCAGAGACTTCTATCTTTAAAACAAGAGTAAAAGTTCTAGTGATTAGAATTTTCAAGAAATGATTTAATATAAACCCCCAAAACCTTCTGGACTCCATTTGTAATCCTTCTGGAAGAAATCCTGTTAAAATATAGCTGAAAATGTTTCTTGCTTTGGATTAAAATGTCCATTAAACCTAATTACCTACCTGCCCCTAAGATGTAATGTGTACTTGAACATGCCACTTCATTTTCTAGATCATCGAGGAGGAGGGACCAGATGGCTTTCAAGTCTCCTACAAGGACCACTGTTTAACATGCCCATAAATTGTTACTGTGTATTTGCTTGTTTGTTCTAATGACTTTATAATCTTAGAAAAGCTTCCCTATCTTTGTCCTAATTACCATTGTCTTATACCTAACATTTCAGATTATAGGAGAATAAAGTGAGACTGTTCACACATGCAAGGCTATTTCTTTATTTTCTTTTCAATATTTGAGCAGTCTAGTGGGTTGCATCTGAGTCATCTGAGGGTCTTCTATACTTTATCACACAAGTAAGATACTTAATACAAAAACTTAAATCGTCTGCTTATAATTAGTGAACAAATCATTTTTGGAATGCAGGTTTCATGAACTGATTCATTCATTTAGCACCATGTGAAGGACTGGATACAGAGAATAAACCAGAATAAACCCTGAATATACTAATCTAGATTTGGAGAGACACATAAATAACTTGGATAGAGTGAGAGGCACAGCAGTTAAAGAGTTCAGTCCCTGGAAGCTGATTACAGAAGTCTGACTCCTCACTCTGCTACTTATTAGCTGTATGAAATTGGTTAAGTCACTTAGCTTCACTATCCCTCGTTGTCACCATCTGTAAAAGAACAATATTTATCTACCTCATAGGGTTGATTGTGAGGATTTAAAGAGTTCAGTTATCTCACACTCTAGCAAAGTAATGCTCAAAATTCTCTGAGCTCGGCTTCAACAGTACGTGAACCAGGAACTTCCAGATGTTCAAGCTGGATTTAGAAATGGCAGAGGAACCAGATATCAACTTGTCAACATCTGCTGGATCATAGAAAAAGCAAGGGAATTCCAGATAAATACCTACTTCTGCTTCACTGACTATGCTAAAGCCTTTGACTGTGTGGATCACAACAAACTGTGGAAAATTCTTCAAGATATGGGACTACCAGACCACCTTACCTGCCTCCTGAGAAACGTGTATGCAGGTAAAGAAGCAACAATTAGAATCGGACATGGAACAACAGACTGCTTCAAAATTGGGAAAGGAATACATCAAGGCTGTATACTGTCACCCTGTTTGTTTAACATATGTAGAGTACATCATGCCAAATGCTGGGCTGAATGAAGCACAAGCTGGAATCAAGATTGCCGGGAGAAATATCAATAACCTCAGATAGGCAGATGACACCACACTTATGGTAGAAAGTGAAGCGGAACTAAAGAGCCTCTTGATGAAGGTGAAAGAGGAGAATGAAAGAGCTGGCTTAAAATTCAACAATCAAAAAAATTAAGATCATGGCATCTGGCCCCATCATTTAATGGGAAATAGATGGGGTAACAATGGAAACAGTGGTAGACTTTCTTTTCTTGGGCTCCAAAATCACTGCAGATGGTGACTGCAGCCATGAAATTAAAAGATGCTTGCTCCTTGGAAGAAAAATGACCAGTCTACACAGCATATTAAAAAGCAGAGACCTTACTTTGCTGACAAAGGTCCACAGAGTCAAACCTATGGATTTTCTAGCAGTCATGTATGGATGCGAGAGTTGGACCATAAAGAAAGCTGAGCGAAAAAGAATTGATGCTTTTGAACTGTGGTGTTGGAGAAGACTCTTGAGAGTCCCTTGGACTGCAAGGAGATCCAACCAGTCAATCCTAAAGGAAATCAGTCCTGAATATTCATTAGAAGGATTGATGCTGAAGCTGAAGCTCCAATAATTTGGCCACCAGATGCGAAGAACTGACTCATTGGAAAAGACCCGAACGCTGGGAAAGACTGAAGGCAGGAGGAGAAGGGGACACCAGAGGATGAGACGGTTGGATGGCATCACCAGTTCGATGGACACGAGCTTAAGCAAGCTCCAGGAGTTGGTGATGGACAGGAAAGCCTGGTCCACTGCAGTCTATGGGGTTGCAGAGTCGGACACGACTGAGCGACTGAACTGAACTGATATGTAAAGAAAAGGGTGATTGGTGCATGGTTCTAATTAAGTGTTCACTACTACTATTGTTTTTATTATCACTGTACTGAAACAGGTATGAATATAAAGTGAGAGAAATAGATGCAAAATGAGTGCACTATATTAGATGACCTCTAATTGTAGATACTCACAATTTATTATTTGTCCTCTACCCTATACCTCCCAGCCCCCACTCATGTCACTCCACCCTCTAATTCTGTCTTTGTTCATCCTCCCAAAGTGATCTCTTTTGTAAGTGCCCTTTTCACATACTATTTGAATCATCAAATTCATATATTATATGCCTTCTTATTCTCTAAAGGTATGCATGGTAAAACTGAAGCCTTTATTATGTCACACATGACATGGCCACATATAATGCCATGTTTCCTATTTTGCCAAAATCTTATGTGGATTACAGAGTGGTGCCACCATACCTGGCTAACTGCATGGAAGGCGCTCAGTAATTACAGGTTGATTAATTAAAGGTACTCAGTGTCAGAAATAGCTTTTACTGACATAGACCAAAGGTTGGCAAACTTTTCTTGCAAAGGGCCAGACAGTTATTTTTCACTCTGTGGGCCATATGGTCTCTGCTGCAACTGTCAAAACTACCCCCCTCTGCCACTGCAGCGCTACAGCCCCCACAGACAACACAGAAATAAATGGGCGTGGCCATCTTCCAATGAAACTTCTTAACATTTTTTACTTTGAAATACTTATTAATAAGAAGTGGAAAAACATATTCTGGGAGGTTTTGTACTCTTCACTCAGTCCCTCAGTTGCTAGCACTCTAATACAGCATCACAACACCTCAGGCAGGGGTTAACATCTGTGTCAGAATAAATGTTACTTCTACCTTCACCCACTCCCAACCTCTGTCCTCACAGCAGTTAGGTAAGTCATGGTCAACAAGAGCCTGTTGAATTGAGCCAAGCTCATGATCTGTGTATCACACGCTTTGCTTTCTAGAGTTTTTCACTTTTTACAGCTTGAACTAGAAAGTGGATAACTAGAGTTCCCTTGCCCAAGAAGCAAAGCAATTTTAGCTTTGCCAATATGAGCTAATGTTTCATAATTTTAATCTTCACCTTTTCAATTAAGAGATGGATGCATCACATACATCCATACACAAAAAGGAAAAAAAGTTATTTCTTTAACGTGTACCTGGGAAATACAACTGTAACCTGGATTTGTACATTCAAACATATTGCAATTTAATTATTAGAGCTAACGCTACTAAGAACACAATGGAGAGTGGAAAAGTTATTTCATTAATTGTTTGTTTTAAGTCAGAGTATTCCATATTTTTTCAAAGACTGACATGGCATTTGGCATGGCTTTGTTAATTATAAAAGTGGCTCACCAATCTCAGCTAAGCTGGTAGAGCCAAGAGGGTGATTGCGTTTTATAAAAAACAGGTATGGGGACTTCTCTGGTGGTCCAGTGGTTAAGAATCTGCCTTCCAATGCAGGGGACGCAGGTTTGATCCCTGGTTGGGGAACTAAGATCCCACATGCCATCCCATGCATCGCAGTTAAGACCTGATGCAGCTAAATAAATAAATATTAAAAACTAGGTGTGGTGACTCAGAGATTAATTTTTTGTCACATTACCCAGAAAAATGAGAAATAATGAATTTTCTTTAAAAACAATGCAAGGCAAAAATTAACTGTTTTGGTATCTCAATTTAAAAAAATGCTTTGTATTGTTCTGAGAATAAGATCCAGAGTTCTATCCATATTAACATCCTTTTAACAAAATAATATATGAACAAAGAACACTGAGAATAAGATCCAAGGTTCCATACATAGTTCGTTTAACTCATATAAAGACTACTTGGAGTGAAACTGACTACCTGAATAAATCTAGAACCCTCATCAAAAAACTAAACCTAAGATATGAAAACAAAACGTTGCTCCAAAATACTAAATAAAGTTTCCTGCTTGTCATTTCCCAGCACCCTACTCTTGAAGTGAAAGTGGAAACCAATAAATAAAAGCAATTTTATGAACACAGATAACTTCACTTACTTAAAAGGTAGGCAAAAGAAAAAGGTCAAACCCACATTGGTATCTGAAATAGTTCTGTGCTTCTACTTCTTATTCCTGGTAAATTTGTTTCAGAGGGACTAACAAGTTATCTTTTAATAGACATGAACTCAAATAAACAGAAGACAGACATAATGTTTGACAGGAAAATGTCTGCTAAATCCTTACATTCAGAGGCCCATAAGTAATAATTTAATTTTTAATTAATAATTTAATTTTCATCTGGTGTGGAAGCATGCTTATTCCTGGAAAAAACAGTTGATCTTATTGACTGACATTTTGATATACTTTAAGGTTAATTTAATAAGCAATGAGGCAAAGTAGCTAATGTGCTGTAAGATGCAATTTTTCTATAGGATTGCATTCAAAACAATTTTATATTTGAACCAACCGGTTAAGTCAACAAAGTGAGAGAAGTTGGTAGCTCCTGTATAAACCCTAACATCTTTTAGGAAGACTTAAAAATCAAATCATGACTGGATTGACTTCGTAATTTATGATCTGTTAGGCTAAAGCTGTGGATTTAATTCAAGAACTGTACATTACCAAGTACATAAAGATGTTGCTTTTAAATGTTATTTTTGCATAAGTTTACTTACCGCCATATAAGCATTTGTTCCAACATACGTCTTGGCTATAGAATTCACCAGCTATGAGACAAAACAGTCTGTTAGAACAATATAAAGATAATGTGGAAATAAAATGGGCAATTATTCCTCATTTAACCTACAATCATCATTTCTATAAATCAACTAAAAATTATGTAAAAGGGAACAAATTTATCTACAAAGGCATTAAAAATGATTAAATCTCTTTTCTTTTGAATGTGATTTCCAATTTAAACAAGCACAGCTTTACAGTTTATAGCAGATAACCTTCAACAATTCACTTAAGCAGGATGCTTATCGCTTTAGTACCCCAAACCCGCCTGATATAAAAAGTCAATTTGAAGTAGAATTTGAACACACTCATTTTTTAGTCAGATGGCTCAAGATGTGAATGAAGCCCCATGCGTTACCAGAATGAAACGAACACTAAATACGCTGGAGGGATAACAGACTTTGACAACTCATAAGACAATGATGACCTTCGCTTTGGTCTTCGTGTTTGGCTGGGAGTAAAGGTGGCTGCAATTCAAATCAACATCACAGCATGCTCATGGGTCACCATCACCAGGGTTCTCAGGGGAGGCCCAAAATGGAAATTAATTAAAATTTGTGCTGCGCATTGTAATGGCCCTCCACCATTGTTGCTCCCAATATTAATTCTTATTGTGGGCCAGTTGGGCTCCCCAGGCACAGCTCCCACTCTGCCCTCCCTTTTGTCTGGCCAAAACGCTTTCATATCAAAGCTGCATATCAATGAAGTTTGCTATTCGTAAGTAGTAATTACAATATCAGCAGTTTTTACTGTCATTAAACAATGAACAATCATATTCTGATGAAGGCAACTCGCTCAGAGATTAAAAATGAATAACACAATCCCAGCCGACGAGAAGATGCAGAGTTCTGTTTGTCTGGCAGCTAGGTGATTTTTCAATCCAGAGAGAGAATGAAAATAGGAAGTAGATGTTACAGAGACGAGAACAGATCAGGAGGAAAAAGAGACCTACCTGAGTGCTAACTCCAAAATCACACAGCTTGACTTGTCCTCTTGTGTTTACTAGCATATTGGAGGGCTTCACATCTAAAAAGGGACCAGAAAAACCCATGTAACTAATTCAATATCTACCGAGCTTATTCTAAAAAAAGCACACACACACCAAACCATATTGCAGAAATGACATCATCTGTTCAACCTAGAATTCTAATCACAAATTTAATGCAAAGCATTTTATCTGGAGGCAAAATGTAAGGTCCTAACTCCCTCACTTCCAACCATTTCTGGTTCCTGTAGAGGCAAGAGTTTATTTATTTCATGTGAAAGTCAAATAAAATCTTGGCTTCCAGCAACAGTAAACACACCTAACACCCTACTCCAGCTTTCAGAAAAAGTAGATAAGAAAATGTAGCCTTCTTGCAAAAAATTTGTACAAAATGGCTTAGCTTTGCTCTTAATGTGAAACTGTTTCTCCCACCTAAAAAGTAAGGCCAAAGGGAAGCCAGTAAAGAAAAAATCATTCAAAATGTTTGCTGTAACAGGTTATATCTGATTGAAACAATGCAAGTGTGAATGCAGTACTGCTTTTTCCTAGTTTTACATGCAAACCATACTTCAGATAATCCTCAGAAATTGACCTAAAAGATGTATGTACGTGTGTGCATGCATGCACTTATCAGTCTTTTATTTATCCCTCTCATCCCTTATATCATTTTGACTGTTTTTAAAGTTAACAAAAGAACTGACATAGCTTTTGCCAAGGCAGTCTGCTAAATAGACACAAAGGGTTTCTGTGAAGCATCGTCAGTGATAACAATAAGCCTTTTCAGGAATTCAAGGAGCCAACAAAAACCATCCAAGCAGGATGAGACCACAGCACTTCTGTTGGTACAGGACAGCACCTGCTTCAGCATTTCATCTTCAGCAGCAAAAGTGGTTTGGAACAGACAGCTTGCTGTATTCAATAGAATATATGACCATAATTACTCCAAGACTGAACAAAAGACTCAGAATTTCTATGTAACATCTAAAAAAACTGTGAGTTAATCTCACACTGCCCATCCAATCTGCAAAAGGGTACCTCCCAAAAAATATCTTGCCAAGAGTAGGTACTTAACTCAAACTTCAGGTTCAAACTCAGTAACCAACGATTACTGAACCCTACCGCCCATGTGACAGGCATCTTCTCATACGTGTGCTCGTTCAGTGTTGCCTGACTGACACCAGAATATACACTCCATGAAGGCAGGGACTTGGACTCTTTCACTGACTTCTAGATACCAGTTCCCGAAGAGGGCCAGTCATACAGGAAATGTTTAATAAATATTTGTTGAACAGATGAGAAAAAATGAACAGAAACCATGAACACATAGCATTATTTTGTTAATGATTATGTTTCTGTGATCAGGGGTTAGCTGTAGACTATCCCTCTGTAGCGTGCCCTTTCAGATAAGACACACTATATACTTCTTGTAGGGCTTTCTCTCTGAAAACAGGTTAGTATGCCTAGGCATGTGTAAGCTTTTTTAAACCAACTTGCCTCTCTGCTTCCAGTTTTCTCCAATTTCAACAAAGCTTTTTTAAACCAACTTGCCTCTCTGCTTCCAGTTTTCTCCAATTTCAACATAAACCTTATACCACCATCATATTAAATACACTTTCACTGTATAACTTCTCTCCTAAGGAGGAAGTAACATATTCCCTGACTTCCCCCACCAACCCCAATGTGAATTCCCTAAGAATAGGGTTGTGCTTTGATTTGAAAGCACATTTGAAAGCAGTTTGAACTCAGTTTAGTTCAGTTGCTCAGTTGTGTCTGACTCTTCGCGACCCCATGGCCTGCAGCATGCCAGGCCTCCCTGTCCATCACCAACTCCCAGAGTTTACCCAAACTCATCTCCATTGAGCCAGTGATGCCATCCAACTATCTCATCCTCTGTCGTCCCCTTCTCCTCCCACCTTCAATCTTTCCCAGCATCAGGGTCTTTTCAAATGAGTCACCTCTTCGCATCAGATGGCCAAAGTATTGGAGTTTCAGCTTCAACATCAGTCCTTCCAATGAACACTCAGGACTGATCTCCTTTAGGATGGACTGGCTGGATCTCCTTGCAGTCCAAGGGACTCTCAAGAGTCTTCTCTAACACCACAGTTCAAAGGATCAATTCTTCGGCACTCAGCATTCTTCACAGTCCAACTCTCACATCCATACATGACTACTAGAAAAACCATACCCTTGACTAGATGGATCTTTGTTGGCAAAGTAATGTCTCTGCTTTTTAATATGCTGTCTAGGTTCGTCATAACTTTTCTCCCAAGGAGTAAGCGTCTTTTAATTTCATGGCTGCAATCACCATCTGCAGTGATTTTGGAGCCCAGAAAAATAAAGTTTGCGACTGTTTCCACTGTTTCTCCATCTATTTGCCATGAAGTGATGGGACCGGATGCCATGATCTTTGTTTTCTGAATGTTGAGTTTTAAGCCAACTTTTTCACTCTCCTCTTTCACTTTCATCAAGAGACTCCTTAGTCCTTCTTCACTTTCTGCCATAAGGGTGGTGTCATCTGCATATCTGAGGTTATTGATATTTCTCCCGGCAATCTTGATTCCAGCTTGTGCTTCATCCAGCCCAGTGTTTCTCATGATGTACTCTGCATATAAGCAGTCTTATATGTGCAGCTTCAG